>NC_058521.1:303450621-303778537 GCF_904849725.1 Hordeum vulgare subsp. vulgare
TTGTATCCTCTTATCATGCCACCTCTTAACCTTCTCTTTGAACACCTTGGCATTCTCATATGCCTGAGTTCTGCACTCATCAAGCGAGCTAATGTCAAATAACCTCTTCTCACCGGCAAGTTTGAAATCAAAGTTGAGCCCTTTGATTGCCCAATAAGCTTTATGCTCTAACTCAAGAGGTAAATGGCATGCTTTACCGTACACCATTTTGTACGGAGACATGCCCATGGGATTCTTATAGGCAGTTCTATAAGCCCACATTGCATCATCGAGCTTCTTAGACCAATTCTTTCTAGACCTGTTGACAGTCTTTTGCAGAATCAGTTTAATCTCTCTATTACTTAGCTCTACTTGACCACTGGACTAAGGGTGATAGGGAGACGCAATTCTATGGTTGACATCGTACTTAGCAAGCGTTTTACGGAAAGCACCATTGAAAGTGCGTTATATCGACTAGAGGGGCGTGATTATGAGATTTTTAGAATTTCATCACTGACAGTGAAAATCATCAACACACAATCTGAGGAATATAAAGAGTTGAGGAAATAGAACCCGTTTCACAGTGAAGACAGTGGTTGATGACCCAGTTCCAACTGCTGTGACAGTTGTACATCTGGTTTGGAGCGGCTTGGTATTGAAACCAAAAGACACACAGTCCCGGGACACACAGTCCCTACCGTATTCTCCTTGGGCTAAGAACACACAGTCCTCGCCCAACTCTAGTCGTAAGTCTTCAGGGAAGACTTCCAAACCGTCACAAACTTGGTCACCTCGCGATCCACAATTGACTGCTGGATTGCTCTAGACCATGACGCCTAACCGTCTGCAGGATGCACATTCCTCAAAGGTAAAAGGCTTCAGTCCCACACAGGAACAACTTCTTCAGTGATGCTCAATCACTTGGTTTTTGGTTTGTGGTTTGGTGTTTGGGGTATTTCCTCACTGATGAATTACTCTCGATGACTCTAAGGAATTTGGGTTGCTCTTATGACAAGTGTCAGTTTCTAACAGAGCAGCCAACCAGCTAATGGTTGTGGGGGCGGCTATTTATAGCCTGGGAGCATCCCAACATGATTTGACATTAATGCCTTTAAATAATATGACCGTTGGTGTGGATAAGACCAATGATGTGGCGTGGCTATCGATAACGGTCGGGACCCTCAACTGTGAGAGTCCTCATGTCTCTCATATTCCTCACTTGAGGCTTTTGGTAGGATTAGGCTTGGGTTGAGCATCATGAGGAAATTCATTCCAATGTGTTACCTCGACCCCCTTTAACAGTACGGTGTTCCTATTACTCAGGTGTGAAGAAAATAAAATAGAAAGGATAAACCTTCATGCTTCAAAGTCTTTAGAATGATTTTCTTCACGACACACCGAATTCCTCAATTTCAATATCTACATGAGGAATATCAACTTCATCATAAATTCTTCGCGATTCAATTCTTTAGCTTCAGACCAATTTCTTCAACCGAAGATATACATTTTTAGGGGTCGATATTCATCAAATATTTCAAACTCCTCAGCGACTTATAGATCCTGTGTACACTCAAGAACACATTAGATACTTAACCTATAAGTCTTCAAACCACCAAAATCACTAAGGGGCTCTAGATGCACTTACAACTATGAATGAAGTGTGAACTACCGTCAGTCATTAGATATCTAGGGACTCCAAATCTAGGGAAGATAACTTCTTTCAGCATCCTGATAGAGGTGTTGTGATCAGCACTACTAGTGGGGATAGCTTCTACCCACTTAGTGACGTAATCAACAGCAACTAGGATATGAGTATACCCGTTGGATTTTCGAAAAGGTCCCATATAATCAAAGCCCCAGACATCAAATGGTTCAATGACAAGTGAATAGTTCATAGGCATTTCCTAGCATTTGCTAATATTACCTATTATTTGACATTCTTTACAAGACAAGACAAACTTACGGGCATCCTTTAAGAGAGTGGGCCAATAGAAACCTGATTGCAATACCTTCTGTGCAGTTCTATCTCCCGCATGGTATCCTCCATAGGCCTGAAGTGACACTTCTGTGGGATCTGTCCCTGTTCATGTTCAGGTACACAACGTCTAATACCACCATCTACTCCTTCCTTATAAAGGTGATTATCATCCCAAAAGTAATGTCTCAAGTCAAAGAAGAATTTCTTCTTTTGCTGGTACCTGAAACTAGGTGGTATGTATTTGGCAACGCTATAGTTTGCATAATCAGCCTACCACGGTGCACTACATGAAGAATTGATGACATTCAGTTGCTTTAGTATTTCAACATGATAGATAATACCCGCTTCCAGGAGCTTTAGTATTTATTTTCTTACTACCTCTTTCATCTTAGGATTTAATCTCCTTTGATGATCAGCAACTGGTTTGAAATCAGGATCGATTTTAATCTTGTGCTAGCATAGAGTGGGACTAATGCCCTTAAGATCGTCAAGAGTATATCCAATAGCAGCACAATGCTTTCTCAGAGTTTTTAGTAACTTGTTTTCTTCATGCTCTGAGAGGCTAGCACTATTTATAACAGGATATATCTCTTTTTCATCAAGATAGGCATACTTAAGAGTATCAGGCAACTGTTTAAGCTTGAACACAGGATCACCCTTTGGTGGGGTGGATCCCCAAGCAGTTCAACATGTAAGTTATTCTTAAGGATAGGATATTGTTCTAAGACAACTCTATCTATCTCATCCCTTTCATCCATATGCATATCATTTTCATGCTCAAGCAAGTATCGCTCTAAGGGATCAGTAGGAGGCACGGCAATAGAAGCTAAGGCAATAGTTTCATCCTTACTAGGCGACTCTTTTTTCATGAGGTTGTCTACCAAACTTGGAGAAATGGAACTCATGGGACACACCTTCAAAGCCAACAGTGACAGTTTGCTTCTGACAATCAATATGAGCATTGACAGTATTGGGAAAAGGTCTACCAAATATGATGGGACAAAAGCTATCTTGTGCGGTAGCAAGAACGAGGAAATCAGCAGGATACTTCGTTTTACCACATAAGACTTCAACATCCCTAACAATTCCCACAGGGCAGATAGTATCTCTATTGGCAAGCTGAATAGTGACATCAGTAGGGTCTATCTCAACAGGTATAATCTCATCTTTAATTTCATCGTATAAGGATTGAGGTATTGCACTAACACTAGCACCCACATCACATAAACCATGATAACAATGATCTCCTATCTTAACAGAAACCACAGGCATGCCAACAACAGGCCTATGTTTGTCTCTAACGTTTGGTTTAGCAATTCTAGCAGCATCTTCACACAAGTGAATATTATGTCCCTCAACATCGTCGAACGGAATATCTTTGATAATAGCAATGCTAGGTTCAACTCTAATTTGCTCAGGGGGTGTAGGTGTTCTAATATAGCCTCTACGTATCACAGTTGATAGAATGATCCTTTATCCTAACAGGGAAAGGTGGTTTCTCAATGTAAGCACTGGGAACAACAGGATCATTATAGGCAATGACTTTCTCTTCAACTGGAGTGGGTTTAACTACATTGACTTCTAAAGGAGGATGATATTTAAACCACTTCTCTTTGGGGAGATCAATATGAGCAGCAAAGGATTCACACAATGAAGCTACTATCTCAGAGTCAAGTCCATACTTAGCGCTAAAGTCACAAAAAGTATGTTTCTCAACAAAGGATTTAACGCAATCAAACTGGAAATTCATACCTGACTCCTTACCTTCTTCAAGCTCCCAATCTTCACAGTTGCATATAATTCTCTCCAATAAATTCCATTTGAAGTCAATATCTCTCTTCATAAAAGAACCGGTACAATAAGTGTCAAGCATGGTGCGAGCATCATGAGAAAACCGAGCATAGAAGTTCTGAATGATAGTTTCTCTCGAGAAATCATGATTGGGGCATGAATATATCATTGATTTAAGCCTCCCCCAAACTTGAGCGATGCTTTCTCTATCGTGAGGCCAAAAATTGTAAATATAATTCTGACGATGTACTAAATGCATAGGATAAAACTTTTGATGAAATTCCAATTTCAACCGATTGTAGTCCCATGATCCAGTATCATCACATAGCCTATACCATGTCAACGCCTTATCCTTCAAAGATAAAGGAAATACCTTCTTCTTGACCTCATCTTCGGGCAAACCTGCAAGCTTAAATAAACCACAAACTTCATCTACGTAGATTAGATGCAAGTCTGGATGTGATGTTCCATCTCCTGTAAAAGGATTAGCCAGCAGTTTCTCAAGCATACCCGAAGGAAATTCAAAGAAAATATTTTCAGTAGGTGCAGCAGGTTGAGGAGCAACTCTTTGTGCTTCCGTTCAAGGTGAAGATACCCCGAACAAGCCCCTCAAAGGATTAGTATCCGTAGTGACAAGTGACAACAAATATCAGCACACTATATGAATGTTTCCTTACCAAGTTCCACTTACCAAAGGCGCTTCACTCCAAGGCAACGGCGCTAGAAAAGAGTCTTGATGACCCACAAGTATAGGGGATCAATCATAGTCCTTTCGATAAGTAAGAGTGTCGAACCCAGCGAGTAGTAGAAGGATCTGACAAGTGGTTTTCAGCAAGGTAAAATGTGCACGCACTGAAATTGTCGGTAACAAGTGATTGTGTGGTGAGATGATTCGTAGCAAGCAACAAGTAACAAAAGTAGCAACGGTGCAGCAAAGTGGAACAATCCCTTTTGTAGCAAGGGACAAGCCTGAACAAAGTCTTATAGGAGGAAAAACGCTCTCGAGGACACACGGGAATTTCTGTCATGCTAGTTTTCATCATGTTCATATGATTGGCGTTCGTTACTTTGATAGTTTGATATGTGGATGGACCGGCGCTTGGGTACTGCACCTACTTGGACAAGCATCCCACCTATGATTAATCCCTCTCACAAGCATCTGCAACTCCGAAAGAAGAATTAAGACAAAGTGTAACCATAGCATTAAACTAGTGGATCCAAATCTGCCCCTTACGAAGCAACGCATAAACTAGGGTTTAAGCTTCTGTCACTCTAGCAACCCATCATCTACTTACTACTTCCCAATTCCTTCCTCTAGGCCCAAATAATGGTGAAGTGTTATGTAGTCGATGTTCACATAACACCACTAGAGGAAAAACAACATACAACATATCAAATTACCGAACGAATACCAAATTCACATGACTACTATTAGCATGACTTATCCCATGTCCTCAGGAACAAAAGTAAGTACTTACAAAGCATAATATTCATGACCAGAGAGGTAATGAGTAGCATCAAGGATCTGAACATAAACTCTTCCACCAAGTAATCCAACTAGCATCAACTACAAAGAGTAATCAACACTACTAGCGACCTTACAAGTACCAATCGGAGTCGCGAGACGGAGATTGGTTACAAGTGATGAACTAGGGTTTGGAGATGAGATGGTCCTAATGAAGATGTTGATGGTGAAGAGTCCCCTCCGGTGAGAGGGGTGTTGGTGATGACGATGGCGACGATTTCCCCCTTCGGGAGGGAAGTTTCCCCGGCAGGATCGTCCTGCCGGATCTCTAGATTGGTTATGCTCAAGTTCCGCCTCGTGGCGGAGGCGAATCCACGAAAAAGCTCCTCCCTGTTTTTTCCTGGACGAAACCCTTCATATAGAAGAAGAGGGGGGCCAGTGGGCCAGCAGGCTGCCCACAAGCCCTCACGGCGCGGCCTGGGGGGTGGCCGTGCCGTGTAGGCTTGTGGCCACCTGCTGGCGCCCCTCTGGCGCTTCTTCGGCCCAGTATTTTTTATAAATCCGAAAAAAATCCTTGTTGATTTTTACGGTGTTTGGAGTTGCGTAGAATAGGTATCTCAACTTTGCTCCACTTTTAGGCCAGAATTCCAGTTGCCGGCATTCTCCCTCTTCATGTAAACCTTGCAAAATAAGAGAGAAAAGGCATAAGTATTGTACTGTGAAGTGAAATAACAGCCCAAGAAGCGATAAATATCAACATGAAAACATGATGCAAAATGGACGTATCAATGCTCTTTGTGCCCGCATGTCCCCACTGTTGAACGCAAATGGACCTCACAGGTCACATAAATTGTCATACCCCGATAGTCACCCATACTAGAATTTCTCCAAGTGAAGCATGCTTAACTTGGGAGTTCTTTTAAAAATGGGCTCTCAAAAAGAAGGAATTCCTTATTTATATGAGTAGTCTATCATCCATAGTAAGACAAGGTATCACATACATGCCCACTCACAGGAACCGATGTCGTCGTCGTGTCACAGGAACGTTCCCTCTTGGCACATACGCCTCTGGTTCAAGTATCAAATAATGCCTCCTCCTCTGGTTCAAGTAACCGTGACCATAATGATTATAAGAAACCCAGTTACAGTAAACTTGCTATTATTGCCACTAAACAACAAACTGCTCTTGAAAAGCATCAGAAACTGCTAGACAAAAGTGATGATCTGTTGAATGATGAAATGAACCTTACCCAAATCCTCACTGATGACATGAAAAGTCTTCAGTCTAGATTTGATAATCTTTAGGATCGTTAGGATACACTCCTCACTGATCATGAGAAGCTTTCCTATGAATTTCTTCAAAGGAAGCTTGATCTTGAGAAGCTGAGGATGTCTCATGATGATCTTCGTATGGAAAATTATTCATTACTAGCTCAACAGATCAGCGCTAGTCAAGTTGAATTTATTCCTAGATATCTTAAATGCATTGAACGCGAAACTGCTGATTCTTCACCAGAATCCACAAATTCTACCATTGCTACAAATTCTTCAATTGCACCTGTTGTGTATATTTCCTCACTTGAGGAAAACACAAATGTCATTGATGAAAATGCAGGGTTGAAGGAATTGTACGTGACAGGCATGTACAAAAGCCTCAAAGGACATCAAATCCTTTGTGATGTGCTCAAAAAGCAGATCTTGAACAGGAACCCGAGGAAAGAAGGAATTGCCTTTGAGAGGAAACTAAATGCTGATGGATCTTATTGGAAACCTAAGCAGTATCCCAAAACCTCATGGGTTGCTGCTACTGGGCCTCCTTTTGATCCATCTAATATAACTGGCTTTTGATGTGAACTATCCTATTCCTCAGATGAGTCATTTGATTCCAACTATAAACTGTTCAAAAATCAATCTGGTGAAGTATTTGCTCGATATGTTGGAACTAACTGCAGGAATGGCCCTCCTTTGAGGAAAATCTGGGTTCCCAAAAGCTGTCTTCAAAATCTTCAGGTAAATGTCCTCATGACACCACCACTGAAGAATCTGAACCCCAGATCAAATCCCTCAGAAGGACCAAAGTCTTCAAGAGGATCAAAATCCTCAACTGTTCAAAACTATACTCGTACCCGTGCTTATGCGTCTAACATGCAGGGAAACTATAAGGAATATGAATATGAGCGTTACTCCTCAAATCATTATGTTCATAAATCCTCAAACCAGTTCTCTGCATATTCATATGAGTACTTTAATCCCCCTACTGTTAAGAGAAGTGCATTAGCTTCAATGCCACCTTTCTCATATGGTGCTCGCAGGATGATGAACGCTTTGCCACCCCTTCAGATGTGGGTGGTGAAGAAATCAAACTAATCACTTCTACAGGACAGGTCTCTAGATGAAAATCATCATCTGAAGAATTTGCTGGAGACTTGAAGAAATGCTTGATAGGACGCAAGCTAATGATTGATGAAATAGAAATATTTCACACGTCCTTACATTTCTGTTATGATGAAATTATTGATCTAATGAAATTAGTATCATATTCTTCAAATCTGAAGCATATGAGATGGTAAGCTGTACTAATTCATCTGCAGGATGACAAACCCAAAAATACTGAGTGGGTTCTCGATAGTGGCTGCACACATCACATGACTGGTGATAAAAGCTTACTGATGAATATGCCACTAACTCCATCACCTCTCAAGCAAATCACATATGCTGATAAAGGTAAAAGCAAGGTATTGGGACTTGGCAAAGTGGCTATTTCCAAGGATAGGCATATGGACAAAGTGATGCTTGTTGAATCCCTTGGTTTTAACCTAATGTCAGTCTCAATGCTTTGTGATCTTGATATGATTGTTATCTTTGGTAGATATAGATGTGTAGTCATCATGGAATCTGACAGATCCAAAGTCTTCGAAGGTGTAAGAAGAGGGGATTTGTACATTGTTGATCTCTCTACAGGTCCTCAACCAGCCACTTGCTTACTAGCGAAAACCTCAGAAGGATGGCTGTGGCACCGAAGACTAGGTCATGCAGGCATGAGGAATTTGCACATGCTTGCAAAGAAGAAGCATGTCATCGGCATCAAATCAGTCAAATTCCTCAAGAATCATCTTTGCGGTGCTTGTGAATCTGGGAAAATGACCAGATCCAAGCATCCCTCCAAAACCATCATGACCACTACACGACCATTCGAATTGCTTCATATGGATTTGTTTGGACCTACTCACTATGCCACACTAACCAATGCAGCATCTCTATATGGCTTTGTCATAGTTGATGATTATTCCAGATACACTTGGGTGCATATTATAGTGTATAAAACTGAAGTGCAGGAAATCTTCAAACGATTTTCTTCAAGGGCCTCGACGAACTTTGGCATCAAGATCAAACATATCAGGAGTGATAATGGAACTGAGTTCAAAAACACTGGTCTTGATGATTATCTTGATGAACTTGATATTACTCACGAATTGTCTGCTCCTTATACTCCTCAGCAGAATGGTGTCGTCGAAAGGAAGAACATGACTCTGGTTGAAATGGCGAGAACCATGCTTGAAGAATATCAGACTCCTCGTCGCTTTTGGCCTGAAGCAATCAACACTGCATGCCATATCATCAACAGGGTATATCTTCACAAATTCCTCAAGAAAACCTCATATGAACTCCTCACTGACAAGAAACCCAATGTAAGTTATTTCAAAGTCTTCGGTGCAAAATGCTAGATTAGAGATCCTCACCACAGCTCAAAATTTGCACCTAAGGCACATGAAGGTTTTATGCTCGGTTATGGAAAGGACTCGCACACTTACAGAGTCTTCAACAACTATCACAAAAAAGTTGTTGAGACTGTAGATGTGCGGTTCGATGAAACTAATGGCTCGCAAAGAGAGCAATTGCCTTCTGATCCAGATAAGCTATCTCCTGAGCAAGCAATAAATCTCAAGCCTACTGAAACATTGTTCCATCTGAGGAAATTGATGAAGAAACGATCCCCATCGCTGATAAAAACCAAGAAGATGTTCCTGAGGAAATTGCATCAGCACCACTTCCTCAGCCCAGACAAAATCCTCTACCAGCTCATCCGAGGATTGCAAACGAAGTTGAACATAACAAAATCCTCAACGACATCAACGCGCCAGGTCCTCTCACTCACTCAAAAGCTTCACACTTAGTTAAATTTTGTGGGCATTTCTCCTTTGTATCCATCACAGAACCCTCAAAAGTTGCTGAGGCTTTTCTGGAACCGGAGTGGATCCAAGCTATGCAAGACGAACTTCTTCAATTCAAGCTGAATGACGTATGGGAGCTCGTCAAACGACCAGATCCTCACAAGCACAACATCATCGGCACCAAGTGGATATTCCGAAACAAGCAAGATGAGGACGATCAAGTGGTGAGGAACAAGCCACGACTTGTAGCCCAAGGCTACACCCAGGTTGAAGGAATAGATTATGATGAAACTTTTGCACCTGTTGCTAGACTTGAAGCTATTCGAATACTACTTGCTTATGCTAATCATCATAACATCACCTTGTATCAAATGGATGTGAAAAGTGCATTCCTCAATGGTAAGCTTGAGGAAGAAGTATATGTTGCTCAGCCCCCAGGTTTTGAGGATCCAAAGAATCCAGACAAAGTCTTCAGACTCAAAAAGGCTCTGTATGGCCTCAAGCAAGCCCCTCGGGCATGGTATGATACATTGAAGGAATTCCTCATGAAGAAAGGCTTCAAACCTGGTTCACTCGATCCAACTCTTTTCACTAAATCCTATGATAATGAGCTATTTGTGTGTCAAATATATGTGGATGATATTATATTTGGTTGTACTGACAAAATATATAGTGATGAATTTGCCTACATGATGAGTGAGGAATATCAGATGTCCACTATGGGGGAGCTGAAATTCTTCTTAGGTCTTCAAATTCGTCAGCAAAGCAATGGAATCTTCATATCACAGGAGAAATACCTCAAGGATATTCTAAGGAAATTCGACATGCACGAATTCAAAGGTGCCAAAACTCCAATGCCTACCAACGGCCACCTCGGCACTGATGAAAATGGGAAAGATTTCGATCAGCAGGTATACCGTTCTATGATTGGCTCTTTATTGTATTTATGTGCATCTATGCCAGATATAATGCTTAGTGTTTGCATGTGTGCACGTTTTCAAGCAAAACCGAAGGAATCACATCATAAGGCTGTGAAACATATTCTTCGATACTTAGCTCACACACCAACACTAGGTTTATGGTATCCCAAGGGCTCCAATCTTCATCTAGTAGGGTATTCTGATTCAGACTATGCTGGTGAACGTGTGGATTGCAAGTCAACTTCTGGCACATGCCATTTCCTCGGAAGATCACTAGTTTCTGGTCCTCAAAGAAGCAGAACTGCGTATCACTCTTCACTGCCGAAGCTGAATACATTGCTGATGGTTCTTGCTGTGCTCAATTGCTATGGATGAAGCAAACCCTCAAGGACTACGGCATCAACATGAAGAATGTACCTCTCTACTGTGACAATGAGAGTGCTATCAAGATTGCATACAACCCAGTACAGCACTCGAAGACCAAGCACATCCAGATTCGTTATCATTTTCTTCGGGACCATGTCCTCAAGAGCAATATCCTCATCGACCATGTGAAGACTGATGATCAACTGGCAGATATCTTCACTAAGCCCTTGGATGAGAAAAGGTTTAGCAAGTTGCGGTGTGAGCTAAATATCTTAGAGTCTTCAAATGTTTTGTAAAAACATGCACACATCCTAACACTTATGCAAAGTTGATGACTTAGATGTGCAACACATGATGAAACGATTTTCTTCAACTGATGAAGAATGTCACTCTGAATGTGAAGAAATTAACGAAGAAATTGATTCTCAGGGCCCTACGACAATTGTACGCGGCGTCTGTAATCAACATTCTTATATGGTGGGTAACGCCACCGCCCAATGTGAAATTCCTCAAGTTGATTTTCTTCAAATGATCAATTTCCTCACAATGCATTTTTCTACAAAACAGTTGTTCTTCATTGTGATGATCTATTACAAAATCTTCAAAAACACTTGATGACTTTCATTTGCCAAGGTAGACTGTGATTTCTAGTCCTCAACAACATTCACTTATTGTTATTTCTTCAAGTTGATGTTTCTGCTAAGTGAATGTGATCGGACCCTACTTTCCCTCTATGCTATACTTATCCAGTCTATTCAATTCTTCATATGCGTTCTATTTGAAACTTTGTTCAAAATCCTCACTGCATCCTTGTCAGCTGATGATTTTGTAACGAAAATCCTCAAATCTTCAAAAATTGTTTTCTTTTAAGGCACAGTAACTGAACCCCCACTTCCCACGATCGGATAACCACGATCTCCACTATCTCCACCGCATTGTACGGGAGCTACACGTGTCCTGCGGAGACGTAGAGGCAGGGGCTATTCGGTCTGAAACTTTCGCGCCAAACAGTAACTTTTGGGCTATAAATATGTCCTTACCCCCCTCGGTATCCTCTTCTTCGCCTCATCGCTCTCCTGCCACAGCACACTCCACCGAACCCTAGCGCCACCGTTGGTAGTCTTGTCACCGGTGAGGAAGAGCTTCACTGCCTCGACCTTTTCGTCGCCAGGATCACGCCGGAGTCGGACCATCTACGTCTGCCGCCGCCGTAGACGTCCTCTGCCGCCAAGTTAGGGTGCATTGGACACTCGACCGAAGAGCCTCTCCAACACTACTGTTTGTGTTCTTCGTTCGCACCTTCCAGGGTAAATATATCCCATTTTTACAGCAGATTAGATCTGAAATTTTACCTCTTCTATGAGAAATTTGTTTGTCCTCAAGATACGATGCGCACATGATTCCTCAAACACTACCTATCACCGCAATCATTGATGAACTAGCTAAGCATCTAAGATTTTCACGAGATTCCTCAATTGTGCAAATTTTCGGATATGTACAACTCTGGAACCCAAGAACAGTATGCTTAGGCAAATTCCTCAACCACTGGTTATATTCCTCAAACTGTCAAACTTTTTCATTTTCTTCAAATCTGAGAACGCATATGACCTCTCCAAATTCCTCGCAACTATACTCTGTTCACAGGTACACACATGTCAGCTGATGAATCTCTCGGCTCTCATCACATTAACTCATTTGCAGCATTTCTGGAAGAAACTCTTCAAGGCTCTTCAGAATCCTCAAGAGTTCAAAATCATCAGCAAAGTCCTCAACTGAAGAAAATGGAGGAAGAGAGAAAACGGAAGGGAGGAAAGAAACTGGAGCAGAACACAGCTGCTGATATTCCTGAGGACATACACATGGACTATTGTACGCCTGATGAACATGAGACAATGTCCAAGAGAAAGATAAGGCTGCAGAAGATTGAACGCCGATGGGCGAAGGAATGGAAAGAGTACAGGTTTGTGACTCCCAAATATGCAACGAAATTCTCTTTGAAGCCTCCTGGTAGAAGGGCCCCACTTGAGGATCATCAAGTAGCACATCCATCAAGCCTCAAAACCATTGATGACTATCCAGATGAAAAAGAAAGGCATCTGGCCAAGCTCAAGAGGCAAGCAGAAGCTGCAGTGAAGAAATTGAATGAATCCTCAGCTGCTGCCTCCGGTGCTGCTCATTCCTCAGCTGCAGAAACCTCAGGCTCAGAGATTCCTCAAATGCAGTCTGCGCCATCAAAGCCAAAGGCTCCAAAGCTTCAAGAGAAGTCTGCTCAGACTTGTGTCACAAAACCCTTAGCACCAAAACCCTCATTACCAAAACCATCAGTGCCGAAACCCTCAGCACCAATCTCCTCTGCACCAAAATCCTCAGCTCCACCTCCAAAGCCTCAAGAAAAACCAGTACCAAAGCATGTCATGAAGCCTACGACCGCCAGCTCCAGCTCCTCACTCCCAGCTGCAACTAGCTCGGAGACAAAGTCTTCAACACCACTTGTGAAGACTTTGGCAACTACTGAACGTGCACTTCTGCCCAGCCCCAGCAAAATCATCGCAGTCCCATCTGCATCAGAGGGAAGTGATGAATATGATGATGAAACCCTGCAAGCCATCATCAGAAACAAGAAAGAAAGGGTTGCTCAAGCATCAGGCAGTGCTATTCCTCTGGCCATGGACCCCAAGGTCCTCCTCGACTACATCAATATATGGTATGAGGACCCAAACACACCTATTGATGATTTGAAACTTCCTCCTGGCATCAGCCACATGGTGGCCACCTTCATAAACGAAGCCAAGTGGAAAGAACAGCAGGCCCGGCAGGCAAAGGCTGCAAAGGCTAAAAAGGAGAAATTCCTCAGGCAAATTCTCCTCAAGCTGACTCCTGATGCACTGGTGTCAACCCAGGCAGAGATGCAAGTATTGACTGACAATTATGACAAGCTGTCAGATCGCAAAAGCATCAAGCGCAATTTCATCAAGCTAGCCACTAGTGCTGTTGATGACTAGAACAAGAAAACCGCACCACCAGCACCAACTCCTCAGCCCCTGGTTGAACAGCCAGCAGATGCATCTTCTGATGAGGAGGAAACTCCTCAAGCTGAGGAAGAACACCAGGAGCACCGTGCTGATGAACCGGCCATTGAAGATATCATCACGGAGAGTGCAACTGATGAAATTGGAACCACTAATGAGACTGCTCCTGATCCAGCTGCTTCTTCAAAGCAGGCTGATGACTCTTTTCCAGCTAGTTCCTCACTACCAGCTGAAGAATCTGTAGAAAGAACACCTTCACCAAAAGCTTCAAAGGTGAAGAAGATGATCCCGTCTGCATCAGACGCGAAGAAGACAAGGGCTGCTAGAAGGAAGCAAAGAAGAGAAAAGCCTCCTCAGCAGTAGAAATGACAGAGGCAAAGCGCCTCAAAGAAACTGAAGAAACTGCTCCTCTGGATCCAGTACCTCTAAATGTCGCCCCCTCATATGAGATGGTCGTCATTGATGACCCAGCTACAAGGGCTGATGAGGAAATGAAGGATGTCGCCTCTGAGGAACACACTGATGAGGAAATCCAGATTGATGACAGTCCTCAACCCCTCATTCCTCAGACAGAGACCACTCAAGCATCAGCTGCACCAGCTGATGAGACTCCTTCTGCCACAAAGCCAGCTGAAGAAAAACAAGCTGAGGAAAATGTACATTCTGAGCAGACTCCTCAAGATGAGGAACAGGCTGACCCAACTCCTCAAACTGAGAAAGAAGCAGAAATTCCTCAGCCTGAAGCTCAGCCAGAACAAGCATCATCTCCCCAGCAAGAAGTACCAGCTGATGAAATTCCTCAACTTGAGGAAAAAGCTGAAGAAAATGTACCCGCCCAAGACAATGAATTCATTGTGCTCAACCCAGAGACTGCCATGGTTGTCTCCCCTCTCATTCCTCAGCAGAATCTTAAGCCAGTTCAGCGCCAGCCATTCTCCAAGCGTCCAAAGTTTCAAAAAGAAGATTTCTTTGAAGAACGCATGTATTTCATCGGAGAGAATCCATATGACAAGCCTCAAATGAGGCATCTGAAGTTTTGGACAAGGACTCAGATGAACTACTATTCCTTAGTGCTCTGTGGCCGCAACAAGATATTCCAGCACAGGCACATTCCTCATGTTGAGCTTGAAGCAATCCCTTGCATGGAACCAGTCCTCAGTGTACTCCACGATGCAGGTTTGCTTCCTATGTGCTCCGACATATCAGACTGGAACAGTGAGCTTATTCTTCAATTCTATGCAACTCTGCACATCTCTGGCAATGCTGATGACATCAACACTTGGGTGTTCAATTGGATGTCCCAAAATACTCACTACAAAGCTCCGGCTTCTGAACTCCTCGGAGAACTGCCCGTACCAATCCCCTCGGATGGGGCAGTGAAACTTTATGGTGAGCGTGAGCTGCCAAATGGAATGATGGAAGTCCTCATGAAGCCTTTGGCTGCAGGAAAACCCTCAAGAACCACATTCCTCGTCCATGAGCTCAAGTACACACCCTGGTCTGTCTAGAGAATTCTCTGCAGTGTGCTCGCGCCAATCAAAGAGCATGACGATGAAGAAGATGTTGTCGGCCTCATGAAGAATATCCTCTTCAACATCATTGACGGTATTCCTATCAATATTCATGATTTCTTCTTGAGGACTTTGGCTGACAATGCCATGTGCCCCTATGATCACAAGATATATGCCCCGTGGATCATGAGATTCATCAGGACAAGGACAGGCATCAACTTCCATGCTGATTTCCAAAACCATGTTGGTTATATGCCTCCTATCCGGGTCAACGAGAAGACTTTCGAGCCCATTGAGGGAAAAGGAAAATCTGTGATTGAAGAAGGCAGCAGGCCCCTTGATGGCCAGTTTAAAGAACCAGAAGCTTATTCCTCATGGGACGATACTCAGACTCGTCCAGCAAGCCCAGTTCCTCCTCGCGTGCTGAATACCAGAGAGCTCCTCCTCAGTCTTCACCAGAAGGTGGATCGCAACCACAAATGGGTCAAACGCCAGTTTGGTGCCATTGTGAAAACCCTCACCGAGACACAGAACTCTGTGAAGCTTAATCATCACTATCTGCATGAGGTTTTCGATCGCACCTGGGCTACACTTGCACATCTGAAGACCCAGACTAAGCTTGAAGAAATGAACTTTGAGCGGGACTTTGAGTGGTCGTGGCCTCCCAAGAGAAAGTTCAGGCCCGTTCCAGTGCCAAACCTTGAAGACAACTCCTTTTCTTCATTCCGCACTGCTGAATCTGATGAGGAACAACTCGACACTGCAACCGGCCCCAGGAAGAAGACTACTCCCAAGAAGCATCACGGCTCTTCCTCGACCGCCAAGAAATGAAGTCTTCATGGGCGTTAGTCCTCAGTTTGTCCCTTTTTGTCACTTGATGACAAAGGGGGAGAAACTCGAGAGTTAGTCTTCAAGCGGGAAATTTTTGGGGCTTATAAACTATATTAAGTTACAAACTCTTGGCTCTTCTGAAGTTTTTATGTAATGAGTTGTAACTTAAGCCCGATGGTACTCTAACGCTTTTGAACGTTTTTCTTCGCATGCTTATTCCTCCAAGTTTTAATGCACGCATGCTAGAATTCGTCAGATACCATTTGCCATCATGCGTCTTCATTTTCTTCATATGATATGTTATATACATGCATGATTTACAAGACTCAGGGGGAGATCTCCATGATATAAATCATCAATGTGCATCTGCTATAAAAGCAAAATCCTCAAGGTATGCACATCTTCAGGGGGAGTCTCTCTGAATCTTGTTTACAAATTCCTCAAATGAGTATTTACACTTCATATTTTTGATCCCTGTTGAAGACTTAACCTAATTGTAATCAACCACCAAAAAGGGGGAGATTGTAAGTGCATCTAGTGCCCGTTAGTGATTTTGGTGGTTTGAAGACTTATAGGTTAAGTATCTAATTTGTTTGTGAGTATACACAGGATCTTTAAGTCATTGAGGAGTTTGAGATATTTGAAGAATATCGACCCCTAAAAATATATGTCTTCAGTTGAAGAAATTGGTCTGAAGCTGAAGAAATGAGTCACGAGGAATCTGCGATGAAATTGATATTCCTCATGAAGATACTGATATTGAGAAGACCGGTGGTTCCTGAAGAAAATCATTCTGAAGAAATTGAAGCGTGAAGATTTACGTTTTCTGTTTTACTTTCTTCGCATTTGTTGAATAGGAACATCGTACTGTAAAAGGGGGTCAAACTAACACTACGGAATGGATTTCCTCATGATGCTCAACCCAAGCCTAATCCTACCAAAAGCCTCAAGTGAGGAATATGAGTGACATGAGGACTCTCACAGTTGAGGGTTCCGACCGTTTCGATAACCACGCCAAGTCATTGGTCTTATCCACTCCAATAGTCATATTATTTAAGGGCATTAGTGTCAAATCATGTCAGGATGCTCCCAGGCTATAAATAGCCACCCCGCACAACCACTAGCTGGCTGGCTGCTCCGTTAGAAACTGACACTTGTCATAAGAGCAACCCAAATTCCTCAGAGCTTTCTAGAGTAATTCATCAGTGAGGAAATACCCCATACACCGAAACCACAAACCAAACCTAGTGATTGAGCATCACTGAAGAAGTTGTTCCTGTGTGGGATTGAAGCCTTTTACATTTGAGGATTGTGCATCCTCCAGACGGTTAGGTGTCATGGTCTAGAGCAATCCAGCAGTCAATTGTGGATCACCGGGTGACCAAGTTTGTGAGGGTTTGGAAGTCTGCCCTGAAGACTTACCATGAGTGTTGGGCGAGGACTATGTGTCCTTAGCTCAAGGAGAATACGGTAGGGACTGTGTGTCCCGGGACTGGGTGTCCTTTGGTTTCAATACCAAGCCGCTCCAAACCAGATGTACAACTGTCACAGCAGTTGGAACTGGGTCATCAACAACAGTCTTCACTAAGAATCGGGTTCTAATTCCTCAACTCTTTACTTTCTCTGTATTATGTGTTGATGACTTTCACTGTGACTGTTTGAAGAATTTGCTGAAGACTTTCTCTGGATTTCCTCAACCCCAAATTCTTCACAATAGTTAATCATCATCTGTATTCTGCATGCCTGCTTACCGTGCAATCTGTTTTCACATTCTTCACTCTGTAATACTGCTGTTGTGAAAGTTTGCACGTCTGATCCTTTACTGTTTTCGCTGTAACTTAGTCATCAGTGAGAATTTCCTCAAAAGGAATTGCCTCAGTGATGAAATTCTAAAAATCTCCTATTCACCCCCCCTCTAGTCGATATAACGCACTTTTACATTTACACCACACACAGTTTTTTATTTATTATTAATCGTGTGCAATGAATTGCATATTACATAAAAATCTCATGAAATGACTATGTGTGATGCTAATCCAAACTGCAAATAGTTTTTGTGCTGAACTATGTGGGATGTAACCCCAATCCCAAACAGTTTTGGTAGCGTGCGCGATGGACCCCCCCCCTATCGCCCACACTAGCAAGGTGACGGTTTGAAACTTCGTCATTGAAAGGGGTTTAATACCATTTGCTTAGAACATTCATGCACTGGTGTTTCTTGATTGCGTCGGCACAAAGAAGACTAGTAGATTGCTCTCCCATACTCCACTATGGGTGAGACACTTTTCGGCACATCTTCACACGTCCATTGTCACCATAATGGACGACAAGCTTCAAGCATGATCTCTTCATGATGCTCCACTTGAACTTGCACACCGTAATCTTGATGAAGATCACCACTTGATGTAATCCTCCATGGATTTTATGAGATCTTTCTCTTGACGCAAGCCCATGGAAACATACCTAACCCCACATAGAACTCTCACGTAGACCGTGGGTTAGTACACAAAGCGCAATGGACAATGCTTACCATACCATGGGGTTACTTGATCCCTCTTGGCATATCTTGTACGCTTTGTGTGTTGATCAACCTGATTCACTCTTTGACTTAGTTTTGATCAACCATGTATCTTATCTTTTGTCATAAATATGATGTCTTAAAGGTAAACATGAATGTTCACACAATCTTCTTCTTCAAGACATGCTTGCAATAAGCTCAACTCTCACATGACCAATCTTTGGATAAAACCTTGAATATCACCTTGGTCACCATATAAACTCCTTGTAACCAAGAGATGGACTTCAAGAAGTGCCTATGGACAAATCCTTCGAATATAACTCAAGGCAAAAATTAGTCCATAGGGATTGTCATCAATTACCAAAACTACACATGGAGAAATATACTCTAACAAAAACTATGCCCCCACGGGTCTACTTTAATCATATTACAAAAACCAAAATTATCTTGCTGCATTTTTTACTTTTATTTTACTTTGCAATTTATCAACCTATTACTATCAAATTTAATCCTTGTTGCTAACGTGTACAAGGGGATTGACAATTCTCTTGCCCGTGTTGGATGCAAGTATTTGCTCTTTTATGCGTAGGTGTTGCTAATGGTTGTTTGCTTGGTTCTCCTATTAGTTCGATAAACTTTTGTTATTAACTCAGGAAAATACTTTTCACTACTTTACTATATCACCCTTCCTCTTTGGGAGAATCCCAAGGCCATCACAAGTAGCATGGAGTGACCTCCGGGGTAGCAGCACAAGCACGGCCCTACGTCGTGTCAAGACTGACCACATGCCCCGACAATGAGCCAAGGGCAACGTCCATGATGGCTGGACAAACAGGAAGAAAATGAAGAAAAGCCCGATGAAAATAACAGTACAAGAACTCTTACCAGTGACGAGGGAAGCAGCTTCCTTTGGAGCGTCCTAGTGGTCACCGCACGCCTCCAGCACATCCGCCCCTACCTACACAATATTGGAGGGCCGAAATCTCGGATACCGGGAAGTAACTGCAAAGACACCAAGATCGGAGTTTGGTAGGCACCCCTACTGTATCAACATATCTGAAGACGACAAAAATCGTACCGAGCGGGCTTCGTAAGCCGCTTCATTTTGGGTGCTGACACTATAAGGGGTACCTTCAACTGGGCGAGGGGCTTTGGATCCCCGTGATGCCAGAAAATACAAGCACCTCCATAGTGGTTGCAGGATGATTGTGTGTGCGGGTCGTCGGCTCCAAATTCCGTGTTGATTGGACAGGCAGACCACCATGGTCTACCACCACGGTGTAGGATCGAAAGTATGTCTAGAGGGGGGTCATTAGACTACTTGACAAGATATTTTTTGCCTTTTCACAATTTTACTTGAGAGGCAGCTACGACAGTTATAACAAGTCAAGTACAACCTACGCATGCAGTTATAATAGTATAGCAGCAGAAAGTAAACATTCACGTGTAAAGTAGAGGAGTAAGGTAGGGAGATCAAACACATGAGGTTGACACGACTATTTTTGGCATGGTTCCGATAGGTGGCGCTATCATACGTACATGTTAGTGGAGACTTCAACCCACGGAGGGTAACTGCTACGAGAGTCCATGAAGGGTCCACAAAGAAGCGGCCTTGTTTATCCCACCATGGCTTACGTCCATGGGGGACTAGCCTTACTCACAGTAGATCTTCACGAAGTAGGCGATCTCCTTGCCCTTACAAACATCTTTGTTGAACTCCACAACATGAAGTAGGAGGCTCCCAAGTGACACCTAAGCAATCTAGGAGGCATCACCCTCCAAAAGGTAATAGATGGGGTAGATCAATGAACTCCTTGCTCTTGTGCTTCTAAAGATAGTCTCCTCAACACAAATCACTCTCTCACAAAATATGCATGGGTAGCAGAGGTTGATTTGGTGGAAAGCAGTTTGGGGAGGCTAGAGATCAAGTTTCAAATGATTGGATTGGAATATCTTGGTCTCAACACATGAGTAGGTGGTTCTCTCTCGGAAAATGGATCTCGAAGTGAAGTGTGTGTTCTGAGTGCTTCTCCCCCGAATGAGAGGTGGGTGAAGGGGTATATATAGGCAGCAGCCAAAATCCAACCGTTACACAGAAAAGAGCAAACTCGGTGACACCGAAGTGGACAACTCGATGGTACCGACTAGCAGTAAAGGTGTGAACTTTTGAATCTCGGTGAGACCGATATATAGAACTTGCTGGCACCGAAAAGGTGACTAACGATCACATGGCCAAACTCGATGGCACCGAAAAGGTGACTAACGGTCAGATGGCCAAACTCGGTGGCACCGATACTCAAACTCAGAAATTCTAATTTTGTGTATCTTGGCAACAGAATGTTGGTCACACTGAACTTGGTAGCACCGACGCAGTTTAGGTTGCACCAATTTGGTGGGAATGACTAGGGTTCTTTCTGAGGTTCAAAATCGGTGGGTCCGATGTGGAAATGTTGGTGACATCGAATTTGTGAATGTGGAACTTGACAGAGTGGGTATGTGGGGAAAATGACGGAGTGTTTTGGTGGCTAGCTTTGAGAATTTGAGCAATTAGTTCATTTTACTTCCTCACCCCCTTCTAATAGTATTGGCTTTCCTATGGACTCAAAAATGATTTCTCGCAAATATAAAATGAAGGGTCTTCTAGCTTGAAGCTTGGGACAATATTATTCCTTTCTTGCATCGAGGGTATTTCCACATAAACCTTAAGCCATAGCATCTTTTGAACTTTTCTGAAATATGCTTGGAAAACACATTAGTCCAATGATGCATATGTTGTGATGAATTATCAAAACCACCCTAGGGAGCAATTGTGCTTTCAATATCCCCCTTTTTGGTAATTGATGACAACATATAGATCAAAGCTTCGACAAAAGATATAATCAATGATTAGCATCGATGCTTTGAGAAGTATGTGAAAAGCAAGAGCTCCCCCTAAATTTGTGCATTATTTAAAATTTGTGTTTGAATGCAAATGCACAATCGATTAGGATCATGGGTTACTCTTCCATGTCACGTACATCTTCGTGGTGCGTAAAAATAATAGCAATGCACATGACACCAACAAGTTAACTGAGTCAACATCACAAGGATAGCTTAAATATGATATTGTAGCATCACACAGGATAAAGCGTATGATCAATCACACATATAGGATAAAGTCATCCGAAAACCAAAGTTTTTTAAAACCAAAGGAAGTGTTGAAGATGTTTGTCTCATGTGAAGTATATGATCTATACATTTCTCCCCCTTTGGTAACAAGTTACCAAAGAGTTCAAAAGTATAGAACTACTCGTCTCTCTGGGCAGCAGATGATGGAGTTGAGAGAACAGCGTCTGCGAAGGCTTCTACTAAATGTCCTGGAGTTGGAGGAGTTGATACTGAAGGATCTTGAGCTGGAGCTAGTGCTGAAGGTACTAAAGATGTCTGTCTTGTCTCCTGAGATGGAATAGCAGCTGACCGAGGCCTGGTGCTGAACCTAGTAGTAGTGGGAGGAGGAGACTCATCCTCATCATCATCATCATCTTCATCTTCTTCTTCTTCCTCTGAACATGGAATCTACATAGAGTCAACTTCATGTTGAAGTTGTCTGACAATGGTGGTCAACTCAGTTACCTTCACATCCATGTTGTGGAATTTTGTCTCCACAACTCTCTCAAGACTCTTCTAATTTTGCATGATCTCTTGGATGTTCTTCTCCATGCCTTGAACAGTGCTCACTAGAAATGCCATTTGCTCAGCTTGAGTTATGAGTTGTGGAACACGGGGTGGCCTATTTCTAGCGGCTTCAGACTCTACTGCCTCTGTTGCCATTCTTGTTGCAGCTGAGTTGGGATCATTGGCATCCATCACAACCTCATTATCTTCAAATTCAGGTTGATGAGGTAGATGGGGACGATCAAGTAGATATGCATGCTTGCCTAGCTTGGCATTGATGAGCATTTGGATGTAAGGTGCATATCCACAGGATCTCTTCTGATCCGTAACAGTCCTTCGGATAGTCTCAACTATCAAATCCATCACTCAAAATATGGTATGGGTATCAAGTAGGTGGAGCAAGTTGATAGAATATCCTTTGATCATCTTCTCATCACCTGACTTAGGCATGAGGGTGTATCACAGTATAGTGTTTGTCGTAGGGATGACAGCTTGAAGAAAATATATTGAACCAAACTTGTGATTGGCCAAGTACTGATGAAGACTGGTCTTGTACATGCTGTCCATGGAGTTGTGATTCCGCTTAGCTTCGGCATACACATCTACATCTGCTTCTTCCTGCTTGGGGACACCAATGATAGCATCCCATTCAGCAACTGTGGCTTCATACTTGTGACCATCAGTCATCCAGACTAAAGAGTCATCATAGAAGTGAACAGTTGCATAGAATTGCATGATCATCTCGTCATTCCATGGGGTCATCTCTTTCCCAAAAAATTCTTCTATGTCAACTAGCGTGAAGTTCTCTTGAACATGTGGGAAGGAATTCTCATTTTCTTTGATGTATGCACAGTCGACATACCTCATATCACTGACAACAGGACTCTTGTCATACAGGACAGTCTCATAAAAATCTTGTTGTTCCTTGGTGTGAAACCTTGGATCAACAGCAGTTCTTCTTCTGACAGTATATGGATCAATAGCTCTCCACTTTATTAGTCTGGAATCCTTCCTCTTCTTCATTTCTTCTGCTATAGGATGAGCAGCATTGTGGAGTGGAAGGGTCGGCCTGAGCTTCCTGAGAATTGGAGCATTCTCATCTTCTTCTTCTGCGGCATGGGCACTCGATGCAGGGCCTTTGCTCTTAGCAGTTGCAGGTATATGTTTGGTGGTCTTCCTCGAAGCTGGAGCCTTCTTTGCTTTAGCAGCAGGCTTAGGAGGAGACGTCATTGCATCACCCATCAGCTTCTTCTTCTTGGGAGGAACTGGGATCTCCTCAGGAGCTTCTTTCTTAGCTTCTTCTGTATCTTCAAACATAGAAGTCTTTGTGCCAACAAGATGGATAGTTATCTTCCTATGCCTTTTCACACCAGCCTTATTTGCAGGTGCATACTTGGAAAGTGCTTTGCCCTTCTTAGCATATTCAAGTGTTCTTAGATCAGCAGCACTAGCAAATATCTTCCTGACAACTTTCCTTGGAGGAGCCTTAGGAGGAGTTGAAGTTTCCTCTGGCATGAAGTCTGAGTCCTATTCATCAAAAACTATCGTCCTTCTTTGCCTAGTGCCTGCCTTGGGCAAGCCATGGGAACTCAGAGAACTTGGGTCTAAGGCAGACTTCTCTGGACTAGTGCATGAGTCCATCTCGACACTCTGCTATCTAAAGTCATTCTGACTATCATTTGATTGCGACATACTTACAAACAGAACCTGTGAAGTGGATATAGGAAATACAGGATGGATGAGCATCACAAAATTCATATTTTTTGAAAATTTGAAGTTGAAACTTAGGGTATGATCTTCTGCAGGACATAACTCGGTGGCACCGAGTTGGCATTTTTGGAGTCACCGAGAAGGCTTGCTCGCTTTTGGGGAGAGGTTGATTTACATGCCTTAGTCTCCTCAACACAAATCACTCTCTCACAACATATGCATGGGTAGGAGAGCTTGATTTGGTGGAAAGCAGTTTGGGGAGGCTAGAGATCAAGTTTCAAATGATTGGATTGGAATATCTTGGTCTCAACACATAAGTAGGTGGTTCTCTCTCAAAAAATGGATCTGGAAGTGAAGTGTGTGTGTTGCGAGTGCTTCTCCCGCGAATGAGAGGTGGGTGAAGGGGTATATATAGGCAACATCCAAAATCCAACCGTTACACACAAAAGAGCAAACTCTGTGACACCAAAGTGGACAACTCGGTGGTACCGACTAGCACTAAAGGTCTGAACTTTTGAATCTCGGTGAGACCGATATATAGAATTCGGTGGCACCAAATAGGTGACTAATGATGAGATGGCCAAACTCGGTGGCACCGATACTCAAACTCGGAAATTCTGATTTTGTGTATCTTGGCAACAGAATGTTGGTCACACTGAACTCGGTAGCACCGATGCAGTTTCGGTTGCACCTATTTGGTGGGAATGGCTAGGGTTATGTCTGAGGTTCAAACTCGGTGGGTCCGATGTGGAAATGTTGGTGACACCGAATTTATGAATGGGGAACTTGACAGAGTGGATATGTGGGAAAAATGACTCAGTGTTTTAGTGGCTAGCTTTGAGCATTTGAGCAATCAGTTCATTTTACTACATCACCCCCTCTTAATAGTATTGGCTTTCCGATGGACTCAAAAATGATTTCTCACAAATATAAAATGAAGAGTCTTCTAGCTTGAAGCTTGAGCCAATATTATTCCTTTCTTGCATCCAGGGGTATCTCCACATAAACCTTAAGCCATAGCTACTTTGAACTTTTTCTGAAATATGCTTGGAAAACACGTTAGTCCAATGATGCATATGTTGTGATCAATTATCGAAACCACCCTAGGGAGCAATTGTGCTTTCACACAGGATCCTCGTCCTCCCCTCTAAGGGGGGAGGACACACCACCCTCCTGTGTGACACCGCCACCGGTCGTCCCGCTGGAAGCCTCTCCATCGACTCAAGAAGCGACCTTCTTCCCCTTCCGGGGAGGAGGAGAGCGCCCCAATGCCACTTGCAGGAAAGCATGCATATTCGGGCTCAAAACTTGGCCTCGCAACGGGGGCTCCCACCGCAGGTCGGCAAAACTTATGAACTCCTTCAAAATTTGCTACTCTATGGCACTAGAACTGTCCGACGGAAAAAATTGTTGAAACTTCATAGGTGGCACTATGTAACACCTTTTTTTAACTCTCCTTACTGATTTGGCTTTTCTCAAAAATTAGGACCAATTAAAATTTTTGTGAATGCCTCTCATGCTTGAAGTGACTATTGTTTGCTTGCTTGCTTGTATGCTTGTGTTTGATTCTCAATAATTCATGTTACTATCCACACTCACCTCCTTAGCCCAAAACTCCTGCCTAATGATCATGCCATGTGTTTAAGACCAGAAACTATTTTTACCAATTATTATTTTCACCAAAAAGCATTTCTTTGAATTAAGCTTTCAAAACCCCTAAGATGGAATTTGTACTACTAGTCCTCAAATTAGGGAATTTATTTTGCACCAATTATTTTATTTAAAACCTATTATCAAAATGACTTCCCAAAACCACAATATTATTATTTTAAAGGTTATTTTACTATTTTATTTAAATACCTTCATGTGAGGCCAGAAATGGTCTCTTATGAAGGAAAGTTATTTTTATTGCTTTCAAAATATTTAGGAAAATTTAGGGAAACTAAGTGGACATATATCTTGCATATATATGAGTTTCAACACATGGTCATGTTCAAAATATTGGGCAAACCCCTTCAAAACCCTTCCTGCCTATTTCAAGCTTTTGCAATATTTCTATAAGAAATATTCTCAATAAATTCCTGTAAAATTCTAGCATGTCACATATTATATATGTGATGATCTTGCCAAGTTTAATCTCAATCCAAGTTGATTTGATTCCCCTAATTATTCTAAAACACTACATGTCGAGATCCAAATTTGAGCAACTCTACATTGTCAAATATCTCCAATTGTGCTCAAATTTGGTAGACATGTTCTCATACTCCAAAAATGCATCCACACCAAGTGGTGCATCAATGGGAATAGAAGAACTTGTCCCAAGCCCCTCAAAACCCTCTCTATTGATTTCTGACTTTGGGAAACTTTACATTATAAGTTTCTCCAATTGATCCCAAACTTTTCGGGCATGCTTTACTTCTCAAATAGTGACCCCACACCAAATATTGGATCTGTGGGAATTTATTTGAATATATTTGTAAGCAGAAGGGCAATTCTACCCATTTCATGGTTTTCCAAGTCTACATTGGAAACGTTCTCCACCAAATCCCAAATTTGGTGTCCAAGCTTATTTTCATCTATTATTTGATCCTCTTAAGTTCAATATCAATTGAAGTTCATCTGGTTGCCCTGACACTTATCAAACACCTTTTGTGCACTCACCAAATTGGCTCCTTTGACCCCTTCCACATTTACCCTTGAGCTTAAACTTTTAGCACAGCCTCCCCTAGTTACCTTTCTACTCAAGTAGCTTTGCCGTGGCCACTGGACAATTATTGGAGAGAGACCCCTTGTAGCTACCTCTCATTTTCACACTTGGATCACCAGTTTTACCCCTCTTGCTATACTTTTGCTTAAGATCAAGCCCCCACATTCTTCCAGGGCATCTCTAGCATGCTAATCCATCATTTCAAATCAAAATATAGCATGCTCATGTGGGAAAAATGAGCAACACATCTGGCACTTGATTTATGGCTGAAGTGTGGCTTTGAACTCCGAGTGCTTGCTATACTCCTCCTCTGGATCTGAAAGTTAGCAGTATTGTAGTCCTTGTGTAGCGAGGCATGCTAGACAAAGTTTCATCCCTAGATCACTCCATTAGGTGCCCTCTTTGCTGGCCTTAAGTTTGTTGCTGCAAACTTAATTGTGGTCAAAACCCATTCAAACCAGCTCCACTTACATCAAAATTTCACTAGTGCTTCATGGCACACATGCCTTGCACGAGGGACACCTTTGACTGGTCATAAGGGCACCCTGGATAGGCGTGGCCATGGTGACCACGCTGGCAACATGCAATATCAGTGATCTACCCCTTGTTCTCTTGTTTCAGCTTGTTTCCAGCAGTTTTTGCGTGTGTCAGAGCACCAGGGCATCCCCCTTGACTGGTCTAAGCCCTTCTCGATGCTGGATAGCCTCCAAAGTGCCCCAGGGACGTGTGTCTTCCCCCACACTAGAGAGCAGCGAGGGCTCTCGAGCTCCACCTCGTCGCCCCTCTCCTTCATCCTCTCCCCCGAGTCTTTTGTTGCTTCACATCTTCTTCCCCTCTCTCCCTGGAACCTCCCAGACCTTTCCACTAACCCTCTCGCCCTCTGCATCCCTGCATGCACGGCAATGGTCGAAGCTCTTCCGTTGGCCAGTATCAAATCCGAGCCACCTACGGGTTCCCCCTCCTCCCTAGGCACTCCGACGACTCCACCTCTCCATAGCTAGCCTGCCCCCTTCTATGTTCCTCCCTGGAGCCCCGCACGCAGCCGCATCTCACGTGCTTGACGGCCTCTCTACGGCCATCTTCACCGGCACCATTACGTCCCTCCCTGCCGGCCCGAGCATGGCAATGGATCAACGTGGCTCCCTGAGCACGCCGGTGCGCTTGCCTCGGCCGAAGATGGTCAGAGGCACCAGGGCCAGCGCTTCCTGGCCCCTCTCATGCCTGAGTCAGGAGGAAGAAGAAGAAGCAGGGAGAGAGGAGAGAGAGCCGGCGGGACCCGCCGTCAGCGAGAGGAGCCTGGGGCCCGCGTGGTTAAATGGAAATGGGTTTCCCCATTTTTCGCCTCCCCGTGGCGAAGGCGTACTTCCCGGAAGGCACCTCCGGCGTGGCCCCTCGCGCACACAGCTGTGCGGATGGGCCGGCCGAGCCACTATGCAACGCCTAGGGCGCTATTTAGCCTTGTTCGCCTTGGTAATTCCTCCCCTTTTTCTTTTCTCATTAATCAAAAATCCATGATAAATTCATTCTTGCTCTAAATTTGATGATTCATATTTCTATAGGTTCTTAAATTCAAGATCTATCCAAATATGTGCATGGAACATTTTTCGAGAGCAACATTGTGTGGTGTTTTTATTTAAATCCAAATCTGGTTATTTTGAACCCCGCCTTGTGAAATTCCTAGAGGATCCAAATCAACTCCAAATGGAGTGATTTCAATTTCCAGCGACATGTTAAATAATTCCCTAATGTCCTAGCCAAGGTGGACATTTTTATCTGCCTTGTTTCTATTGAATTAAATAAATAGTGCATATTCCTATTATTTCCATATTGTAAAATCCCGAGTATATTCATACCAACTCCAAATCCAGTGAAACAACTTCCTAAATGTTTCTAAAATCATGCTCTATTTATTGAGTACCTCCATTCATTTTTCACAGAATGATTTCTCTAGGCTTCTCGAAGGATCACCTATTCCTCCCTTCGTCCATTGAAAATTCCCTAGTGGTCCAAAACTCCTAGAGAAAGCTTCGGGAATTTTTCTTATGACCAGAGAGGTCCAGGAAAAATAAAACTCCTATTTATATAGCACCTTTGTTTCTGTTTGATGTGTGGCTTACTGTGATTGCTTCCGATGATAGTTGTCAGGTAGACGGAGTACTCAGAATTGGAGCAAAAGACCTCGAAGACCCTGAGGACTTATGTGAGCAAGGCAAGCAGCCCTTTGACCATGTGTGAGCATATGATATATTGCATGCTAGTAGAGTAATTATTCCCGTTGCATATGATCATAAGTATTTGGTAAATCATTGATTTGATGTTACCGATGGCTCCTCCGGAGCACTTGCATTTTGAGCATGATCCTACCACCTATGGGGGTCATGCTAATATCATGTTGACAAGTAGAGCTAAGCATAGTAGAGGCATGAGCATGATGATGGTAAAAACCTAAGGTTTAAGAAAACCCCGTCGGGTGCCACTAATACCCGAGGGCGATGATGAGTTAGGTGGCCACTTTTGGAGAAGTGGTGCACCGGGTGTATTTTGGTGTGAGTGGTTTCAGAAATGGGATTAGATTTATGATGTGTTGACCATCCCAACCTTACATGTGCGACCACGTTACCCCTTTATGGGACGGGACTTTGTTGATTTCTCTGGTCGGTGCTAGCAAAGAGCCACATTACTAGTGGCGGGAGTGATGTGTGGTCACTCTCGTGATAAGGTCATGCCAGGTAGGGCGATTATGCCGTTTTTACGTGTTCCGGGCACACCGTTGGTCCCTGCCTTGATGATATTGTCCAGAGTCGGTGCTTGTAAGACGTACATCATGTGGGCTCGGTACCAATTGAGTGGACCTCTTTGTCTAGTATCGTCAGGGGAATGGCATTGATCGGGTACTTACCTCGGGTATGTTATATATCGTGAGTTGTGGATGACACGGAAGTTTCCCGGATCTCGTGGGTAACACATACAACCTCTACGGAGTGTAAAACTATTCGAATAGCCGTGTCCGCGGTCAAGGACAGTTGGGTGGTGGTGCTTAAACTACGTCCAGTCGTTTCCGCATAAACCAAGTGTGAGTGTGTGTGTGTGATAAAGGTGTTATCTGAGAAATATGATATGACAAGTTTGGTGACTTGTCATATAGGGTGAACCGGTGGTGTTCAACCTGGAGCAGATATGTTGATATTTGTAACCTATTCTTTTGAATACCATCTAGTTTACGATGCATGTCCATACAAGTACTTGATCATATTTATTTACAATCAAAACTTGCTTTCCGCAAAGGCTTCATGTTACTTCATTATCGTATCAACTACACTATCCATATCATGGGCTGTTTGCAAGTACATTCAAAGTACTCATTGGCTTACCACTGGTTATTTCATTAACCAGGTATGAGAGATCAGGATATGATGAAGAGTAACTTGGTGACGTTCCTGCGAGCTAGGACGATTCCCAGTCAGAATGCGTGTAGGTTAAGGCTGATGGCATGGGTTCACGCTTTCGACCAATATTTCTTCTATTGGTCAAGTTTGTTGTGTTGGCCCTCAAGGCCCTATATATGTAAGACTTGACCGCACGGGTCATTTATTGTATCAAACGGTATGTATGGATGTAAGACTCTTGTTACTCAGTTTTTGTGTGTTCGGTGAGCATTGATCTTTGGAATCACTGAGCACGTTCATTCGGCGATCTCGACCCGTAAGTTGGGGTCCCCATAGAGCTGGTATTAGAGCCATCCTGACTGTAGGAAGCCCTTAGTTAGCATGGACGTTAGTTAAGACAAAACTGATTTCCACACTCTTCAAAAGTACTTACAAACCTGTATCTTTCTCACCTCTCCTAAATTTTCAAAGGAAGCAAGGTTTTTGCCTTAGCACATCCACACTTATTCTCTTGGCACTCCTCGTCTGCTTTTTCAAAACCCGCAAATGGCCACTAGCACCCTTATGCCTAACCACGAGATTACTTGAAATCCTCTTGGGCAATTTGGAAGGAAGCAATCATTCCAAGCAACCACCAAGGTACTGAAAGACTAGGATGACAAGCTACGACCAGACGACACCAACAGAAGTACCTCCATGAGGAACGAGGATATCGAGACCCCGAAGATGGCAACACCCTCGGCACTGTTTTGGACTAATGCCACCTTCACCTACGATTATCAGGACGTAGTATGTGCAAGACCATGATTTGCATCGCTAATGAGAGACCTTTCAATATCAAGGTTGTGTCGACCACCAACGATGGATGAGAACCTCGCGAGTTGGTCCGCCTCACCTTAGTGAGCAGGAAAATGGATCTCTTCATCCCCCGTCCTATGTGTCGATACGGTGATCAAGGTGACTGACACGTCGAAACTCTATCGTGCCTTCCTGATGTCATTGCATAAAAGTTGTCCGCTTGGAACTCTCGACGCCTTGAAAGGCAAGAAGACAATGGCAAGTTTGTGAAGACAACAGAAGACCGTGTCAACGACAGCCATGAAGAACCACCTTCGTCGGCAACTCACCACACGAGAAGTTATCAAGATCTCTTTTCAACTCAACCTGAGTCGTTTCGGCAAAAAACCACAAGACACACGACAACACCATGAGAAGACCCAGAAGACAGAGCGGACTCCTCACCGGAGCACGAAGCAAGCACGACTGTCAAGTCCAAAAACCCTAGGGTAGGACGAGTCGTAAATCCCCTATGCGAAGTCGAGTCCGTGAAATGGTTCAGATGGAACCATGTTGTGTGTTGTTTGTTTTTGTTTGTTTGTGCTCAGGATGTAAGTCGCACTTCTGTTCTAGGCAACAAGAATGCGGTTATATCACCTGCCACATCTTGATGTTTGAATTCACCCTTCAACACTTGTTTGATTGTGCTTGCACTATAGCACCCCTTAGGCACTCTCCTCTATGCTACTCTCTCTCTCTCTCACCCTCTTGACAACTGAAGACCAGCAAGACAAGATGCACCAGGGATCCACTTCGACGGACAACTGACACTTAAGACACCGACTATAACATGTTTAACCACGCAACCGTAGGAGTTATGCTTTCCCTCAAGATCGGAAACCCTCCCAAGCCCAGCCTAACGTCCCCGAGCTTTTCCAGCTCAAAATTCTGGTCACGTGTATAAAACACGGATATGCCACAGCACCGTTGAGTTTCGATAAAACCCCTGCCTAGCACTGGGTTCTATATGGAACAAGTGATCACGGTGAACAAGTATCCTTTAATCTTAAGCTAGTACCAATACCCCGATGCCATAAGTAGGATCGTTCTGAGATATATGATTTGTAGGCAATGCATGTTGTGATGGTGATATGTATCTCGAGGATATAGCTAGATTATCTTGGTGGATCGTAAGGCCCTTATAAAGGTAGGTGGACTTGGTGGAATAAGTTTATAAAATAGCATAACCTACATATTCCTCGAGTAAGTTTGGATTCAGTAGGACGATCATGATCACGAGCAATAATTCTTGGTGGTATAATTGACTTCATCAAGTAGTTGACGTGATTTGATGATTTTACCATAATAACTTGGAGTATCGAGTAAGAGTTCTTATTGGACTTGAGTTTTGGATTTAAATAGGTAGTTTGAATAGAGTATCGATGATGGCAGAGATCACATGGTTCAGGGTAAATTGGATTTAGCCCAATGATTTCGATCATGATACCATGTTTCTCGGTGGATAACGAGTGTGAATACTTGGAGTTGTCGAATTGATTTACGAATCTATATGAGTTGGCTTCGGAGATTAGTTGGCCATGATATTGAAAGTTGGTGGATACACTATGACATAGTTCTCGCGATAATATGGGAATTATGAGGACTCTAAGTGATCCTGTAGAACCCCATCAATATTGGATTTGTAGGAGTGATGGGTCCAGTGATGATTGACTGAATTGATGAACCACTTGTTCGGATTCGTAGGAAGAAAACAAGATATTAGATTGGTATACTACATGTTTCCTTAATATATAAATGCAGTACCCTGTCCATTGGATGATCTGGCGGGACATTTGGATTTGTGGTGTCTTAAATTCAAGCTTAGGAGCTTGTATGCCCCCCCGAGGTTCTTGCATAGGAATGCATGCGCATCGTAGCTACACCATACTTGTAGTGTTTGGGGTTTATTCCTTCCTTCAACCCCTAAGTTGGCTAGCATGAGCGGTGTGGAGTTGACTTCTGTGAGATGGCATCTTAAATGAAATAGAGTGATTTTGTCCAGAGAAATAGGTCAGACTATTGGAATCTAAGGAATGAGCTTAAGGTAAGATGATAATTGTTCACCAACATCCTAAGTTCCTTGAGACCCTAAAGCTTCACCCAGCCATAAGGTGGTCGGGTTACGACCATATAAAACGACTCTAAGTCGTTGGAATATGTCCAATACTTGCCCGAACACCACCCATCGTGTCTATGACGAACATGGGCATCATGGACTAGGTCATGTTGGACCACATACCCCTCAGCCAGCGCCTACCCATAGCAAGCTCCCGTTCTCCTCAGCTGTCTCATGAGCATTGTGCTTATGTCATACTTGGGGAAAATATGTTGTTATCCTCACGGATGACATACTTATTCACCCAACAAGAGGAAGAACACCTTAGTCCTATTTGGACGGACCCTAGGAACGTCGATCGCTATGCCCCTCGAGAGAAGATGTTATCTCAAGAAGGTGGGTTCCTCGAAGCAACCTCAAGACAACGAAAGCCTATCCTACCCAAGACAAGATGAAGAACCGCCATGGTTGGGAAACCACGACAATGACAAAAAAAGCACAAGACGTCAACCACCGATCCTGCACTGACTACATCAACGATGTCAAGAAGCCTCGACGATTCGAGACGATGAAACCTTTTGGACAGCGAGTGAAATCACAGAGCCTCTTCGTGGTCCAAATCAAGGACGAGAGTCCTAATTGGGTCATGGTGAAAACCTGTTGAAGGTGATTCACCCGCTTGCCGAGCCGTAGACCTTAGGAGTGGATGACTAGTTTATACTCTTGGGTAGCCAGCCTATCCAGAACCCCTCACGAACCTTCCGGGACGGTAGAACCTGTTGTGAACACTGAGTCTCCGAGCTTAGACTCATGTTCGAGACCCAACCCAGACCCTTTCACAAGAAGCCTTCGAAGACCACTGCAACACCCTCGAGGATGAAGACCACCTGCGACCATAACTTGACTGCATTAAGGGAGTCAAGGACTTCCCCGTCAGCAGGGAGCTATGCAAAGACCTTGACTGTATGTTCTAACATGAGACATCTAGATGTCACTAACTGGCATGAGAAGCCGCGAGACCAGAACCCACACGCACTATCTTGCTACGTATTCTGGCCTTGGAATGCACTTGCAAGCCAAGACCTTGCACGAGCATAGTGCGCCAAGCCCATGACCCTCAGCAAAGCCTAACTTATTGCCAGAACCTGCTCAGTCAGGCAAGGACATGCACAACATTCGAAGTTGTATCAACAAGCACCTCAAGACCCACAACAGCAACATGGGGACATGAAGACTACCTCCGACTCAAGATTGTGTATCTCTCCAACCCCTAGCCTAGAAATCTCGAGGACTAGGTTTTCTTAAGGGGGTAAGGTCTGTAACAGCATGTTTTAACTCTCCTGGCTGATTTGTCTTTTCTCAACAATTAGGACCAAAAAATTTGCGAATGCTTGTGATGCTTGAAGTGACTATTGTTTGTTTGCTTGCTTGTATGCTTGTGTTTGATTCTCAATAATTCCTTTTACTCTCCAGACTCACCTCCTTAGCCCAAAACGCATGCCTAATGATCATGCCATGTGTTTAGGACCAGAAACTATTTTTACCAAATATTATTTTCACCAAAAAGCATTTCTTTCAATTAAGCTTTCAAAACCCCTCAGATGAGATTTGTACTACAAGTCCTCAAATTAGGGAATTTATTTTGCACCAATTATTTTATTTAAAACCCATTATCAAAATGACTTCCCAAAACCACAATATTATTATTTTAAAGGTTGTTTTACTATTTTATTTAAATGCCTTCATGTGAGGCCAGAAATGGTCTCTTATGAAGTAAAGTTATATTTATTGCTTTCAAAATATTTAAGAAAATTTAGGGAAACTAAGTGGACATATATATTGCATATATATGAGTTTCAACACATGGCCATGTTCAAAATATTTGGCAAACCCTTCCTGCCTATTTCAAGCTTTTGGAATATTTCAATAAGAAATATTCTCAATAAATTCCTGTAAAATTCTAGCATGTCACATATGATATATGTGATGATCTTGCAAAGTTTCATCTCAATCCAAGTTGATTTGACTTTCCTAATTATTGTAAAACCCTATGTGTCCAGATCCAAATTTGGGCAACTCTACATTGTCAAGTATCTCCAATTGTGCTCACATTCGGTAGACATGTTCTGATACTCCAATAATGCATCCACACCAACTAGTGCATCAAGGAGAATAGAAGAACTTGTCCCAAGCCCCTCAAAACCCTATTTGTTGATTTCTGACTTTGGGAAACTTTACATTATAAGTTTCTCCAATTGATCCCAAACTTGTTGGGCATGCTTTACTGCTCAAATAATGACCCAACACCAAATATTTGATTTGTGGGAATTGATTTGAATGTATTTGTAAGCAGAAGGCCATTTCTGCCCATTTCATGGGTTTTCCAAGTCTACATTGGAAACCTTCTCCACCAAATCCCAAATTTGGTGTCCAAGCTTATTTTCATCTATTATTTGATCTTGTTAAGTTTCATATCAATTGAAGTTCATCTGGTTGCCCTGACACTTATCAAACACCTTGTGTGCACTCACCAAATTACCTCCTTTGACCCCTTCCACATTTACCCTTGAGCTTAAACTTTTACCACAGCCTCCCCTAGTTACCTTTTTACTCCAGTAGCTTTGCCATGGCCACTGGACAATTATTGGAGAGAGACCCCTTGTAGCTACCTCTCATTTTTACCCTTGGATCACCATTTTTACCCCTCTTGCTATACTTTTATTTAAGATCAAGCCCCCACATTCTTCCAGGGCATCTCTAGCATGCTAATGCACCATTTCAAATGAAAATATAGCATGCTCATGTGGGAAAAATGAGCAGCACATCTGACAGTTGATTTATGGCTGAAGTGTGGCTTTGAACTGCAAGTGCTTGCTATACTCCTCCTCTGGATCTGAAAGTTAGCAGTATTGTAGTCCTTGCATAGCGAGGCATGCTAGACAAAGTTACATCCCTAGATTACTCCATTAGGTGCCCTCATTGTTGGCCTTAAGTTTGTTGCTGCAAACTTAATTGCGGTCAAAACCCATTCAAACAAGCTCCACTTACATCCCAATTTCACCAGTGCTTCGTGGCACGCATGCCTTGCACGAGGGACACCTTTGACTGGTCATAAGGGCACCCTGGATAGGTGTGGCCTTGGTGACCACACTGGCAACATGCAATATCAGTGATCTACCCCTTGTTCCCTTGTTTCAGCTCATTTCCAACAGTTTTTCCGTGTCTCAGAGCACCAGGGCATCCCCCTTGACTGGTCTAAGCCCTTCCGGCGCTGGATAGCCTCCAAAGTGCCCCAGGGACGCGTGTCTTCCCCCATGCTAGAGAGCACCGAGGGCACTCGAGCTCCACCTCGTCGCCCCTCTCCTTCATCCTCTCCCCCGAGTCTCTGTTGCTTTACATCTTCTTCCCCTCTGTCCCTGGAACCTCCCAGACCTCGTCACTCTCCCTCTCGCCCTCTACATCCTTGCATGCACTGCAATGGTCGGAACTCTACCGCGGCCATTTTCAAATCTGATCCACCTAGGGGTTCCCCCTCATCCCTAGGCACTCTGGAGACTCCACCTCTCCATAGCTAGCATGCCCCCTTCCCTGTTCCTCCCCGGAGCTCCGCGCGCAGCCGCATCTCACGTGGCTGACGGCCTCTCTCCGGCCATCTTCAATAGCACCATTGGGGCCCTCCATGTCGGCCCGAGCATGGTAATGGGTGCGGCGCGCCTCCCCGAGCCCGCCGGTGCGCTCGCCTTAGCCGGAGATGGCCGGAGGCACCAGGGCCAGCGCTGGTTTCGCTGCTGTCTCGCCCGTGTCATGCCTGAGTCGGGAGCAAGAAGAAGAAGCAGGGAGAGAGGAGAAAGAGAGCCTCGGGCCCACGCGGTTAAGTGGAAACGGGTTTCCCCGTTTGTCGCCTCCCCGTGGTGAAGGCGTACTTCCCGGAAGGCGCCTTCGGCGTGGCCCCTCGCGCGCACAGCCGTGCGGATGGGCCGGCCCAGCCACTATGCAGCGCCTAGGGCGCTATTTAGCCATGTTCTCCTTGGTAACTCCTCCCCTTTTTCTTTTCTCATTAATCAAAAATCCATAGTAAATTCATTCTTTCTCCGAATGTGATGATTCAAATTTCTACAGGTTCATAAATTCAAGATCTATCCAAATATTCGCATGGAACATTTTTTTCCAAAGCAACATTTTGTGTTGTTTTTATTCAATTCCAAATCTGGATATTTTAAACCCCACTTGTGAAATTCCTAGAGGATCCAAATCAACTCCAAATGGAGTGATTCCAATTTCCAGAGACATATTAAATCATTCCCTAATTTCCTAGACAAGGTGGGCATTTTTCTCTGCCTTGTTTTTGTTGCATTAAAAAAAATAGTGCCTATTCCTATTATTTCCATATTATAAAATCCCTAGAATATCCATACCAACTCCAAATCAAGTGAAACAACTTCGTAAATGTTTCTAAAATCATGCTCTGTTTATTGTGTGCCAGCACTCATTTTTAACAGTATGATTTCTGTAGGCTTCTCTAAGGATCACCTATTCCTCCCTTCGTCCATTCAAAATTTCATGGTGGTCCAAACCTCCTAGAGCAAGCTTCAGGTATTTTTATTATGACCAGAGAGGTCCAAGAAAAATAAAACTCCTATTTATATATCACCTTTGTTTCTGCTTGCTGTGTGGCTTACTGTGATTGTGTCCGACAATAGTTGACGGGTAGACGGAGTACTCGGCGTTGGAGCGGAAGACCTCGAAGACCACGAGGACTTATGTGAGAAAGGCACGCGGCCCTTTGACCATATCTGAGCATATGATATATTGCATGCTAGTAGAGCAATTATTCCCGTTGCATATGATCATAAGTATTCGGTGAATCATTGATGCGATGTTACCGATGGCTCCTGCGGAGCACTTGCATTTTGAGCATGATCCTACCAACTATGAGGGTCATGCTAATATGATGTTGACAAGTAGAGCTAAGCATAGTAGAAGCATGAGCATGATGATGGTATAAACCAAAGGTTTAAGAAAACCCCGTTGGGTGCCACTAATGCCCGAGGGCGATGATTAGTTAGGTGGCCACTTTTGGAGAACTGGTGCACCGGGAGTATTTTGGTGTGAGTGGTTACGGAAATGGGATTAGATTTACAATGTGTCAACCGTCCCAACCTTACATATGCGACCACGTTACCCCTTTATGGTACGGGGCTTTGTTGATTACTCTTGTTGGTGCTAGTAACGAGCCACATTACTAATGGAGGGAGTGATGTGTGGTCACTCTCGTGACAGGGTCATGTCAGGTAGGGCGACTATGTCATTTTTACGTGTTCCAGGCACACCGTTGGTCCCTGCGTGGATGATATTGTCCAAAGTCGGTGCTTGTAAGAAGTACATCATCTGGGGTGGGTACCAATCAAGTGGACCTCTTTGTCTAGTATCGTCAGGGGAAAGGCATTGATAGGGTACTTACCTCGGGTATGTTATATACCGCGAGTCGTGGATGACACAGAAGTTTCCTGGATCTCGTGGGTACAATGTACAAACTCTACAGAGTGTAAAACTATTCGAATAGAGTGTCCACGGTCAAGGACAGTTGGGTGGGGTTGCTTAACCTACGTCCAGTCGTTTCCGCATAAACCAAGTGTGAGTGTGTGTGTGATAAAGGGGTTATCTGAGAAATATGATATGACAAGTTTGGTGACTTGTCATGTAGGGTGAACCGGTGGTGTTCAACCCTCACAAGTATGTTGATATCTGTAACCTGTTCTTTTGAATACCATCTAGTTTATGATGCATGTCCATATAACTATTTGATCATGTTTATTTACAATCAAAACTTACTTTCCGCAAAGGTTGCATATTACTTCATTATCATATCAACTTCACTACCCATATCTTGGGTTGTTTGCGAGTACATTCAAAGTACTCATTGGCTTGCCACTTGTTATTTCATTGACCAGGTATGAGAGATCAGGATATGATGAAGAGTAACTTGGTGATGTTCCTGCGAGCTAGGTCGCTTCCCAGTCAGAATGTCTGTAGGCTAAGGCTGATGGCATGGGTTCACGCTTTCGACCAATATTTCCGGTATTGGTCAAGTTTGGTGTATTGGCCCTCAAGGCCCTATATATGTAATACTTGACCGCAAGGGTCATTTATTGTATCAAACGGTATGTGTGGATGTAAGACTCTTGTTACTCAGTTTTTGTGTGTTCGATGAGCATTGATGTCTGGGATCACTGAGCACATTCATTCGGCGATCTTGACCCGTAAGTCGGGGTCCGCACACACTATGCAACTTGACAGTCATGATAGCCATCTTATAACATTGTTGAGTTACTAGATAGTCATGATAGACAACATGGCAACATGGTGTCCATGTAGCGTAAAAGTTGGTAGGTAGTCGGGGTAAACAATTTATAGGTGATAGTAGGCAATTTTATAGTCATCGTATCAAACTAAAAAGGACATTGGGATGATAGATAAGCATGGTACACAATTTAACCAAAAGTTAATTACCTATAGTACTCAAGTCAAGCAAGTGGTCATCATGTGTGAGGCACTCAAATCAAGAATGTAGCAAGCAATGTGGCATGGCAAAAGTGAAGAATGGACATTGTTGCGACCAAGTATATGATAAGAGCATACAATCCACAAGTTGGAAGCAACACACAAGGCATATATGTCATGAGGCATGGCAATGTGGCAATCGTGAAGAAAATAAATATCACTAAAATGTGTGCAAGTAAGCAGTCCAAGATTACCAATATATATCATGGTAGAAGCAACACAAGTAGGATGATCCACTATATCCATGCTCGAGAAGGATATCAACTTGAAAACTTGTCCTTGTGAGTCCTTCACAATGCCGATGTGCAAGCAATTGCGATGAAGAAACGCGTCGGTGTAGCATGGCTTACTCTCAAGAGCTCGAATCGCCAACTCATGTGAAGTCGAAATTGACATGTTGTTGAAGCATCCTACACATACACACAACAAAGGAAACAATGTATGTGCATGGTAGACAAACACATTGTCCATCATGATGGTTCTCTTCACTTGCACATAAACATTAGGAGCACAATAACATGAATAATATGATGCAAAAATGGCAATATTCATGGCACTAGGCATATGGTTCAAGGAAGGAAGACAAGCATGCTTCACATGATAAATGTCAAAATCTCCAATAATATAAGAGAAAGTTATGGGGGGAATCTCATAAAAAGATGAAAAAAATTGTTGCACTAAATACATGGAAAATCATCTAGCATGAAAGAGGAAACACATGGATACATATGACAATACACAATATCAATCATGGGCAAAGCATGGCAATGACTGTCATCAACCGCATGAATGGAGCAAGTAATAGTCATCGGTGATGCAACGTAAGCGAGCATATTGATCATGTCGTGCAAACTAGTAGTGCGAAGATGCAAAATACTAGAGGAAATCAGGGAAATCATGTCATGTGAGAAAATAATGGGCAAATATAATGCGCATGGCATAACGCAAGCACGGGAACAAAACATGATCAATATATCATCAAATGTATGGGGCACAAAGCAAACATGGCAATAGCAAGTAATATCTCCACCAAGCTTGCAAATACACATACTGAAAGGACGTGGAAGTCGACTAGAGGGGGTCAATAGGTGCTTTAAAATAATTATGGTTTAGGCTTGAACAAATGCGGAATAAAACTAACGTTTAATTTGTCAGGCACAAAACCTAAAACAACTAGGCTCACCTATGTGCACCAACAACTTATGCTAAGCAAGATAAACAACTAAGTGATAACAAGATACATAAAAAAGAAACAATATGGCTATCACAAAGTAAAGTGCATAAGTAAAGGGCTTGAGTAAGAGATAACCGAGGCACGCGGAGACAACGATGTATCCCAAAGTTCACACCCTTGTCGATGCTAATCTCCGTTTGGAGTGGTGTTGACGCACAATGCTCCCCAAGAAGCTACTAAGGCCATCGTAATCTCCTCACGCCCTTGCATAATGCAAGATGTCGTTATTCCACTGAGGGACCCTTGAGGGCGGTCATCGAACCCGTACAACCAAGGTTGGGGCAATCTCCACAACTTAATTGAAGGCTCCCAACAACACCATGAAGTTTCACCACAATGGAATATGGCTTCGAGGTAACCTCAAATGCTCGGGGCAATCTCCACAACCCAATTGGAGACCCCGATGCTTACCGGGAGCTTTACGCCACAGTGATTGAACTATAAGGCACCACCAAAATTCTAGGATGCCAAAGCATCCACGAAGAGAAATCTCTAGGGTACCAAGCACCCAAGGGTAATAAGCTTCTCAACTTTCACTTCCACGTATCACTGTGGACAACTCAAACCGATGCAACTAATGCAATGGCAAGAACACACGAAGTGGTCAAGTCCCTGATACGTCTCCAACATATCTATAATTTTTGATGGTTTCATGCTATTATCCTGTCAAACTTTGGATGTTTTGAATGCCTTTTATATCTTTTTGGGACTAACTTATTAACTCAGTGCCAAGTGACAGTTCTTGTTTTTTCTGTGTTTTTGACCCCTTTCAGAGGAGGATTTTCAACGGAGTCCAAACGGAACGAAACTTCCAAAAATATTTTTTTCTGAAACAGAAGAAGATCGGGAAACTTGAGAACCAAGGCAGGGGCCACCAGGGACCCCACAAGGCCCCTAGCCGCGGCCAGGGGGCCCGCGCCTCCCAGGCTTCTGGGCTCCCTAGGCCACCTCTGCCCTAGGTCTTTCGCCTATATATTCCCAATAATTCCAGAAAAATTAGGAGATCATCGAAAGTACTTTTCCGCCGCCGCAAGCTTCTGTCTCCTCAAGATCCCATCTGGGGCACGTTCTGGTGCCCTGCCGGAGGGGGATTCGGATACGGAGGGCTTCTTCATCAACACCATGACCTCTCTGATGATGCGTGAGTAGTTCACAATAGACCTACGGGTCCATAGCTAGTAACTAGATGGCTTCTTATCTCTCTTGGATCTTCAATACAAAGTTCTCCATGATTTTCATGGAGATCTATCCGATGTAAACTACTTTTACGGTGTGTTTGTCGAGATCTGATGAATTGTGGAATTATGATGAGATTATCTATGAATCTTATTTGAGTTTCTTGTGATCTCTCTTATGCATGATTTCATATCCTTGTAATTCTCTTCGAGTTGTGGGTTTTGTTTGGCCAGCTTGATCTATGATTCTTGCAATGGGAGAAGTGCTTGGTTTTGGGTTCATACCGTGCGGTGACCTCACCAAGTGACAGAAGGGGTAGCGAGGCACGCATCATGTTGTTTCCATCAAGGGTAAAAAGATGGGGTTTTCATCATTGGTTTGAGTTTATCCCTCTACATCATGTCATCTTGCTTAAGGCGTTACTCTACTCGTCATGAACTCAATACACTAGATGCATGTTGGATAGCCGTCGATGTGTGGAGTAATAGTAGTAGATGCAGAAAGTATCGGTCTACTTGTATCGGACGTGATGCCTATATGTATGATCATTGCCTTAGATATCGTCATGACTTTGCGCGGTTCTATATATTGCTCGACAGTAATTTGTTCACCCACCGTAATATTTGCTATTTTGAGAGAAGCCTCTAGTGAACACTATGGCCCCCGGGTCTACTTCACAACATATTTTTAGCCTTACACTTTTTCTTCGTTGCACTTTCCGCCTTCAGATCTCACTTTGCAATCAATCTTGAAGGGATTGACAACCCCTTTATAGCGTTGGGTGCAAGCTCTTTTGTGTTTGTAGAGGTAGTCTGGACTTGACGAGATTCTCCTACTGGATTGATACCTTGGTTCTCAAACTGAGGGAAATACTTACTGCTCATGTGCCGCATCACCCTTTCCTCTTCAAGGGAAAAACCAGCGCAAGCCAAGTCTCCGTCAACGTGCCAATTTGTGGCGCTGTTGTCTGTTGCCGTAGCAGTCCCTCACACTCAAATCCCTCCACAACAACAAAAGCTATGGAGGAATATGAGAGGAAGAACAAGGAGCTCAGAAAGAATTCCATGATCAAGATCCAAGGGGTTCCCCTCACATAGAGGAGAAAGTGATTGGTGGAAATGTGGATCTATATATTCTCTCTCTTTTCCCTCAAAAACTAACAAGAATCATTGGAGGGATTGAGAGTTAGCAAGCTCAAAGAAGGTCAACTATGGGGGGATACGAGCTCAACTGTTAAAGACCATTGGGGAAGAAGACCCCCTTATATAGTGGTAGAAAATCTGATCATTTTCTGCCCAGAAGTCGTGCAGGAGTGGTTCTACCGCTTGGGGGAGCGGTACTTAGGCTTGCACTGAAGTACATGCCGGGCAACCAAGAGACGTGTGACAGGGAGGAGCGGAAGTTCTGCTGGAGTGGTAGTACCGCTCCAACCAGTAGTACTACCGCCACTCAGGAAACAGGGGAGGTAGAGCGGAAGTACCCTCAGGGGGGTACTTCCGCTTTCAACTTCCACTCCAGAAATAATTGCTAAGCAGAACCGACAGACTGGAAACATAAGTGGACGTGAGGCCAGAAGTAGGGAGCGGCAGTACCGCCTAAGCGGTAGTACCGCTCCACTCCAGCGGTACTTCCGCCCATGCGGTAGTACCGCTCAACTCCTAGCGGTACTTCCACTTACCAAGAATCAAGAGGACATCTCTGGCACTAAAATTGTTATAACTTTCGCATACGAGCTCCTGATTGAGCAAACTCAAGGTTGTTGGATTCATGACGACAATGTAACGCCCAAGATGTGATCCTATCCTCAATTTGGCACGAGGGCCTTGTCAGGGGTAGAAGCGCATCTTGTCGTTTCGCAAGAATGGATATCGTTACAAGTACATGTACTGAAAAGATGAGATATATGGAATTGGCTTACACTCGCCACAAGCTACATCAGAGTCACATCAGTACAATACATAAACATCACGAAGAAGAGCAGGGTCCGACTACGGACGAAAACAAACGAGAAAAGAAAATGACGCCCATCCTTGCTATCCCAAGCTACAGGCCTGGAACCCATCCTAGATCGATGAAGAAGAAGAAGAAGAAGAAACTCCAAATGAACAATCAACGCGCTCGCATCAAGTAACCTTCACATGTACCTTCAACTGGTGTCATAGTAATATGTGAGCCACAGGGGACTCAGCAATCTCATTCCAAAGGTATCAAGACTAGCAAAGCTAAATAGGTGAGATTTGGTTAAGTGGTGAGGCTGCAGCAAGCAAGTAAGCATATATGAGGTGGCTACTTACGAGTACAAGAACAAGAGGGGGATGATCTACGCATAACAGAAGTGAGCTACTGAAGATCAAATGAATGATCCTGAACACCTACTTACGTCAAACATAACCCCACCGTGTCCTCGATCGGAGAAGGAAATCGCGAAAGATACAGTCACGGTTACGCACTCAGTTGGCAAGTTTTAATTAAGTTAACTTCAAGTTGTCTAGAACCAGTGTTAAACAAAGTTTCCACGTTGCCACATAACCGCGGGCACGGCTTTCCGAAAGATTTAACCCTGCAGGGGTGCTCCAACTAATCGATCACAAATTACCACAAGCCGCATACAAATCCTCGATCACGAAACTCGTGATCTCATCGGACTCCTAGTGGAAAACCTCAACTCTGAGATTACCCAAAGCATCACCGGAATCCCGATGCACAAGACATTCGTCAAAGGTAAAACTAATCCAGCAAGGCCACCCGGCGTGTCGACGATCCCGATATGAGCCGCGTATCTCGTTCTCAAGACACGGCGGATGAGCGCAGCATACAGTGGCCTGATAGAAATCTCCCGAGTTGCCCCGGGTTGGCCCCGCAAACGGCTCTAGTTTGGACCAGCACCAACAGCACTGGCCCCCTTGTATTATGTTGAATTAATCCTCGGGTAGCGCTAACTCCCTATTCATTTTAGTATTAACGGAATTATTATGTTGGGAAAATATAGTACCAATGTTGGGCCTTGCCAGACCAACTTTAATCTAAGACGAGTTATCAAGGGGGTCCCCATAACAACCCCGATCGTGTTAGGAGCGCTCAAATATGGAACATAACACCGGTAGCCGAAACTAAGGGGGCAAAGGTGGAACAAAACACAAGGCTAGAAAGGCCAAGCCTTCCACCTTTTACCAAGTATATAGGTGCATTAATTAAATAGCATTTCATATGGTGATATAACAAGGAACCCATGTTATGACATGGAAGCAACTGCACCTGCAACTAGCAACGCTAACAAATGGTTAAGCAAGTGGTAACATAGCCAATCAGTGGTTTGCTTGGTTGTGAACAGGTTGAATGTTTTCATGGCAATGTTAAGAGGCTGATATTTAACAGGTGGTAGGCAACGAGACATAATCGATAGAAACTGTAAAACTAGCATGGTAGTGATAGTAATGGTATCTGGGGAAATGGTCATCTTGCCTGAGATCCCGCTTGGAAGAAGAATGACTTCGTGAAGCAGACGAACTGATGTAGTCGAACGGATCCTCACTTTCCAACACGCTTGCGGAACTCTATCGAGATGAAGGAAACCGCAAACAAGAATCAACACACGATATACACCACACAATGCACAACACATATGATGCATGAATGGTTGAAAATATGCCAGACATGGCATGTCAATTCACAACACTGAAGCACTACACATTAAGTGAAGTTCAATATGCAACGAGTTGCAGATTGACGAAACTCCACATATGAATTATTTAGTTCTATCCCGATTAGGTACACGACAGTATTAAATGTTGTTAACATGGCAAGAGGTGAAGCGTAATTAAACTACCTATCTAGGCACTTTAAATGAGGTCGGAAACGACATATAGCATCTCCAAGATGACCCCATATGTTAATTTATAATTCTATCCAGATCTGAACTAGCACTTTTAAATATTTGTTAAACAGCAAAATAAATAGGTTCACGTGGTTCTACGCCTCGTTAAAATCAATTTACACATAGAGAACATCTCCATCGGAGCTACGGTTCAAAAGATACGAACACCGCAAGATATGATGGCGTGAATGCAATATGTGTGCAACGACAGTCACAAACATTTCAACCAGCAAGATAATATGAAACTACACGAGATTCTAAGCAAGTTTCATATAGGACACGATCAAAACGGAGCAACAGTTCAACAACTACGAGCTAAATAAGAAATAGACATAATCTGCCAAAATCAGCCACATAGCATTTTCTACACCCCACAACTACGAGCTACACAATTCCAATATGCTCAACCAAGGAATGAGGTAATAGAGGGAAAGATCCACTACCACATACAACTAATAACATTTAACATGGAAACATGGATCACTAGGAAAAGAAGTCACAAAATGGTTGCTCACACGCAGTTTCAGACTTAGAGAAAATATCAGTTTATGACAGTGCAGGTTTTGATCTGAAGGCATATTGGCAGCAGCAAAACCATAAGCTACAAGACTCCAAATGGCATGAAAATTGACAGCATGCTAGAGAATCTTAAAGTCTACAACTAACTCCATTGCACCAACCTCAAAAGAGCTACAGATCACCAGATAAACTAATGCAAAGACAACAACAAAATATAACAGATTTCAGACTTAGAAATATTTCAGCATCTACAAATCAACACTATTTTCTAGCAAGTTCAGAGCAAGCAAACCACACCTAAACATGGATTTCTATTGCAACCAAAATTACCAGAGGCTAGCCTACACATCCAAGGGCATATCTCTAGTTGCCAACTTATTCATATCATGCACGGATTAAATCCCACAAAATAAACAAAACGACAACATGGCAAAATATCACGCGCACTAACTTGCTCAAAAGCTAAAACTAAATGCACAGCTAAATTCTATGGATTTTTCTACCCCGAAAACATATATAACATGTGGGGTTGCAAAACGAAAATAACGCCACACGTATATGCGAGAATATGTCCTAAACACATTATAATAAACTAGTGATGGGACCTATATGCAAAAATACAAACAACTACTCTAAAATACATGGCAAAAGGTCCCTAAAAACATGAGCATTTTATCTATGGGGTTTGAGCAATCCGGACACGCACGAAAAATAAATACGGGATAATCCCCTATTAGAACAGCACACAAAACTAGGCATACAGCGGGTCAAACCACTTCAAACATGCATGCAAGTTGCAAATTATTAGTCTACACGGAAAACTACACAACTTTCATATATAAATCTCCGCAATCCGACACACGGTTAAAAAGTTACTCGCGTTTGAAATATACCCTATTCCCTGAAATAATTAAATTCGCAGGGATAATTGAAAATAATGCCATGGGCCAAATCTGGCGCTATTGGGCCTACACACATGGGCGACAAACAACTAAACAGCTCCCGGGGCGGGGCTTAGACGAGAGGGGGCTCTCACCTTGCGGGCTCGGCCTAGGACGGCGGGGGAGGCAGGCCGGCCTCGGCTTGGGGGCGGACTTGGGCCGAGGGCGAGGCGCAGCTAGGCTGGGGCGATGGTGGAGCTGGCTTGCGCCTGGGCGAGCGGGCGCAGCTCCTGCTGGGCCGCTGCGGGAGGGGCGAGCGGGAGGGACGAGCACAGCCTCGGTTGTCGTCCTCCTCTATCCCGATTGGGACCGAGGACACAGGGCGGTGGTTGCGGCTCCTGGCGGCGGGCGGCTTCACGGGGAGGCAGAATCCAACGGGGAAGGAGTGGCGGAGCTCGGGAATGGTGTCCCCGGACCGAATCTGGCCGGATCCTACCGGTGTGGCCTTGAGGCGGGAGTGGATCTCAGGGCAGACGACGGCGGCCATGGCGGAGCGGACCGGGAAAGGCGACGGGACGCGATGGGGCGGAGACGCACCGGCAGCGTGGCACAGGATGGCCGGCGGGGAAGGTGCCTGGCGGCGCGCTCCGGCGACTGGGGCTCGCGGTGGCCGGAGGCTAGCGGCACGAGGGCTCGGGGAGAGAGGGTGCGGCGGCTGCTCGGGCACAGAGAGGCGGCAGCGCGACCCGGGCCTGAGCGGGCCTGCCTCAGGCTCGGGCGGGCCGCGTCGGCTGCATGCACTGGAGGGGAGAAGTGTGGAGGCTGGGGGTAGGTGGGGCGCGGATCCCGAGGCAACGGCTCGGGTTTGGAGACTATGTCTCTATTTATAGACTAACCGGGCTAGGGTTATCCGAATCAGGCTCCGTTTTCGCCCACGCGATCGGAATCAAACGAACTGGAACACGGGGTCGGCTAAGTGAGCATGTACAGTAGGCTAGCCGCGGAAGAGAGGGAAATGGTGCGGCGCGGCAGCATGATTTTAAAACACCGAAAAACATCCGACGATAGACCGGAGACGGTGCCACTACGGTCGACCATTCGGGTAGCAGACGGACTCCGATTGCGACAAAATTTGGCAGGCGGTCTACCTATATCTAAATAAGACCGCACGTCAAGTTTCAACCCAATCAGAGAAAGTTTTATACACACTTTTAAAAACAGGGTTTGACGATGCCGCGGGCGCGTGTGATCGTGGTCGGGCTCAGAACGAACAACGGCGAGAACCGGCAACTAATAAAAGATGCAACTTTGAAAACTGGCGTCAACGGGATGCCTATGCGATGCAGATGATGCGCATGATGCGATGATGATGTGACAAATAAAAATAATCACACGACGAAAACGGAAAGGAGGGGAATCTTCTGGAACGTCGGTCTCGGGTTGTCACAACTCTCCTACACTACAAGAGGATCTCGACCCGAGATCCAAGAATGAACGGGGAAGAGGATGAGAAAGAAGAGGTAAAACTTAGTCGCTTCTTAGACAACTAGTGAAAACAACGATCCTTGAAGGTTGCAAAGAGATGAAGAATGACATGAGAAACAAGAACGAATTCACAGAAAATTTCGGCAGCACTTCGATAGGAAAAGGGGACAAAAATTTGATAAGATAGAAAGAACTAGAGAAGATTCGCAACAAACAACTAAATTGATCAAGGAACCAACATGATCTTGATAGAACAACCTAATTGACCCAAATGAGCAACATCACAAGTCTCCGTTATAAAGAATAGAAACTAGCTCTTGGCAAGAAAGAACGAAGAAGAAATTGAGAACTATTGCCACAAGAACCGTGAGAACACCTTGAGAAAAAGAATTGATATCATGAGCCACTCCGGAAGAAGAATTCAGATCACTATGAACAAGAATAAGAATTATGTTAAGCTTATCCTTCATCAAGTTAAATTGATGGCAAGCAACAGATTTAGCATATCCCTTATTCTTCTAGAAATGATTGAGGAGAGATATGAGCACAAACTAGAAGAAATCTTGAAGGAGACACCGGTAAGAATTGGATTGAATGGGGATAACAAGAATGAATGGAGATACATGAGAACAAAAATATCATGAGCCACCTCACAAAACTTAACAAGGCACTGGAATAATTGAGAGACGAATGAAGAGACAACAATTTAGAAGAATTGAGGATAAAAGTTGAAAGCTGAGAACGAAGAATCTTCTGAAATGATGGCCTTCGGAGGATCGAGAAGAAAACAATTCAGTAAAACACCGGATAGCAAGACAGGGATTTACTCATGTTTGGGAACAATCCAAAATGATGCCACAAGCTGAAATGATGAATCTTGAAGAGAATGGACCCAGATTTGAGAGAACACTCCTTCAATCTCCAATGGAGAGAATGATGAGAAGAACACCACGAAGAACTACTAAGACACTCCGGAATAAAGAAGAATGGAAGGTTGAGCCAAAGACTAGAAACAATTCAAATTGATCTTGAAGAAACAATATGACTGATGAAATTCATACTTACGTCATAGTTGAAAAGAATTAGAGAACTCCGGAAAGATTACAAGAGCCAGAAAAGATCCTGGGAAAGAACCTATGGGTTATTGTCCCACTGAAAATAAACCACCGTTGAAAAAATTACTAACAAATAAAGATACTGCACCGGTATTAAGAAAACTAGATGAGGTGAGCACCTCGAAATAATTAAAAGAATTGAAAACAAGACACTTCTGAGATAGATTCAACGCTCCGGATAGAAAAGAGAGGAATGAAAAAACAAGATAGGCTGATAAGAATCTCCAACATATGAAAGAATTTAAGGATGAAAAGGATATGATGAACACGGATAGCTGAATTGAATTCGCCGGAAAAGATAACAAGATTGAATAAAGATGAACGCGAAGCTCCTGAAAATCTTCACAATGAATCACCAAAAACAATATGAAAGAAAAGAGAGCGGAAGCATTGATGAAAATAAGGCACTTGGATGACAACCTAATCACTGAATAAAAGGGTGGGAGGACGGGGAAAACAAAGACAACTTGGAACAAATGAGATGAACTCCGGAAGAAGTGAGAGAATGATCTTGCAAAATTAGAGAGGATAGAACTCACGTGAAGAGAAGCACACCGGTTGGAAAGGAATTAACATGACGACTCCGGTTGACAAGAAATTGAAAAGACAACTTGATTGAGAAAAAGAATTAGCGCTCACATAAAAATATGAGAACACCTCTTGGAAAGATATGAATTCACCATTTGACCTCGAAGCAACTTGAATTACCATATCGCAACAAAACAAATTATGAGGCTTACGAAACAAGCCAGAACAAATTCATGAGAGAGATTTCCGTTCGATATTTTCGTGGACAGGATCGCACAGGCTCGATCCTTACAATAGCCATCCTGTGCAAGGTAGTCCACACGACATACGAAGCGTCCCCGAGTCGTAGCAAGCTACAAGGACTCTTTAAGACACAACGAGAACTGCTGTAAGTCGACCGTGAACAAATGAATCCACTAGGTGTCGAACCCCAACCTAACATCATGCATTTGTTGGAAGATTGTCCTATAAGTAACTACTTGAATTCCCACCTAAGAACTCCCAAAATTTCTGGTCATGCAATCTGGTCCATGGATACAAGGAGTAATATTTCACTCAACTCCTATACTAACCCGTCCAGTGTATCACATCCGTCAACACATAACCAGAATCTTGGAAACTCATCTATCACAGACCCTCGTAATCACAACGATACAAAGTGTGGCAATACATCCGGAACTCTCTATACCAGTACTGGGGAAGCCGGACTCCTCTTGCAACTACTAGTATTGAAGCAATTTCGAACATCCTTTGTCCTGAGATACTAAGAAATCTGAATGATAACGATGTGCTCAAGAATCCCCTCGAACTCAACTTCTCGGAAGAAATCAAGTCAGACAAGAGGCACCAAGACAGAACTCCGTCACACCGACATCATATAGATTCCAAAAATATTCGTGTGATCCTAAAAAAAATTGAGTGGGAAGAGAAGTAGAATTAAAATTATTATGTCAAGATTCCTCACCAGAGCATAGAAGAGGAGAAAAAAGAATCATACTCTCCAATATATAACTAGACTCAAAGCAGTTTTCCACTAGATTCGACTCGGCCAAGTTCGATCAATCAAGGGGGCTCCTAGGTCGGTACTACTCTCATACCAACTTGTAATGCCCAAGATGCGATCATATCCTCAATTTGGCACAAGGGCCTCGTCAGGGGTAGAAGTGCATCTCGTCGTTTCGCAAGAATGGATATCGTTACGAGTACATGTACTGAAAAGATAAGATATATGGAATTGGCTTACACTCGCCACAAGCTACATCAGAGTCACATCAGTACAATACATAAACATCATGAAGAAGAGCAGGGTCCGACTACGGACGAAAACAAACGAGAAAAGAAAACGACGTCCATCCTTGCTATCCCAGGCTGTCGGCCTGGAACCCATCCTAGATTAATGAAGAAGAATAAGAAGAAGAAGAAGAAGAAGAAGAAGAAGAAGAAGAAGCAACTCCAACTAAACAATCAATGCGCTCGCGTCAAGTAACCTTTACATGTACCTGCAACTGGTGTTATAGTAATCTGTGAGCCACAGGGGACTCAGCAATCTCATTCCAAAGGTATCAAGACTAGCAAAGCTTAATAGGTGAGATTTTGTTAAGTGGTGAGGCTGCAGCAAGCAACTAAGCATATATGAGGTGGCTACTTACGAGTACAAGAATAAGAGGGGGATGATCTACGCATAACGGAGGTGAGCTACTGATGATCAAATGAATGATCCTGAACACCTACTTACGTCAAACATAACCCCACCGTGTCCTCGGTCGGAGAAGGAACCCGTGAAAGAGACAGTCACGGTTACGCACTCAGTTGGCAAGTTTTAATTAAGTTAACTTCAAGTTGTCTAGAACCAGTGTTAAACAAAGTTTCCACGTTGCCACATAATCGCGGGCACGGCTTTCCGAAAGATTTAACACTGCAGGGGTGCTCCAACTAATCCATCACAAATTACCACAAGCCGCATAGAAATCCTCGATCACAAAACTCGTGATCTCGTCGGACTCCTTAGTGGAAAACCTCAACTCTGAGATTACCCAAAGCATCACCGGAATCCTGATGCACAAGACATTCGCCAAAGGTAAAACTAATCTAGCAAGGCCGCCCATCGTGTCGACGATCCCGATAGGAGCCGCGTATCTTATTCTCAGGACACAAGGAATGAGTGCAGCATACAGTGGCCTGATAGAAATCTCCCGAGTTTCCCCGGGTTGGCCCCGCAGACGGCTCTAGTTTGGACCAACTCCAGCAGCACTGGCCCCCTATATTATGTTGAATTAACCCTCGGGTAGCGCTAACTCCCTATGCATTTCAGTATTAACAGAATTATTATGTTGGGCAAATATAGTACCAATGTTGGGCCTTGCCAGACCAACTTTAATCTAAGACGAATTATCAAGGGGGTCCCCATAACAACCCCGATCGTGTTAGGAGCGCTCAAATATGGAACATAACACCAGTAGTGGAAACTAAGGGGGCAAAGGGGGAACAAAACACTAGGCTAGAAAGGCCAAGCCTTCCACCTTTTACCAAGTATATAGGTGCATAAATTAAATAGCATTTAATATTGTGATATAACAAGGAACCCATGTTATCACATGGAAGCAACTGCACCTGCAACTAGCAACGCTAACAAATGGTTAAGCAAGCGATAACATAGCCAATCAGTGGTTTGCTAGGTTGTGAACAGGTTAAAGGTTTTCATGGCAATGGTGAGAGGCGATATTTAACAGGTGGTAGGCAATGAGACATAATCGATAGAAACAGTAAAACTAGCATGGCAATGATAGTAATTGTATCTAGGGAAATGGTTATCTTGCCTGAGATCCCGCTTGGAAGAAGAATGACTCGGTGAAGTAGACGAACCGATGTAGTCGAACAGGTCCTCACATTCCGACATGCTTGCGGAACTCTATCGACACGAAGGAATCCGGAAACAAGAATCAACACACGATATACACCACACGATGCACAACAGATATGATGCATGAACGGTTGAAAATATGCAAGACATGGCATGTCAATTCACAACACTCAAGCACTACACATTAAGTGAAGTTCAATATGCAACGAGTTGCAGATTAACGAAACTCCACATATGAACTATTTAGTTCTATCCCGGTTAGGTACACGGCAGTATTAAATGTTGTTAAACATGGCAAGAGGTGAAGCGTAATTAAACTACCTATCTAGGCACTTTAAATGAGGTTGGAAACGACAGACAAGAGCTATCCAACAGCGAGGCAATATAAAAATTTCAATGATATAGAGATGTGAAACTCTATTAATGAAGAACCGGCAAAAACTTCAACATCAAAAACACCATCCAAGATGCACATGAACTCCGTTTTCGATGAACTTGAGCTTGTCATAAAGATGACCATAAGCTCTAATACTCACAAAGAGAAACACAAACAAGAACCAAGAAATATGATGCAAGGATGCAAATGGTTTGAGCTCTCTACAAATGATACGATCAAGCTACTCACTTGAGATCCCCCCCTTGACAGTACGACAATCAATCCTAAAATAGAAGAAACCTATCAAGGGAAAACCTATACCTTGCACATAGTCCACTTCAGCTAGATTATGACGATCTTGACTTCCTCAAGATGGACCACCTTTCTTGATTGTGTTGGCTTCATGAAGACTAGTTGATTGCTCCCCCATACTCACTATGGGTGAGCCACTCTTCAGCACATCTTCACAAGTCCATTGCCACCACAATGGACGACAAGATTCAAGCATGATATCTTCGTGATGCTCCACTTGGACTTGCACACTACAATATTGATGGCGATCACCACTTGATGTCATCCTTCATGGGTTGAATGGGATCTTCCTCTTGATGCAAGCCCATGGAAACACACCTAACCCCACATAGATCTCTCACGAAGACTATGGGTTAGTACACAAAAACGTAATGGACAATGCTTACAATACCATGGGATCACTTGATCCCTCTCGGTAGATCTCGTACTCTTTGTGTGTTGATCAACTTGATTTACGCTTTGTCTTAGTCTTGATCAACCTTGTGTCTTTATGACCATTTGATGACGAGTTGATGGAACTATACTCCTCGCCCCTCGTTGGTTACCCAAAGTGGAAGGTTGACATGTAGTCAGCAGCAAATTTCCCTTACGCGGGGACTATAATGTTTATTGAACTAGGAGGACTCCAAGGATAAACAAGTAGGTGTTTGTTGCCCTGGCGCTAGCAGAAGACATGGACCTGCACACACAACAAATAACTTTGCTCCCAACGAGTTCGGAGAGGTTGTCAATCTCTCCGGCCTTGTCGTTTGCAAAGGATCAAACACAAGCGGGAATAGCGATGGTGATTGCGACGGAAAAGTAAATAAAAGCAGTAAATGATGGAGGTGTAAACAATGCTGGAAATATGGAACAGAGTCCCATGATGTTCACTAGTGATGTCTCTCTCCCAAAAGACGATAAACAACTATGTTGGGTAAACAAATTACAGCTGGGCAATTGACAGAATTATAAACGCATCGCAATGCTGATCATGCTACAAGAAAGTTAGAGGCTCATAAGTATGGGCAGTACGCGAAGACAAGTATACCGTTTATCCATCAGCATCTACTCACTAATCATCCACCTTGAGATAACTCTCTAGAACATCTCGCCAGTATAAAGTTGCGAGCCCCACCCGAAGTGTAAACTCAAAGCAACGCACAACTGCATTAAAGAGCTTTGCGTAAGGTAAACAATCCTTGCAACCGTGGTTACAAGCACCATTGTTTTCTCCCTCGTAGCAACAACACATCCCCTAGCCTCATGTTTTTACCTAGACATCAGAGGGCATGAACCCACAATCATGCATAACGCTCCCTCTTGGGGTTACAATCTACTACTTGGCCAAATCAATAAAAAGCAACGGAGAACATGCATGAATTACTCAAGAACAAAATATAAAAGGAGAACCAAATATATAACTCATCACAATCTGAACATAATCTTATAATCCATCGGATCCCAGCAAACTCAGCATAGCAACAGCAGGTAAATTACATAGATGCCTTGATCATGTAGGGCAGCTCACAAGGGCTAAGCATTGAAGCACAAGATTGGAGAGAAGACATCACATAGCTACTGGTCATAGACCCATGCTCCAAGGAGGACTACTCACGGAACGTCCAGGAAGCGTCCATGGTGGTGGAGAAGCTCCCGGAGGTCAATCCTCTATCCGGCAGGGTGCCGGGAAGAGGTCTCCTGGCGCTCCCGATCTCAGAAGCGCTACAGCGGCGGAGCGATGGTGAAATTTGCGATGCGGGATATATCTTTAGGAGTTTCGCTTCGAGAAGTAAATATAGGCCAAAGGAGGGCCCCAGGGGGTGGACCCGCCACCCAGGCAACCTGGTGGCGTGGCCAGGAGGGGGCCCGCACCAGGTGGCCGCCTGGGCGAGGCATGTCTCCCCTCTGGCACACCTTGGTGCTTCCTGAAGCTTCCATCACGCTGATTTTTATATTTTTTTTTCTTGGGATTTTTCGGGCTCTAAAATTTTTGGTAAAGTCCATGTGCTATCCCACAGACAACAGCGCCAGAAGTTGACACGTTGATGGAGGCTGGGCTTGCGTTGGTTCTTCCCTTGAAGAGGAAAGGGTGATGCAGCACAGGAGCAGTAAGTATTTCCCTCAGTTTGATAACCAAGGTATCGATCCAAAAGGAGGCTCTCGTCAAGTCCAGAGTACCTGCGCAAACACAAACAAGCTCGCACCCAACGCTTCAAAGGGGTTGTCAATCCATTCAAGATTGTTTGCAAAGTGAGATCTGAAGGCGGAAAGTGCAACGAAGTAAAAAAGTGTAAGGCTGAAAATATGGTGTGGAGTAGACCCTGGGGGCCATAGTGTTCACTAGAGGCTTCTCTCAAAATAGCAAGTATTACGGTGGGTGAACAAATTACTGTCGAACAATTGATAGAACCGCGCAAAGTCATGACGATATCTAAGGCAATGATCATGCATATAGGCATCACGTCTGAGACAAGTAGACCGATACTTTCTGCATCTACTACTATTACTCCACACATCGACCGCTATCCAGCATGCATCTAGTGTATTGAGTTCATGACGAAAATATTAACGCTTTAAGCAAGATGGCATGATGTAGAGGGATAATCTCAAACCAATGATGAAAACACCATCTTTTTACCCTTGATGGCAACAACACGATGCGTGCCTCGCTACCCCTTCTGTCACTGGGTGAGGTCACCGCACGGTATGAACCCAAAACTAAGAACTTGTCCCATTGGAAGAATCATAGATCTAGTTGGCCGGACAAAACCCACAACTCGAAGAGAATTACAAGGATATGAAATCATGCATAAGAGAGATCAGAAGAAACTCAAATAAGATTCATAGATAATCTGATCATAAATCCACAATTCATCGGATCTCGACAAACACACCGCAAAAGAAGATTACATCGGATAGATCTCCATGAAGATCATGGAGAACTTTGTATTGAAGATCCAAGAGAGATAAGAAGCCATCTAGTTACTAGCTATGGACCCGTAGGTCTATGGTGAACTACTCACGCATCATCGGAGAGGTCATGGTGTTGATGAAGAAGCCCTCCGTGTCCGAATCCCCCCTCCGGCAGGGCACCAGGACGTGCCCCAGATGGGATCTTGCGGAGACAGAAGCTTGCGGCGGAGGAAAAGTGATTGTGATGATCTCCTGATTTTTTCTAGAATTTATGGGATTATATAGGCGAAAGATCTAGGTCAGGGGACCTCCAGGGGCCCACAAGCATGGATGGCTAGGCCCCCCTGGCCGCGGGGTGGGGCCCCTGGAGCTCCTCTGGCTTGGCTCCCGAGTTCTCCGATCTTCTTCCGTTCCAAAAAAATTCTTTTCAGGGATTTTCTTCCGTTTGGACTCTGTTTCAAAATCTCCTCTGAAAGGGGTCAAAAACATGGAAAAAACAGGAAATGGCACTTGGCACTGAGTTAATAAGTTAGTCCCAGAAAATAAATAAAAAGCATGCAAAACATCCAAAGTTTGACAAGATAATAGCTTGAAACCATCAAAAATTATAGATACGTTGGAGACGTATCAAGCATCCCCAAGCTTAACTCCTGCTCGTCCTCGAGTAGGGAAGTGATAAAGAATGAATTTTTGATGTGGAATGCTACCTAGCATGGTTGTCCTTTGCAACTTCTTTCATGTGGCATTAATGTTCAGATCCGTAAGATTCAACACAATAGTTTTCTATTAACATGAAAACAGTAATACTTCAAGCAAACTAGCAAAGTAATCATGAACTTTCAAAAAGGCCAAAGAAAGTTATCCCTACAAAATCATATAGTCTGGCTATGCTCCATCATCCTCACACAACTAATGTAAATCATGCACAACCCCGGAATTGGCCAAGTAATTGTTTTCGCACTCTTACTTTCTCAAACCATTTATAACTATCACGCAATACGTGAGCGCGAGCCATGGATATAGCACTATAGGTGGAATAGACTGTGGTGGTGGTTGTGAGACAAAAAGGAGGAGATGGTCACACTGACTCGGCGTATCAATAGGCTATGAAGATGGCCATTAATAGATATCAATGTGAATGAGTAGGGATTGCCATACAAGAGATGCACTAAAGCTATAAGTATGTGAAAGCTCAAGAGGAAAACTAGTGGGTGTGCATCCAACTTGCTTGCTCACGAAGACCTAGGGCAATTTTGAGGAAGCCCGTCATTCGAATATACAAGCCAAGTTATAAAACGAAGATTCCCACTAGCATATGGTAGTGACAAAGCAAGAAGCTCTCAATCATGAAGAACATGGTGCTAACATGAAGCACAAGTGTGGAGAAAGATAGTAGCATTGTCCCTTCTCTCTTTTTCTCTCTTTTCTTTTTTTTATTTGGGCTCTTAGGCCTCTTTTTTTCTTTTCTTTTCTATTTTTTTTGTTTTTGGGATCTTTGGCCTCTTTTTTATTTCCTCACATGGGACAATGCTCTAAAAATGATGATCATCACACTTTCATTTACTCACAGCTCAAAGGTCACAATGATGATGACTCCATAGGAAATGCCTCCGGTAGTGTACTGGTATGTGCAACGATCTAGCATGGTGTATGACGTTGAAACATCTCGTTAGCTATCTTACGATCATGCAATGGCAATATGAGAGTGACGGCACAAGTCATGAGACAGAACGGTGGGAGTTGCATGGCAATATATCTCAGAATGGCTATGAAAGTGACATAGTAGGTAGGTATGGTGGCTGTTTTGAGGAAGGAATTTGGTGGGTTTGTGCACCGGCGAGAATTGCACGGCACTAGAGAGGCTAGCAATGGTGGAAGGTGAAAGTGCATCTATACCATGGGATCACATTAGTCATGAAGAACTCACATACTTATTGCGAAAGTTTTTATTAGTAATCGAAACAAAGTGCTAAATGCATACTCCGAGGGGAAGGGTTGGTAGGTGTAAACCATCGCGCGATCCCGACCTCAACACAAAGGATGACAATCAATAGATCAATTATGCTCCGACTTCCTAACATAGCGGTTCACCATACGTGCATGCTACGGGAATCACTAACTCCAACACAAGAATCTCTAGATTCACAACACCCTACTAACATAACTCACAATATTACCGAATCCACGTCTCAAAACTAATTGAGAGGAATTGAAACTTCTCTTACTACTCAATGCACATGAAGATGGAGGTTTTTGCATCCTCTTTGGGTACCTAGCACATTTGGGACTACTTTGATAGCATAAGCCAACTACCAAATCATGCACCGCCATGCTCTAAAGATATAAGTGAAGCACAAGAGCAAAAGTATCTAGCTCAAAAGATATAAGTGAAGCACTAGAGCAAAAGTATCTAGCTCAACAGATATAAGTGAAGCACTATGAGCATTCTAGCAAAATCACGATGAGTGCATGTCTCTCTCTCTCAAAAAGGTGTGCAGCAAGGATGATTGTTACACAACAAAAATAAAAGACTCCTAAGACACAAGTCGCTCCAAGCAAAACACATATCATGTGGTGAATAAAAATATAGCTCCAAATAATGTTATCGATGGATTGAAGACGAAAGAGGGGATGCCTTCCCGGGGCATCCCCAAGCTTAGGCTTTTTGGTGTCCTTGAATTTTTCTTGGGGTGCCTTGGGCATCCCCAAGCTTGATCTCTTTCCACTCCTTATCTCTTTGTCCATGAGAACATCACCCAAAACTTGAGAACTTCACAACACAAAACTTAAACAGAAACTTGTGATAACATTAGTACAAGAAAACAAACTACCACTTCTTTTTGTACTGTAGCAAACTTGAATTCCATCTATATTGATGATGGGCTAATGTATTCTCACTTTCCCATGGCTAGTACCCCCTGATACTAACCATAGTTTCATCAAAACAAGCAACCAACTCAACAAAAACAGAATCTGTCAAAAACATACCAGTCTGTAGCAATCTGTATACTTCGTATACTTATGGTACCTCAAAAAATCTGAACAATAACGAGGGCCTGGGGAAAAAGCATATCAAGCAGCAGCAAAAAGAATCAACTCAAAAGCTCTTTCTGAATAAAAATGAAAAATCATCTCGTGAGCGGAAAGTTTCTGTCTTTTTCCAGCAGGATCAAACAACCATTACCAAGACTAGTCATAAAGGCTTTGCTTGGCTCAAACACAAAAAAGAAACACAAAAAACACAATCACAACAGAATTGTGAAAGCGTGGACGCAACAAAACAGAAAGAAAAAGATAAATTCATTGGGTTGCCTCCCAACAAGCGCTATTGTTTAACGCCCCTAGCTAGGCATAAGGCAAACATATCTAAGTCTAACATACTTCTTATGCATAGGCATTTTATAGGAAAACAAATTGTCAAGACAACCAATAGTTACCATATGCAAGGAAGAAGAAAGAGACAATTGCAATCTCCACATAACGAGAGGTAATTGGGTAACATGAAAGTTTCTACCACAATATTTTCCTCTCTCATAGCCATTACATGTGGGATCATATTCGAATTCAACAATGTAACTATCACATAGGATATTCTTTTCATGATCCACATGCATACAAAGTTGACGCTCTTCAAAAATAGTGGGACTGTCATCAACTAAAGTCATGACTTCTCCAAACCCACTTTCAATAATATTGCAAATATCATATTCATCATGAGGCTGAAACAAATTTTCAAGATCATAAGAAAATTCATCGCCCCACTCATGATCATTGCAACAAGTAGTGGACATAGCAAAACTAGCATCCCCAAGCTCAGGGTTTTGCATATTTTTAGCATGATTGTCACTAATAGAATTTATAATGAAATCATTGCAATCATGCTTTTCATTCAAGGAGTCCTCGTGAATCACTTCATAAATTTCTTCCTCACAATTTTCAGATTCACGCATCTCAAGCAAAACTCCATAAAGATAGTCAAGTGAACTCAACTCACTAGCAATTGGATCAACATAATTGGATCTCTTAAAGAGATTAGCAAGTGGATGAGGATCCATATCAATAGATTTTCCGCAAGAGAAGATGCAAGCATATTGAAGGCACATAGCACTCAAGCAAAGGAAAGGCAAGCAAGAGAAAAGGGCGAACGAAAAGGCGAACGAAAAAGGCAAATTGCGAAGTGGGGGAGAGGAAAACGAGAGACAACTGGCAAACAAAGTAAATGCAAGAGATGAGTTTGCGACACCTACTTGGATGAGTTCTTGACTTGATCTTCCTCCCCGGCAACGGCGCCCGAAATTCTTCTACTATCCCACAAACAACAGCGCCAGAAGTTGACACGTTGACAGAGGCTGGGCTTGCGTTGGTTCTTCCCTTGAAGAGGAAAGGGTGATGCAGCACAGGAGCAGTAAGTATTTCCTTCAGTTTGAGAACCAAGGTATCGATCCAGAAGGAGGGTCTCGTCAAGTCCAGAGTACCTGCGCAAACACAAACAAGCTCGCACCCAACGCTTCAAAGGGGTTATCAATCCCTTCAAGATTGTTTGCAAAGTGAGATCTGAAGGCGGAAAGTGCAACGAAGTAAAAAGTGTAAGGCTGAAAATATGGTGTGGAGTAGACCCTGGGGGCCGTAGTGTTCACTAGAGGCTTCTCTCAAAATAGCAAGTATTACGGTGGTTGAACAAATTACTGTCGAGCAATTGATAGAACCGCGCAAAGTCATGACAATATCTAAGGCAATGATCATGCATATAGGCATCACGTCCGAGACATGGACGTGATGCCTATATGTATGATCATTGCCTTAGATATCGTCATGACTTTGCGCGGTTCTATCAATTGCTCGACAGTAATTTGTTCACCCACCGTAATATTTGCTACTTTGAGAGAAGCCTCTAGTGAACACTATGGCCCCCGGGTCTACTTCACACCATATTTTCAGCCTTAAACTTTTTCTTCGTTGCACTTTCCGCCTTCAGATCTCACTTTACAATCAATCTTGAAGGGATTGACAACCCCTTTATAGCGTTGGGTACAAGCTCGTTTGTGTTTGTGCAGGTACTCTGGACACTTGGCTTGATTCTCCTACTGGATTAATACCTTGGTTCTCAAAACTGAGGGAAATACTTACTGGTACTGTGCTGCATCACCCTTTCCTCTTCAAGGGAAAAACCAACGCAAGCTCAAGAGGTAGCAAGAAGAATTTCTGGCGCCATTGCCGGGGAGGAGGATCAAGTCAAGAATAATCTCCCGTCAACGTGCCAATTTCTGGCGCCATTGCTGGGGAGGATCAAGTCAAGACTAGTCTCCCATCAACGTGTCAATCTCTGGCACCAGGGATTATTCTAAGTGAAGATTATCCAAGTAAGTGTCACAAACTCATCTCTTGCATTTACTTTTTTGCCTCTCATTTTCCTCTCCCCCACTTCTAAAAAACAAAAAATTACAAAAATATTTGCCTTTTTCGTTTGCCCTTATCTTTCGCTTGCTTTCTGTTCGCTTGAGCGCTTGTCTGCCTGCTAAGACCTGTATGGCCCAACCAAAGGATTATGATGCTTACTACACAAGATTGGAAGAGATTGAAACTAGTGTTAAAGGCTTCATGTCTACACAGTTTGATTATAATAGTTACTTCCGTAGATAACTAAGGGAGCAAAATTCTTTTTTGGCTTTTTTGAATAAAGAAGTTGATGATATGGCCAAAGAATTTCTTGCGCTAAATTCTTAGTTCGCTCGTCTTGAAAAATTGGTAGGCCAGATTTCCGATAAACAGGCTACCTTAGTCAATAAAATGGCTGCTAAACCTGAAATATGTGATGAGAATCACGAAGATCTTAAAGTGCCTGGTGTGACTCCCATTGAATCCTTATTTTCTAGTGTCAAATCTAATGATTATGTGCCTGGATATGAACCCACCTTGGTTGAAAAACGCCCCAATGATTCGGAGTCTATCTATCTTGATGCTAAAAGCATTGAAAGTGGAGTATAGGATATCAAAACTTTGAGTAGTAATGAAACTACTACTTTGGATTTCAAGGAATTCAATTATGATAGTTTCTCTTTGATTGAATGTATTTCCTTGATGCAACCCATGCTAAACTCTCCACACGCTTATAGCCAAAACAATGCCTTTACCGATCATATCGTCGATGTTATGATGAAATCTCTTGAAGAGAAACTTGAATTGGAAGTTTCTATTCATATAAAACTTCATGATGAGTGGGAACCTACTAACCAAATCAAGATCAAAAACTATGAATGCAATGTTTTGTGTGATTTGGGTCCTAGTGTTTCCGCGATTCCAAAGTCTTTATGTGATGTTCTAGGCTTTAATGAGATTGATGAGAGCTCTCCTAATTTGCATATTGCGGATTCTACTATTAAGAAACCCATGGGAAGGATCAATGATTTTCTTATTATTGAAAATAGGAACTATGTACCCATGGATTTCATTGTGCTTGATATTGATTGCAATCCTACATGTCCTATCATTCTTGGTAGACCTTTCCTAAGGACTATTGGTGTTGTGATCGATACGAAGGAAGGGAATATTAGGTTTCATTTTCATTTAAAGAAGGGCATGGATCATTTTCCTCGAAAGAAAATAAGATTGCCTTATGAATCCATGATGAGGGCTACTTATGGTTTGAGCACCAAAGACGACGATACGTGATTTTATCACCTTATGCCTAGCTAAAGGCGTTAAACAATAGCGCTTGTTGGGAGGCAACCCAATGAATTTATCTTTGCTTTTTGCTTTCTGTTTTGTTGGGTCCACACCATCATAATTCTGTTATGATTGTGTCTTTTGTGTTTCTTTTTGTGTTTGAGCCAAGTAAAACCTTTATGACTTGTTTGGTGATGGTTGTTTGATCGTGCTGGAAAAAGACAAAAACTTTTCGCTGACGAAATTATTTTTCATTTTTATCCAGAAAGAGATTTTGAGTTGATTCTTTTTGCTGCTGGTTGATATGAAAATTTCCCAAACTGTCGTAATTGTTCAGAATTTTTGAGATACCAGAAGTATACGAAGTATACAGATTGCTACAGACTGGTCTGTTTTTTGACAGATTCTGTTTTTGTTGTGTTGGTTGCTTATTTTGACGAAACTAGGGATAGTATCGGGGGTATTAGCCATGGAAAAGTGAGAATACAATAACATAACACCAATATAAATAGAATTCAAGTTTGCTACAGTGCCTCAAGAGGTCGTAGTTTGTTTTCTTGTGCTAATGATTTCACGAGTTTCTGTTTAAGTTTTGTGTTGTGAAGTTTTCAAGTTTTGGGTGATGTTCTCATGGACAATGGAATAAAGAGTGGAAACATATCAAGCTTGGGGATTCCCAAGGCACCCCAAGCCAAATTCAAGGACACCAAAAAGCCTAAGCTTGGGGATGCCCCGGGAAGGCATCCCCTCTTTCGTCTTCAATCCATCGGTAACATTACTTGGAGCTATATTTTTATTCACCACATGATATGTGTTTTGCTTGGAGCGTCTTGTATCGTAGGAGTCTTTTCTTTTTGTTGTGTCACAATAATCCTTGCTGCACACCTTTTGAGAGAGACATGCACTCATCGTGAATTTTCTAGAATACTCTTTGAGCTTCGCTTATATCTTTTGAGTTAGGCAATGTAGCTCACATGTGCTTCACTTATATCTTTTGAGCTAGATAACTTTGCTCTAAGGGCTTCACTTAGATCTTTTAGAGCACGGGGGTGTTATATTTTGGAGAAATAAGAACTCTCGATCTTCACTTATTACTTTTTGAGAGTGATCTCTCTGAGTAACTTGGTAGTTGGCTTGTGTTATGAAAGTAGTCCCAATGGTGATAGGCACCCAAAGAGGATACAATAAAACATACATCTTCATATGCATTGATTAGAAAGAGAAGTTTGATTCCTCTCAAATAGTTTTGAGACATGGATTTGGTAATATTTAGAGTTATGTTAGTAGGGTGTTGTGAATCTAGAAATACTTGTGTTGAAGTTAGTGATTCCAGTAACATGCACGTATGGTGAACCGCTATGTTAGGAAATCGGAGCATAATTGATTTACTGATTGTCATCCTTTGTGTTGCGGTCGGGATCGCGCGATGGTTAACACCTACCAACCCTTCCCCTAGGAGTATGCGTTTAGCACTTTGTTTCGATTACTAATAAAAACTTTCGCAATAAGTATGTGAGTTCTTCATGACTAATGTGAGTCCATGGTATAGATGCACTTTCACCTTTCACCATTGCTAGCCTCTCTAGTGCCGCACAACTTTTGCCAGTGCACAAACCCACCATATGCCTTCCTCAAAACAGCCACCATACCTACCTACTATGGCATTTTCATAGCCATTTCGAGATATATTGCCATGCAATTCCCACCGTTCCGTCTCATGACATGTGTCGTCACTTTCATATTGCCATTACATGATCGTAAGATAGCTAGCGAGATGTTTTCAACGTCATACGCCAAGCTAGATCGTTGCACATCCTGGTACAGTGCCGGAGGCATTTCCTACAGAGTCATCATCGTTCTAAGCATTGAGCTGTGAGTAAATTAAAGTGTGATGATCATCATTATTAGAGCATTGTCCCATGTGAGGAAAAAAAAAAAGAGGCCAAAGTTGCCCACAAAAAAGGAGAGATATGGAAAGAGGCCAAAGATCCCAAACAAAAATAAATAAATAAAAGAGAGAAAAGGAGAGTAGGGACAATTCTACTATCTTCTCCACACTTGTGCTTCACAATAGCACCATGTTCTTCATGATTGAGAGTCTCTTGTTTTGTCACCACCATATGCTAGTGGGAATCTTCGTTGTATAACTTGGCTTGTATATGCCAATGATGGGCTTCCTCAAAATTGCCCTAGGTCTTCGTGAGCAAGCAAGTTGGATGCACATCCACTAGTTCTTCTTTTGAGCTTTCACATACTTATAGCTCTAAGTGCATCCATTGCATGGTAATCCCTACTCTTTCACATTGATATCTATTGATGGGCTTCTCCAAAGCCCTTTGATACGCCGAGTCGATGTGACAATATCCTCCTTTTTGTCTCACAACCTCCACCACACTCTATTCCACCTATAGTGCTATATCCATGGCTCATGCTAATGAATTGCGTGAGAGTTGAAAAAGGTTTGAGAAAGTAAGAGTGCGAAAACAATTACTTGGCCAATACCGGGGTTGTGCATGATTTAAATTAGTTGTGTGGGGATGATGGAGCATAGCCAGACTATATGATTTTGTAGGGATAATTTTCTTTCGCCTTGTTATTTAGAAAGTTCATGATTACCTTGCTAGTTTGCTTGAAGTATTATTGTTTTCATGTCAATAGCAAACTATTGTTTTGAATCTTACGGATCTGAACATTCATGTCGCATGAAAGAAGTTATAAAGGACAAATATGCTAGGTAGCATTCCACATCAAAAATTATGTCTTTATCACTTCCCTACTCGAGGACGAGCAGGAGTTAAGCTTGGGGATGCTTGATACGTCTCCAACGTATTTATAACTTTTGATGGTTCCATGCTATTATCTTGTCAAACTTTGGATGTTTTGTATGCCTTTTATATCTTTTTGGGACTAACTTATTAACTCAGTGCCAAGTGCCAGTTCCTGTTTTTCCGTGTTTTTGACCCTTTTCAGAAGAGAATATTAAACGGAGTCCAAACGGAATAAAACTGCCGAAAATATTTTTTTCCAGAACAGAAGATACGCACGGGGCGTGAGAACCAAGGCACAGGCCACCAGGGGAGGCCACAAGCCCCCTAGGTGTGGCCAGGGGGCGCGCCTAGCAGGCTTGTGGGCCCCCTGTGACTCGTCTGCCCTACTTCTTCCGCCTATAAATCCCCGAAAAATCCAAAACCACGAGAGAGATCCACGAAAATACTTTTCTGCCGCCGCAAGCTTCTGTCTACGCAAGATCCCATCTAGGGCATGTTTTGGTGCCCTGCCGGAGGGGGGATTCGGATACGGAGGGCTTCTTCATCAACACCATTGCCTCTCCGATGATGCATGAGTAGTTCACCATAGACCTTCGCGTCCATAGCTAGTAGCTAGATGGCTTCTTCTCTCTCTTGGATCTTCAATACAAAGTTCTCAATGATCTCCATGGAGATCTATCCGATGTAATCTTCTTTTACGGTGTGTTTGTCGAGATCCGATGAATTGTGGATTTATGATCAGATTATCTATGAATCTTATTTGAGTTTCTTCTGATCTCTTTTATGCATGATTTCATATCCTTGTAATTCTCTTCGAGTTGTGGGTTTTGTTTGGCCAACTTGATCTATGATTCTTGCAATGGGAGAAGTGTTTGGTTTTGGGTTCATACCGTGCGGTGACCTCACCCAGTGACAGAAGGGGTAGCGAGGCACGCATCATGTTGTTGCCATCAAGGGTAAAAAGATGGGGTTTATATCTATTGCATGAATTTATCCCTCTACATCATGTCATCTTGCTTAAGGCGTTACTCTGTTCGTCATGAACTCAATACATTAGATGCATGCTAGATAGCGATTGATGTGTGGAGTAATAGTAGTAGATGCAGACGGTATCGCTCTACTTGTCTCGGACGTGATGCCTATATGTATGATCATTGCCTTAGATATCGTCATGACTTTGCGCGGTTCTATCAATTGCTCGACAGTAATTCGTTCACCCACCGTAATATTTGTTATTTTGAGAGAAGCCTCTAGTGAACACTATGACCCTCGGGTCTACTTCACATCTTATTTTCAGCCTTACACTTTTACTTCATTTCACTTTCTGCCTTCAGATCTCACTTTGCAATCAATCTTGAAGGGATTGACAACCCCTTTATAGCGTTGGGTGCAAGCTCGTTTGTGTTTGCGCAGGTACTGTGGACACTTGGCTTGATTCTCCTGCTCGATTGATACCTTGGTTCTCAAAACTGAGGGAAATACTTACTGCTACTGTGCTGCATCACCCTTTCCTCTTCAAGGGAAAAACCAACACAAGCTCAAGAGGTAGCAATACGTCACCAAAATCTCGGATGGAGCGGTGATCCAAAAGGATTCCGTTGAAGAGTATGAGCTTATCGCAAAGCATGGAGGCGGCTATCCCGGTTTCATCTCTTGGTTCACACAAACGGTAATTATCAATAATAGACCATTTCATTTCTTGGTCTAATTTGGGGCTAATGCAACAATCCTTTCGTATTAAACATGTAGACTAATTGAGAGTCTATGGACGCCGAATTGAGACAAGTCGCTAATGGTTTTGACTATAAGGCCCATTCATTTGAGAAATACAACATCAACGGGTATCAGTTTCATACATTTGGCAAAGAGCTATCTATGCTCGACCAGAATCTACAAATTGTGGTGTCTCTGCTATCGGCGAAGGAGGTACTGAGTATTGTGGAAGAGTTGAAGCAATTTATGAACTTCAATTCTATGGTGAAAACCCACCGAACGTCGTAGTATTCAAATGTTAATGGTTCCAGCTGAAGGAGACTAGAAGGACTAATGAACATATAGGGCTAGCCGAAATCAAAAAAAGCACCCATTTAGATGTTACCGATGTCTATATTACGGCTCAACACGCGACCCAAGTTTTCTATCTTCCGTGGGCCTGCCAACTCATTAGAATCTGAATGATTGGGATGTTGTTTATGAAGTGTCGCCACATGCTAGACCAGCTCTGTGACAACACCAATGCTTTCCCTTCCCCCTTCTTGTAATCTTTGCTTGTATGGCAACCTTGATATGGTAATGAATTGGTGGTTGGGTCCAATTGTGTCTCATTTCATGTGCATCATGCATCATGCATATCTTAATTTTTTTCGTGTGTCTTGTTTGATTGATCTTGTGTTGGATACCACCTTGGTGATGTTTTTGATTGCATGTGTGATTATGTGATCTCGTTCGTAAGTGTGGTGCAACAAAGCCCCCTTCAAGAAACCCTTGTTGCACCATGGTTCAGAACCTCCCTATTCAATATTTGGTTACTTGTGTTTTCAACTTGCTTTAAAAATCCTATAAAAATGTTCCACCTTTCCTCTCAATTTTTGTGAGTGGTGAAGTGGAGTTCTTTTGTTTTTTCTCCAAGCCTTGGTATTCTATTTCTTTGAAAAACAGCCCAGGTTTATTAATAAAAGATATATTTTTGCCTTCCCTACAAAATAGTCAAACCTATTTTATTAAATAGGTTATATTATTTTGTTTAGCAAAGTATTTTTATTTTATTTAAAAACCCCTTCATATTCTATGGGATTTATTTGGTTGTCTCGTTTTATAAATAAAAGAAAGAAGGTTTTCTTTCGGTTTTAACTAAAGAGAGAGGGCTTTCGGCCAGCTTCCTCCCCTTGGCCCATTTGCTCGGCCTCGAAGGCTCGCACGCGAACGTCTTCTTCCTCCCTGACGTCACCCTGTACGATCAGAGCAGCACCACCAATTCCTCCTCCTCCTAGATCGGGCGGCTCCAAGCGCGTCCCCTGAGGCTACTTTAGCAGGCCCCCTCTCCTCCTCACACCCTAGATCCCCATTTCCCCCCTCCTCTCTCCCTTGCGCCCTCACGTGAGTTCCAGCGATGACAGCGCCATGGATGGGCTCGGGTGAGCTCGACGCTGGCTGCAGGTCGATGCGCTCTTCCTCTCCAACAACACCAGTAGCCTGCGGAGGGTCTTAGGGTTCCATTCCCGCAGCAACCGGATGTCAAGACCTCCTTCCCCGACGTCCACGACGGCACCTCCTTCCTCACCTCGGACGAGCACCTCCTTCACTCGTCTCTGCTTCCTCGACATCGACACCGTCGAGCCTTTCCTCTGCGGTGACCTTCACCTCCGCCCTAGGTGAGCACCGCATCTTCGCTTCCCTCATTTTTCATAGCCTCGCATCCGCCGCCATGGTAGTAGTAGCTTGCAGAGGCAGTGCAGTGCAGCAGTAGTAGCAGCTTGTTGCGGCAGTAGCAGGTAGCAGTAGCCGCAGTCGCGAGACCTTGCGATAGCAGCTAGCAGCAGCAGCAGTGGACTACATGTCGAACCCCCCTCCCCTAAGTGTCGTTCCTGTGGCGTGTGTGTGTGTGTGAGCCGTGTGCACCGGCGATGTCATTGTCGACGTCTCTCTGCTTCAGCAGGGAAGGCGTCCCCCTTTAAGTTATCCATCTCGTGTGAGATCCCTCATGATAAGACCACCCCACTTAGCCCGACTGGCAGAGCACGCGCACAGGTTACGCGTTCGATCCCCAGACGCACCCTTTTATTTTCGGCAGGAATACCTGCAGGCTAGCTTACTCAGTCAGGAGCCTCTATTAAAGCAGCTACCGAGTGCTAGCCGAGTGGTAGCAGTGTGTGTGTGTGTGTGTGTAGTTGAGGTTAGGGATTCCATCCCCTGCACCTATTTTGTTTTGTGAGCATATTCAGTGTCTGTGTTGTGTAGTGCAGGTAGTGTGTGTGTGGATGACACGGGCCCACGTGTCTTTTTTTTTAGTGTAAGACAGTAGGAGAGGCTCCTACTGCATGTATTTACCTATTAATAAAGCACCTATTGCTTCTGTGGTAAGTCATGAAAATTACCATCAAATTTTGCATAAATTACCCACCATGCCATCGGTAAGTAATAGAAAACGTTTCACAAAGCGAAAAATCTTGAACTGGGCCGGCCCATGTAAAAACTTACTATATTACGCTCTGCATCCTCGGAGAATATCCAGCAAACCGTATGGGCAGGTAGTGATTCGATCTCCCTGCACCTATTTTGTTTTGTGAGCATATTCAGTGCCTGTGTTGTGTAGTGCAGGTAGTGTGTGTGTGGATGACATGGGCCCACATGTCTTTTTTTTAGTGTAAGACAGTAGGAGAGGCTCCTACTGCATGTCTTTACCTATTAATAAAGCACCTATTGCTTCTGTGGTAAGTCATGAAAATTACCATCAAATTTTGCATAAATTACCCACCATGCCATCAGTAAGTAATAGAAAACATTTCACAAAGCGAAAAATCTTGAACTGGGCCGGCCCATGTAAAAACTTCCTATATTATGCTCTGCATCCTCGGAGAATATCCAGTAAACCGTATGGGCCGGCCCATGCACAGGCGCCAGTTTTTTTAGTTTCATTTATTTATTTATCTTCAGTTCCATTTTATTTTTCTATTTTAAATAATTTAGAACTTCAAATAACATTTAAACTTTTAATAGACTTAAAATTTTAAATCGACATATTTAAAAAAATAAAATGTTTGTGACTTCAAAAACTGCTCGGAGTTTTTGTAAAAAATGCTCGCATATACAATAAAATGTTTGCAAATTTGAAAAAATGTTTGTAAAATAAGAAAAGTCCAAGATTTCAAATCAAACTCCATGTATTAACAATTATTAAAAGCATTTAACAAAATGCTTTCTAATTCAAAATATGTTAATGCATTTAACAAATGTCCTAAAATTTTAAAAATAGCTAATGCCTGTTTTGATAGTTTCTTTTTTTATTTAAATTTTTCTGTTCCATTTTTGTTTACTTCTAATTTAAATAGTTTAGAATTACAAAAGCATTTGCATATTAAAAAATAGGAATTTTGAATTAAAATGTTGATGTAAAAATGTTTGTTTATTCAGAAAAACTTCATGTGTTTCAAAAATGTTTGTGAATTTAAAGTAAAATCCAGCAACATTAAAAATTATGTTCGTCTTTTCTAGAATTGGTCGTCAATTTAAAAGAAAATATTTAAACCCGTTTGAAATATAAAAAATATTCAAGATTTTTAGTAAATGTTTGTAAATTGTAAAAAATGTTCTCAATTTTAAAATTGTTCTTATATTTGTAAAATTGTTCATGAAAGATCTAATGTATGTAGTTAAACATTAATACTTATAAGTCTTTGTGAAAATATTCCCGTGTGATTTTTAAAGAATTACGTGTTGGAAGGATTGGATTATTATTGTATGTTTTCAAAAAAAAATATTGAAATTAAAAACAATTCTTTGAGTTACCAAGATTTTTTACGACCATGATATTTTTTTTTAAATGTAAAGATTTCTTCAACTTGTGAATAAATTTACAAGAAGAAACATTTTCTTGCATTTGTGCACAAAATTTCAAAATCAAGCGATGATGTGTGAACAAAATATGGTCATCATCATTGAAGATTATGTTTTTTTTCTCCCGTTGCAACGCACGGGCCATTATGCTATATATATCAAACCAACAATTACACATATACATGAGGGGGTGTGAGGTGGGTGGGGGGGAGGTGGGATGGGAGGAGTTACATATTAGGAGGCGTCAGCTAGATTTGCAACATTGTTATCTATGAGCTGCACCTTACTAGCACGCACACGATATCTAAGGTTGGAGAAGTTGTGTAGTGGAGGTAGTGTGTGTGTGGATGACACGGGCCCACATGTCATCTTTTTTTGAGTGTAAGACAGTAGGAGAGGCTCCTACTACATGTATATATCAAACCAACAATTACACATATATAGGAGGGGGTGTGAGGTGGGTGTGGGGGGGGAGGTGGGATGGGAGGAGTTACATATTAGGAGGCGTCAGCTAGATTTGCAACAATGTTATCTTTGAGCTGCACCTTACTAGGAGGCACACCATATCTAAGCTTGGAGAAGTCTTTAATGAATCTACGTCGCCAAGCTCCCAGAGAGGGGGTTACATTCTCAAAACACTTGTTATTTCGTTCTTTCCACAGACTCCAGGCAGTCACTAGAAAGATCTCCATGAACATGTTTCGGGGGTGCATCGTCTTCTGATGTTGCAGTATCTCCAGTCTATGTCGACGAGTCACCCACTTGATGTTCAGCATACCCCAACAACGTTGGCTAAAGCAACATCCGAAGAAGAGGTGTTCAAGGGTCTCCTCCACACGTTGGTCACATAGCAGGCAATCCAAGGTAGACCCGACATTGTAATGTCTTCTTTTGAGCATATTTCTCGTATTAAGCCTAACCATCAACAGGAACCATCTGAATACCTTGATCTTGGGGACACATTTCGTTTTCCACAGCCAGCTAAACACTACATGAACAGTGGCTCCTTTGAAGTAAAATCGGCGGTACGCCGCTATCGTAAAAGTGTCAGCACCCCAAGCACACACCCAGTCATCTCCACTAGGGTTCAGCTGAACACTTCTTATTTCCTGCTGCATCATCTTGAGTTCCTCATGCGCTTGTTCCGACAGTGGTAGCGAGAAAACACCTTGCAGCGAGCTTGTTCCTAGGAAGGTTTGAACCGAAGCATCCTCAGAGCAAGTGAAAGAGAAAGCTCGGGGGAACTTGTCTGCGTAGATGGCATTGTTCCAATTGTCCTTCCAAAAGAGCGACGAAAGCCCATTGTTAACCTTGACCTGTGTTACCCCTCGAAACGCCAGCATGAGCTTAATCAGCTCTCGCCACCAGAAAGAGCCACATTGATCTCGCACATGGGGTATCGTATCATCATAGTGTGTGTTCCAGATCAACGATACCCATGGGATATCCCGTCGGTTGTAGAATTTGTGCAGCATCTTCAGGAGCATGGCATCGTTCTACAACTTGAGATTTAAGACCCCTAGGCCCCCATTTTCCTTGGGGCGGCAAACCGCTTCCCAGGCCACTAGGGCATTGCTTTTAAACCCATCAGTCGTCTTCTTCATCCACAGACACCGCCTCCGGATCTTATCAAACTGCTCCACAATTGTCGGGGGGATTCTGAGAGTCCCCATCGAGAACACAAGCAGCAACGTAATGAGCGAGTTCATCAGAGCTAGTCTGCCCGCGTGCGACATCAGCGACATGGTAGCCGTAATTTTCCTCTCTGCTTTACAGACCGGTGGCGTCATGTCTAAAACAGTGGGTTCGGACGTGCCAAGCGGGAGCCCTAGATAAGTGAACGGCATGGATGCTTGCGTGCATCCAAAGATCGACATGATGGTGTTGCATGCGTCAGTTGTCATGTTTATGGGGACTAGGGTTGATTTCTGATAGTTGATCTTAAGGCCTATGGTCGTAGCGTAGTCATCAAGTATTCATATCATCCTCGCATCTTGGACGGGGCACGCTGGCATGATGATGATGGTGTCATCGATGTATTGGATCACTGGAAACTCAGTATCACCCCTAGGATCGATGGGGTGCGACAACGCTCCAATACTCATCTCTTTATTGATCTCAGTTTGAAGAAGGTCCGCCGCCAGAACAAAGATCAATGGGGAGAGGGGGTCCCCCTGTCTAACTCCACATCTGTAGAGAAACTGTTTGCAAGGGATTCCATTCAGCAGGACCGACGATTTTCCTGACAAGAAGATGCATTTGATCCATTCAATCCACCTCGAGTTAAATCCCATATGTTGCATGATTTTGATCATGGCCGAATGTTCCACGGTGTCAAATGCTTTAGCGGAGTCCATCTTAAGAAGAACCACCTCCCTTCGAGAGCTTTGGCGTTGATGGATGTATTCGAAAGCCCACGCCAAGCAGTCATGGATAGATCTACCTTGGAGGAAGCCATACTGATTGCGATGTACAATCTATAGGATGATTTTCTAAAGCCGCTGCACCAGTATCTTGGTGATCATCTTGAGGCAACAGTTAAGCAGCGTGATTGGGCGATAGTCATTTACCATCTCAGGTGAAGCCGTTTTCGGGATCAGCGTAATGTGTCCGTAGTTGAGGGATTCTAAGTTTAGAGTACCTTGATGAAACTCATCACAGAGATCATAGAATTCCTTTTTGATGATGGGCCAGCAAGCTTTTAGAAAAGCTCCGTTAAACCCATCCGGTCCTGGTGATCTGTCAGCTGGCATCTCTTTTACAACAGCATCAATTTCTTTTCTTTCAAAAGGGACAGTGAGGGCTTCAAAATCGACCCCTTGACGCATTAGTGGCGTTAGATCAAAGCGTATGTCTCGTGATCTTGATGTGCCCATCCTCGTTCTGTAGGTGTCGAACAGGAGAGCCTCCTTGTCTGCATGTTTCTCAACCACGACGCCATCCGCAGTTTTGAGCGCAACACAATTACGTCTATATCGTTCAGTCGCCACCGTTTGGAAGAACTTGGTATTCTCATCCCCGAACTTGATCCATCTGATCGTACACCTTTTGCGCGAGTAATCTTTCTGATATTGCAACAGTCTGAGAAGGTGGTTTTTGAGAATGCGCCTGAAGTTTTTTTCCGACGAGGTGAGAGTTCGTTTGTCCTCGATGGCATCTATCTCAAGCAAAGTCTTGTTGGTGTTGACAATTGCTACTTTGAGGTGGCATCTATCCGCTTTAAGTTTCTGACATACTACTGAAGCCGCATTGTTATCTCTGCCATGCTTGATGGGTTTATTCCATGCTTGCGATACCGTGTCCGTCAATCCTGGGTGAGCAATCCAGTAGGTTTCAAAGCGAAAGGTTTTGTTTCGAGGGATGTTTGTTTGAATCACTACTGAACATGGGATGTGATCTGAGACAGGGCGAGCTAAAGGGTGTACCAAGGTGTTGGGAAAGGAAGAGGTCCAATTTAGAGAGGTAAAAAACCAATCTAGTTGTTCTAGGAGGGGATTTTGTTGCATATTCGACCAGGTATAAGCTCTGCCTTTGATTGGAATCTCTGTTAACGCTTGTTCGCCGATAAATTCGTTGAACATGAACATGTCTTGGACATCACCTCCGGGTAGGTTACGGTTTGCCGGAGCCCTAATATAATTGAAGTCCACAAGGATTAGCCAATCCTCGGATGCATCAATATTAAGGTCAAAGAGCCAGTTTGTGAAGCGAATGCGTTATTCCCCTTGACAGGGGCCATAGATATTCAGCAACTTCCACCTATGTGTTGATTGCGTCGATGTAAACTGAACCTCGAGGGCAAATTCTTCTTCAACGAACACATCTCCTATAAACACATTGTTGTTCCAGATCGTAAATAACCCACCAGAAGCACCTCTGGAGGGAATATAGACGAATTTATCAAAATGTTTGGGGCACAGGAATCTCAAAGTATTAGCATCAAACAATGGCATTTTGGTTTCTTGCAAACAGATAATAGAGCAACCACTCTCACGGATAGCATTCGATAGAGCTAAGTGTTTTTTGGGAGAATTAAGGCCACGTATGCTCCAACATAAGACATTCCAATGATTCAAAAGTACCATAATATAAGCAAAAGTGCTACCACGAGAACAAGCTTAAGCTTGGTCATCTTCAGAGCCTGATCCTTCTCTAAGGAGCTCATTAGCAGCAAGCTCTTCTTCAGGTATGACACAGAGTTGTGTCCCAATGGCTTGCATAGTGTTAATGGCAATAGGAGGGGCACCTCGATCTTCAGGCTACGGGCAACATCTTGTAGGGATATATTAGGGATCACCCTGGGACTGACTTTGGACTTATTAATCCTACCCTCTGCCAGAGATAGAACCTTGAAACCATCATACTTGTTCGAGCGCAAGCTGCGGCGAAGCTTAGCAGTGTCCACTTGGATCTTCATTTTTCCTTTGTTCTACTCGGGGGTCATGTCTCCTCGTGGCCCTGTGGAAGGAGTCAAACTTGACTGGGAGCTCCATCACATTCAGAAAAAGTCACTGCCACTATTTCCCTCGAGACTTGTGGATAGATATCCATACACTGACCCATGTTGAGCTCTGCGTCCACTAGTGTAACAGTATGATCCAGACTTGGTGGCATAGGTTGCTCAGGGGATAGTGCTTCTATCACAACTGCAGGGGTTGAGCTGATCATTGAGAATACAGAGCAGGTGTTGCTGAAAATCACCTTCCTCTCCCAAAGCCACTTCAAATTCCACATTCATGCACTCATGCTTGAATCCATATCCATTATTCCAAGGCCCTCTAGAAGCTAAGAGAGGTTTAATGGCCCTAAATATGAAATCATTCAACTGCTGCCTTGGAGCTGGGTCAGTTAACAACAAGGAGAGAACTTACTCTCCATGTTCAGAGAGACCAAAACAGATGCCCTCATTATGAACTTCAAGAGATATCCTCAAAAGTCCCTTAGAGTGGTGTTGATGTATTGATTGAGAGTGCATCACTAATAGAGGCAGGTAACCAGCAGAAATATTTGTGCTGCCAGAGCTGTTAGAATTAGCGATGGCATCATTCCAGGCTTGAGAGGCACTATCTAAAATGTTATCCTCAGGGACTAAACTATCTTGCACTTGAAGACCCTGAGCAGCAAGCCAAGCCTGAAAGTTATATAGGTATGGAGGTAAGTGTGGTTCTTGTGGAGTTTGGGCCGGCCACACACGCCATCCACCATTTTGTACTTGCTGAATTGGAGCCACATTAGCAGGGGGAGCCGCATTGGGAGGAGCTCCATTCTGAACAAGCCAATTATACACCTGTTGTTGATACAATTGCTCAGTAGTTAGATCAGGGCCAAATTGGGGATGTGGGTTGCCATGAGGAGGAGGGGGTTCCTCCCGAGCAGGAAGAACTTCAGGCAGTAGCCCGTTCCAGTCATTGCTACGCAGGATAGTCACTTGAACATTCCAGCAATCTCGAGCCCCTCCGAGCTGCCAAACAACAAAGCTCTTCGGAATTAACCGCATGTTAAGAACTCTCACCTTGAGCAGGACAAATCGTCTATCTTGTCTTGGATTACACCAGGAAATTAGAGAGCCAAAACCACCTAGCGATTTTTGTATGTAATACTCTGTTTGATAATCATAAGGGAAACCAAACTACATAATCCAAAGTTCAGACCCAAAAGTAGTACTGCGGCGATTCAAGGCTTCATTATGCGGTACAAAGGTGACGAGGAGGTCATCTTACTCAAGCTCTAGCGGAGTAGCAATGGCAGTACCCCTCATAAAAAAAATCCGCAAAGCCAAAGATCCCAATACCCAAAGGATGATCAAAAGATTCAGAGGTGAATATTTGGGCTTCGTGTAGCAACCCTTCAATCTGAGTGCGGATGGCCGCACGATGATGCGGAGGAATGTAGTGGCTTGCCTCTGCTATTGCCAGGAAGTCATGGTTGAGAGGTGGAATCGGACCTACCACCATACCACTTCGCACAAGTCTGTCGGTCGGACCAGGTTCAACGGCGAAGCCCGGCGGGAGGAACGGCACCGGGTTCAGTGGATAGTTGGCCATGGTGATGGAAGTGGATGGTAGCAGAGGTGAGGGCGATGTGGGAGATGACAGAGGAGGGTGCGACGGCAGTGGTGTCGGTGGAGGTGTCAGGAGGGTGATGAGCTCTGTTTGGGAAGGCGTAGAATTTGAAGCGTGATTGGTAGAGATGGAAACTTTAGGCACCCAAATCTATTTAGAATTTTTTTCTCTCTTGAGGCAGGATTGTACTGCGTGTCTATAGGCCCCACACCAATTACATCTAATAGCTCGACGTCTTCTGCCCTGAGAGGGAACAGAGCGGGTAACGACAACCTTGGATTGATAGCGATCTATGATATTATTGCCCTGAATAGGAGTTGTGCTTGGCGACAAATGATGCTGATGAAGCGCGGGGCAAGAAATCACCTTATGATCAGGAGCTGAGCAATTAGTGCAAATTAATCGCGAGAAGCAATCACGCTTATGATGGCCCCATTGAAGGCATCTGGAGCATAAAATCGGCCAGTTAATAGCTAATCCTGAGATTTCCTGTGCAGAATATTGGGCTTGAGCTAAATCCGCTTTGTGACGAGCCTCTAATACCGGCGGCCAATCCGTAGTCTGTGGCGCTTATGAGGGCTCTCCTCCAAAGATGGCGTTGTGGAATTCAAATTTGAATGCACCGAGTTGATTGGACTGTCGGAACGAGCCACAACATGTGATGAAGAAGCTTCACCTCCATTACGATTGTGGAAGTTGATATGATCAAGTTGAACCAAACCCGAAGAGTGGCCCAAAAGAGGAGCACGGTCTATGACAATCTCCTTTCGAAGAAAACTTAGGTTAGCTTTGATCGCCAAAGATCTCCTAGACGAGATGTCAACCAATTCCTCATGAGCATGCCTGTGGGAATCATGATGTATAACATGGGCATAACATCCCTTGAAGAGATGGAAATGACAAACAAAGTCTGGCCATACTCTGTCTTTGAGCCCATAGATGAAATGACCCACTTTGTTGTTGGCAACACTAAACCGAAAAGTTCTGGCAGAAATTTTGCAGACAGAGAAACCCGAACTTAATCCACCCAAACAACATTGGAGAGCAATGCCCACTGAACCCACATTCAAGGGGAAGGAGGCCGAAGAGAAAGAAACCACCAAAAAGAAAATTTTGCCCGACCGGGGAGTAGAGAAATGCACCGTGGTGCCAAACTTGTGCCTCACCTGATTAGCCAGGGCTAAGCCTAGTGAGAAATCCCACTGTAAGATCCCTTCCATCTAGATTAACAGGAGAAATCTTCATGGTTGGATGGAGTGGAGAGGCGGTGGAGAGGGAGGGAGGGGGAGGGAGGGAAGAGAGCCATTACCCCGCTTTCTTTATCTAGTGAGGGGGGCCTAGCCACTGCCAGGTGGGTCCCCCTCCTTATCTTATTTTCTGTCATTTCTTTTATTTGTTTATGTATTTCCTTGTGTTAAATAGAAATAATTCCATTTCTGGAAATGTCCAGATATGGACTTGCCAAATTGGGCAGACCCAAGAACAGCCCTGGTTCTAAATATGTTGTAGTTAGATCTGTGATAGTTTTTCTTCCATGGTTTGTGGTGTTTTTCTGAATGCAACATGGGCAGTATGATATATGGATTTGGGGTAGAAAATCCCAAGGAATCCAATGGTGGTACTGGGTTTTTGGTTTTGAGCATTTCTGTTGAAAGTCCCCTTATGGTGAGGTGGCAATAGTTTTATTGGCGTAGGGTGGTTCATGTGCATGGTTAGGGGTAATGCGTGCTTGCATCATTATGTCTGTGGCATCATCTTCCTGCTGGTATTTATTTCCTACTTGTTTTCCTTTGGGTAGCTACTGGGACCGAAAACGAGTTCGAAGAGTCCGGTGAGTTTGTGCAGGAAGATGAGGATCAGCTTCACTCTGAAGAAATCACAGGCAAGATGATCGTGACCTTGACACCGTTTCTAGCTTTGTTTTGCTTAGTGTTACGTTTCCTTTGTTACATCTCTGCTGCCTATCACATGATATATAGGCCATCAAACATTGCCATGAAACCTCAAACACCTCCCCTCCTAGCAAATATTGTTTGGCTAAGTTAGGCTAGCTCAACCACTAATTGTTAGCGTTGCTAGTTGCAGGTGCGAGCTGGTCCATGTGATAACATGGGCATTTGATATCGTCATATTTATCTGCCATTTAATTAACGCACCTATATACTTGGTAAATAACGAAAGGCCTAGACTTTTCCCGGGTGATTTGTTCCATTGTTGTCGCCTTAGTTTCGGCTACCGGTGTTTTATTCCATAACTCAGGGCTCCTAACACGTTGGGGGTTGTTATGGGGACCCCCTTGATAATTTGTTTTAGATTAAAGCTTTTCCAGCCAGGCCCAACTTTGGTGTTAAATTTGCTAATAACTTAATAAAAAGCATAGGGAATAGCTACCCTAAGGAATTAATCAACAACCCGGGCCAGTGCTCCTCATGAGTGTTGGTCCAAACCGGGCAATGTCCGACGCCCCTTGGTCACCCAGGGTTTACCCAACCCGACGTCATGCCCATCTATCGTGTCCTGAGAACGAGATACGCGGCTCCTATCGGGTTCGTCGACACGTGGGCGGCCTTGCTGGATTAGTTTTACCTTTTCCGAGATATCTTGCGGATTGGGATTCCGGTGAGACTTTGGGTCTTCTCAGAGTTGAGGTTTTGCTCTAAGGAATCCGACGAGATCACGAGTTTCGCGGTAGAGGATTACTATGCGGCCTGTGGTAATTTGTGATGGACTAGTTGGAGCACCCCTGCAGGGTTTAATCTTTCGGAAAGTCATGCCCGCGGTTATGTGGCAAACATGGATATTTTGTTAACATCAGGTTCTAGACAACTTAAAGTAATTCAAATAAAACTTGCCAACTGAGTGTGCAACCGTGACTGTTCCTTTCACAGCTCCTTCTCTGACCGAGAACACGGTGGGGTTATGAATGACGTAAGTAGGTGTTCATGATCACTTAGTGATCATTCCAGTCTTCAACTGTCTTACATAGACCACCACATGTTAATTCTGTTCTCCGTAAGATAGCCACCATATATGCTTAGTTTGCTGCAAACTCAAACACTTAACCACCTCACCCATTTAACTTAGTTAGACTCGATACCAAGGTCATGAGATTGCTGAGTCCTCGTGGATCGCAGTTTACTACAAACACCCACAGGTACAGGTACCCAAATGCAGGAGTTCCAGGTGATAACCAGCTGAGGTGGGAGTTCGACGACGACAATGGGAGGTTGTATGCGAATTATCCCGAGGACTAGAGGCGCATGGTCTTGATCGTGGGGCTAGCAAGATGGGATAGCATATTTTGCCCTTTATCTTGTCCGTAGTCTGACCCTGTCTTATGTATGAATAATGAATGCTTGTGCGGATTGTAATTTAGCATGTGGCGAGTGTAAGCTGAATCTTATACTCATCTCTCTATTTATATAATGGCATTGTTATCCTACTTGCGAAACGCTTAGATGCGACCATTTCCCCTCTTGAGGCCTCGCCCCCAAATAAGGAAAGTGTCACATCTTGGTCGTTACAAGTTGGTATCAGAGCCTTACGACCATAGGATCCTTTGTGTGATCGAACTTGGCTGAGTCGAGTCTAGCAAAAACTATTTTGAGTCTTAGTTATATCGGACAATAGGTTTCTTTTTTCTCCTCTTCTATGCTCTAGTGAGGTTCACGACTTAGGAAATTTTAATTCTACTCCTCTTCTCTCTCAAAAAAAATTAGTATCACGCGGATATTTTGGGAATCTATATGATACCGATGTGACGGAGTTCTGTCTTGGTGCCTCCTGCTGTGTGGATTTTATTCCGGGGAGTTGAGCTCCAGGGAATTTTTGAGCACATCGTTATCATTCAGATTTCCTAGTATCTCAGGACGAAGGATGTTCGAAATTGCTCAATACTAGTAGTGGCGAGATAACCCCGACATCCCCAGTACTGGTGCACAGAGTTCGGGAGTACTGCCATACTTAGTATCGTTGTGATTACGAGGATCTGAGATAGGTGAAGTTCTAAGATTCTGGTTATGTGTTGACGGATGTGATACACTGGATGGGTTAGTACAGGAGTTGAGTGATGTATTACTCCTCGTATCCGTGGAACAGATTACATGACCAGAAATTTCGGGAGTTCTTAGGTGGGAACTCAGGTAGTTACCTATAGGACAATCTTCCAGCAGATGCATGATCTGAGGTTGGGATTCGACATTCAGTGGATTCGTTTGTTCACTGTCATTTTACAGCGGTTCTCGTTGTGTCTGAAAGAGTCCTTGTAGCTTGCTACGACTCGGGGACACTTCGTATGTCGTGTGCACTGCCTTATACAGGATGGCTATTGTAGGATCGAGCCCGTGCAATCATATCCATGAAGATATCGGATGCAATCTCTATTATGCATTTGTTCTGAGCAATCCTAGCTCATACTTGGTTTTCGAGTGGCTATGAATCAGATGTTGTCGGCAATTACCTTGAGGATGCATTCTTACTAATTATTGTTCGAATGCAATTGCTAAGTATTCTTGTTCAGATATTTCTGTCTGTTGATTCAGCTTAATCTTTGAATGTTAAACTACGATCTAACGTGTTGTCCGTCTCCAGGATGGCTCCACCAACTCACCAGAATCCGGGTCATGAGAGTGCTGATCCTACACCACCCCCTCCTCCGCCACCTCCTCCGCCACCGCCTCCTCCTCTAGAGGCATGTCAAGCGATGATGGCTGCAACCAATGCAAACACCCAGATGTTACTTCAGTTGTTGCAAGAGAGGAACAATCGGCAGCAGGGCAATTTCAACTATGGTGGACATCACTTGGCAACTCTGAATCAATTCCTGGTGAACCAGCCGAAGTCCTTCACTTCTTGTGACCAGCCATTCAATGTTGATGAATGGATTCCTGACATGAACATGCACTTTGAGTGCGGTAATGTGCGACCACAGGACTTCGTCAAGTTTGCAACTTTTCAGCTCAAGGGTCAGGCAGCAGAATGGTGGTAACAGTTGAAGGACTCCAAAGGCGACAGAATGATCAGCTGGTATGATTTCTGTACGGATTTCAGGGCTCACTATATTCCGTCTAGCTTCGTGGAAGAGATGTGTGAGAAGTTCAGACGCTTGAAGCAAGGAGGATCTTCTGTCTACAAGTACACTATTGAGTTCCATGAGCTGGCTAGGTATGCTAAACAGGACATCCCAGATCAAAAGAGCAAGATTTATCAGTTTAGAGGTGGTCTGAAGGAAGACTTGCAGTTGGTCATTGCCTTGCACGGTCCTGATGAGTTTCATAAGTTCTACAACTTGGCTCTCACGGCTGAAGCGGTTGTGCTCAAAGTGGAGAAGTCAAGGAAGCGTTTTAGAAATTCCAGTTCCTCGTCCTCAACTTAGGTGGTCCAAAAGCAGCAGAAATATTGGGTGTCTCCTCCTCCTTGGCAGTTTCAGCAGTTCAAGCAGTCAGGTGGTCATGATTCTTCCCACCCACCCAACCCAACTTTCCAACAGAGGTTTCAGCAGCAGAAGCAAGGGAATCCTCAAATGCAATTTCATCCGCTGTCAGAGTTGACTTGTCACAAGTGTGGGCAAAAGGGTCACTACTCTAACAAGTGCACCACAAAGTAGCGTCTTCCTCCTCCTCCTCCAGTCAAGCCTACATGCAATGCAATGGTGAAATTCCATCCCAAGTCTGCGAGAGTCAATATGGTGAATGCAGCAGAAGTAGAAAACTCCTCAGATGTGATCATGGGTAATCTCTCAGTTAATGATATTCCTGTTAAGGTTTTATTTGACTCTGGTGCATCGCATTCGTTCATTTCCAAGCCTTTTGCAACCAAGCATCATTTGCATCATGAGAAGTTGCCTAGACTTTGTCGGTGGTTTCCCCGAGTTTATTTATGCATGCAAACATGGTGGTTCCGGATGTTTGTGTCAAGATGGGAGGCTATTCCTTCGCGGCTTCTCCACTTGTCCTTGGCAAGTCTGATATTGATCTCATCCTTGGGATGGATTGGCTGTCTATGAACAAGGCATTTCTTGATTATCAAGCAAAAGAAGTCAAGCTAACTTATCCTTCAGACGACGTGATTATCTTCGTTGCGCGTGATGACACGATCCGTGTGTTTTCCCTGAATGAGAAGGGTGAGATCTCTCCAATTTCTCAAGTCCCAGTGGTCTGCGAGTATGAAGATGTCTTTCCGGAAGAACTGCCAGGAATGTCTCCGCACCGGGCAGTTTAGTTCGTAATTGAGCTTGAACCGGGAACTGAACCAGTATGCAAGTGGTCGTATAAACTGGGTCCAAAAGAGTTGAAAGAGTTGAAGAAGCAGCTTGATGAGCAAGAGCGTCTAGGTCTGATCAGACCAAGCTCATCTCCTTGGGGTTGTGGAGTTCTTTTGTCAAGAAGAAGGATGGAACGGACTGACTCTATGTCGATTACCGTCCATTGAATAAGAAGACGATCAGAAACAAGTATCCACTTCCCAACATCAATGAATTGTTCGCGCAATTGAAAGGGGCTAAGATCTTCTCTAAGCTTGATCTCAGGATGGGCTATCATCAGATTCGCATTCGTGAAGAAGACATTCCCAACACTGCCTTCAGGACAAGCTTTGGCTCTTATGAGTACACAGTGATGTCTTTTGGTCTCGCCAATGCTCCACCGACCTTCTGTCGAATGATGAATTATATATTCTCCCCATTCAAGAATGAATTTGTCTTGTTGTATCTTGATGACATTCTGGTCTTTTCTGAAACTGAGGAAGAGCATGAAGAACATCTCCGGTTTGTGCTTGATAAGCTAAGAAAGCATAAGTTCTATGTTTGTTTTCCAAATGTGAGTTCTGGTTGAAGGAAGTTGTATACCTTGGGCACATTATCTCTGCCGAGGGCATCAAAGTTGATCAGTCAAAGGTGCAGGCCATTGTTGAGTGGGAACCTCCTCAGAATGTGAAGCAGCTTCGAAGCTTTCTCGGGCTTGCAAGCTATTGCAGAAGATTCATTGAGAATTTCTCCAAGATTGCTAAGCCTCTCTCAACCCTTCTCCAGAAGAGTGTGAACTTTATCTGATCTCCAGAGTGTCAATTGGCCTTCGACACACTCAAAGAGAAGCTCACTTCTACTCCAGTCTTGACTCCTCCTGATGATTCCAAGCCTTATCAAGTGGTCTATGATGCCTCTCTTCAAGGTCTTGGTGCAGTTCTGGTGCAAGAGAAGAAAGTGGTAGCTTATACCTCGAGGGAGTTGAAGCCAAGTGAGAAGAATTACCCCACTCATGATCTTGAGTTGGTGGGAGTGGTACATGCTCTGATGACTTGGAGACATCTCTTGTTGGGCACACAGGTTGAGGTCTACACCGATCACAAGAGTCTCAAATACATCTTCACCCATCCTAGTCTCAATCTTCGGCAAACTCGTTGGGTGGAGATGATCCAAGACTATTATACGAGCGTTTACTACACTCCATGCAAAGCAAATGTCATTGAAGATGCTTTGAGTAGAAAGGCTTACTGCAACAGTCTCATTTTGAAGCCTCTCAAGCATGATCTTTGTGAATCTTTCACGAAGCTCAACCTTCAGTTAGTACCTCACGGATTTCTTGCTAATCTCTAGATTTCTCCTACCTTGGAAGACCAAGTCTGACAAGCTCAACTTCTTGATGCTATGGTGAAGAAAGTTAAGATTGGCTTGGCAAAGAGCATTCCAAAATATAAGTGCTTCTGTGTTGATGACAGACATACCTTGTTCTTCGAGGACCGCCTTGTCGTTCAGAAAGGAGAGCTCAGGAAAGTTATCATGGATGAATCCCATAATTCCCTTCTCTCGATTCATCCAGGAAGCTCCAAAATGTAACAGGATCTGAAGCAGACCTTCTGGTGGACTCACATGAAACGTGAGATTGCCCAGTTTGTGAACGAGTGTGATGTGTGTCGCAAAGTGAAGGCAGAGCATCAATGTCCAGCAGGTCTTTTGCATCCCTTGCCTATACCTGAGTGGAAATTCGATCATGTGGAGATGGATTTTGTCACTGGGTTTCCGAAGTCCAAGAAAGGCAACGATGCCATCTTCATCGTCATCAACAAGTTGACCAAAGTTGCTCATTTCCTACCGGTCAAACAGTCTATCTCGGCAGCTCAGCTGGCAGCGTTGTATACGTCAAGGATAGTCTTGTTTCACGGTGTTCCTATGCTCATTTCTTCAGATCATGGAAGCATCTTTACTTCCAAGTTCTGGGATTCCTTTCAGACTGCGATGGGTACTAAGATCCGCTTTAGTACAGCTTTCCATCCTCGGACAAGTGGGCAAGTTGAGAGAGTCAATCAGATCCTTGAAGATATGCTTAGAGCTTGTGTGATTTCTTTTGGCATGAAGTGGTTAGATTGCCTACCATTTGCCGAGTTCTCATACAACAACAACTTTCAAGCAAGCTCAGGCAAGGCCCCATTCGAGATTCTATATGGCAGGAAGTGCCGTACCCCGCTCAATTGGTCAGAGACTGGTGAGCGTCAAATTCTTGGGAATGACATGATTTCTCAAGCGGAAGAAATGTGTCGTGTCATTCGGGATAATCTCAAAGCAGCTCAGTCCCGTCAGAAGAGCTACTACGATAGCAAGCATTGTGACATGACTTTTCAGCTCGATGATTTTGTGTATCTGAAAGTGTCTCCCATGAAGGGCACTCAGCACTTCGGCATCAAAGGAAAGCTTGCTCCTCGCTTTGTTGGTCCTTTCAGAATTATTGGCAAGAGAGGCAATCTTGCATATCAGTTGCAGCTTCCATCCAACTTCTCCAATGTGCATGATGTGTTCCACGTCTCTCAGCTCCGGAGATGCTTCAAGACTCCAGAGCATACAGTTGATCTCCAGGATATCGACCTCCAGCCCGTCCTATCCTACCATGAGCATCCGATAGCAATACTTGAAGAGACTGAGTGCACGACCCGCAATAAGTCAATCAAGTTCCTGGAAGTGCAATGGTCACATCACTCAGACAAAGAAGCCACTTGGGAGCGTGAGGACCACCTCCGTTCCGAGTACCCGGAGTTCTTCCAGTCATAGATCTCGGGTCGAGATCCTCTTGTAGTGTGGGAGAGTTGTGATAGCCCCAATGATTTCCCTTCCCTCTTCTTGTAATCTTTCCATGTATTGTAACCTTGATATGGTAATGAATTACTGGTTGGGTCCAATTGTGTCTCATTTCATGTGCATCATGTATCATGCATATCTTAATTTTTTCTTGTGTCTTGTTTGATTGATCTTGTGTTGGATGCCACCTTGGTGATGTTTGTCATTGCGTGTGTGATTATGTGATCTTGTGCATGAGTGTGGGTGCAACAAAGCCCCCTTCAAAAAACGCTTGTTGCACCATGGTTCAGAACCTCCCTATTCAATATTTGGTTACTCGTGTTTTTCAACTTGCTTTAAAAATCCTATAAAAAAGTTCCACCTTTCCTCTCAATTTTTGTGAGTGGTGAAGTGGAGTTCTTTTTTTTCCAAGCCTTGGTATTCTGTTTTTTGGAAAACAGCTCAGGTTTATTAATAAAAGCATATATTTTGCCTTGCCTAAAAATAGTTAAACCTATTTTATTAAATAGGTTATATTATTTTGTTTAGCAAAGTATTTTTATTTTATTTCAAACCCCCTTCATATTCTATGGGATTATTTGGTTGTCTGGTTTTAAAAATAAAAGAAAGAAGGTTTTCTTTCGGTTTTAACTAAAGAGAGAGGACTCTCGGCCAGCTTTCTCCCCTTCGCCCATTTGCTCAGCCTCGAAGGCCTGGATGCGAACGTCTTCTTCCTCCCAGACGTCACCCTGTACGATCACACGAGCACCGCCGACTCCTCCTCCTCGAGCGGGCGTCTCCAAACGCGTCCCCCGAGGCAATTTTAGCAAGCCCCCTCTCCTCCTAGCAGCCCTAGATCCCCATTTCCCCCTCCTCTCTCCCTCGCGTCGTCAAGTGAGTTCCAGCGACGACAGCGCCATGGATGGGCTCGGGTGAGCTCGATGCCAGCCGCAGGTCGACGCCCTCTTCCTCTCCGATAACACCGGGAGCCTGCGGAGGGTCGTGGGGATCCATTCCCGCGGCAACCGGACGTCAAGACCTCCTTCCCCGACGTCCACGACGGCACCTCCTTCCTCACCTCTGACGAGCACCTCGTGCACTCGTTTGTGCTTCCTCGACATCGACGCCGCCAAGCCTCTCCTCTGCGCTTGACCTTCACCTCCGCCCTAGGTGAGCACCGCATCTTCACTTCCCTCATTTTCCGTAGCCTCGCGTCCGCCGCCGTCCGTAGTAGGAGCAGGTAGCAGTAGCTTGCAGAGGCAACACAGTGTAGCAGTAGTAGCAGCTTGCAGCGACAGCACCAGGTAGCTGCAGGAATGCACTGCACGTCGAACCCTCCCCCCTCAGTGTCATTCCTGTGGTGTGTGTGTGTGTGTGTGTGTGTGTGTGAGCCGTGTGCACCGGCGATGTCGTCGCCGGTGTCTCTCTCCTTCAGCAGGGAAGGCGTCCCCTTTAAGTTAGAGCATCTCTAGTAGAGCCCTCAAACCCTCAAACCCTTAAAAATAACCGCTTTTTTACAGTTTTCGTCGAAAAAACGGCGTAGACTAGATCCCTTAAACCCTTAAACCCATAAAAAAAATTAGAGGTCCAACCCTCAAACGCCTTCCGAGCCTGTAGAAGTGAGGGTTGGGAGGAAAAACTCCCCCCAACCCGCACTCCATTTCCACCTTTGCACGGGAGGAAGTTGCTTCCCCGCGCTCGTCTCTTCCCCCGAATCCGCCGCCGCCGCCAGTCCGCCGCCCCTCCGCGCCCCGGCCGCCACCCCACCGCCCCTCCACGCCCTCATGCCCACACTCCCCAGTCCCCATGGCTGCCATGGCCACCTCCCTCCCGCACCTCCCGCCCCGCCGCCTCCCCTCGCATCCCGTCGACGCGCTCTCCCTCGCCCCCCCTAGTTTTCGAAGGCGGGAGGCTCCTGCGCGCCTCGCGGCCGTCGCCTCGGGCTCCAAGGTCCTCGACTCCACCAACAGCGCCGCTCCCGCGCCGGCGAGCCTCGCGTCGTCGGGGCAGCAACAGTACGGCTGGGAGTACTTCCCGCTGGCTGTCGTCGTCGGCAGGTGAGGAGATTTCCTTCGGACGATTAGTGCTACCCTGGGTGCTGTTGATTGACTGATTGGGCGGTGGGATTGGTAGCAGCATTTCCCCGAGCTGGTTAGGCGCATTTCAACCACAATGTAGAAGTAGCAGCAGCCAAACACGCCCAAAATTTACATGAATTATAGTTGTTCGGGGAAACTGTCATGCAGTTTGTTCTGATTTAATCCCAACATTTCTTTGTGAAGCTGGAAGGTGTTTTTAAGATGGTAGAAGAGGAAACTGAGGTTGCAAAAACTAAGGTACTGCTAAATGACCGAGTTACTGAGATCATTAATTAACGAAGCTGCACTGTACCATCTTTATCAAATCAGAGTAGGGTGCAAACACCATTTAGTTTTGGTTTCTGTTTTCTATTTTATTGTGTACAAAACACCTTCCAAGATCATTGTTGTCGGGACCCCGATCCTAAACCATAGGAATCCAGCCTGTAACACATCGCATCCCTTTGTGGTCTCACGCACGGTTAACTCCACGGCTGCAGCCTTACCTTAGCCGGGACCGTTTGCGTCTTTTGACTCACGTATGTGATAGTGTCGCTAGCAATCCAATGTCAAAGAACCCGGATCGACATGTCTAGTCATAAACCAAAGTGGCAGTACCGCACAAGGACAGGCATACATGGCCCAACAAAGCAGGTGTCGGTCATCAGTGAATGTAGACGAGTCGTAGCAGGCTACAAGGACTCCATTACATCGCGTGACATTTCCCCAAAGGGGACAGACACAGCAGCTAAGAAGGACACATGCCGGTCAACCAATGTGTCCGGAGCAGTAGCGAACTACCAAGGCTCGTTGGATCACAAAGGGGCATTTCCTTGTAAGGAGTGCTACTAAAGTTCACGACTAGGTAATCGAACCCCATACATATCAAGTACGACACACGTACGCATGGCATACCGATATGTATAGATACATCGATGGCATCACAACATAACCATAAACATACAACCTTTATTTAAGAGGCTCGGAAGAGCCACACACATAATATTACACATTAAGGGTCTCACGACCCATAATAGCAGTCATACAAATACAAGCCAGCGGAAGAGTTATAAACTGTCTGGGTACAGACAGGGCAACTAGAAGGCACATGGCCTGACTATACTACAGAGCCGACGTAGGGCCAGATCGTAGCTGGGACACCAGCTACTCGTCGTCGTCGATGTCTACGAAGAACCCTCCATTAGGGTCATTAGCAACCTCTGCAACATTTATTAAGCAAACATGAGTACGAAGGTACTCAGCAAGACTTTAGGATGGCTAACTACTCATGCAAGGTATCAAAAGGTATTGTGGGGTTTCATGCGGGAAGCCAGCATATGACTCGTGGCTAGACACTTACATTTTTAAATAATTTTGACAACTTGATTTCTCGCACACGAGTCCACTAACACCACAACAATACACTATCGTGGAATCATTCCGTCGCCGTACGGAAATGCCGTCCACGACACTCACGCTTATCTTGGCAATTTTATGAGTAGCCGTTGAAGTTATCTATGAACAACATATGTCTCCAAGTAGTCCATATCCGCGGACGCGGCTATTCGAATAGATCATAACCCTGCAGGGGTGTACTTCGTCACACACGCTCTCGCCACTTATCGCTATGTGCACGTCATGCACCTCGGCAACCTTCAAGCGGAAGCCCAACGAGGGAGTCGGCCACGACCGTTAACCACACTAGTACCTAGTCCAGGTTTATCGCCTATCTGAGAGTAACCCGTACGGAAGTCCGGCCGAGGTTTCCGCCACGGCCTCAAACGATGTGCGCAGGGTTCCCAAGCCCACCATCCGGGTGCCACTTGCTACACCGTGCCACTGCCTACCGCATCACAGCCCACCTCTCAGGTCAGCACCATGCACGGCCTCCAGCATTACTATAAACACCAGAAACTACTTGCAACTCCTGGACCGGGTACTACGCGATTAATAGGCCGAGCGGGGTCATATTTCAGGGCCCAGCATGTGGTAGTATCTAGTCTTGGAATACATACACGGAACTCAGTTCCTAAGGACGGTTCCAATGAAACAACCCGCCATGTACTCCTACACAGCCTTTCACCGGTACCTTTACCAACTCAAGTTCAACACACAACCTTTGCCTACCGAACACATTCCACATTTCTGTTCATCTCCCAGATGACAGACCATACACAACTCTAAGCATAGCATGCATAGCAGGATAAGGCACATCATAGCTCAAACAACTACCAGGTATGCTAGGTTGCAAGGTTTGGCTATTTACGGTGACAAGGTTAAGTCATGCAAAGGAAGTGGGTTCAACTATCGTGGCAAAAGCAGTTGAAGCATTTGATCTTAAATGCAATAAATAGGTGCAGGAGCAAGAACATGGGAATTATCGGGATGATCAAAAGGGTTGCTTGCCTTGTTGCTCAGAGGAGGAACAATATCCGTCACACGGATATTCGGTGGAATCCGGGGGTGCGGAGCCTACCGAAATGAATGGCAACATTCCATAACAATCATATGCACTCAAAATGATGCATGAGCATGGCATGAGAATGCAAGGTGATAAGTTATTATTTTCAACATGTATTAGGTTTAGAGTTCATTTGAATCACATTCGAATAGCAATTCAAACGGGGTATTCTCGGATACCGGTTTAATTGATTCGACCTGATGCTCAGATCAACTTGATGTTAACATGCATGAAATGTCATGTTATGGTACTGATTTGTAATTAGGACAGTGGTGAACATTGTATATATAATGAAATTTGAATACTTTTGCAAATTCCGTTTAAAAACTGATTATAAGAATTGAATTATTCCTTATTCCACAATTTAGGGTTCTGTACTTTTTTAAACATGGTTGAAAATAGCATAATCAGAATCCTTGAATTTTTCTAATACTTTTTCATATATAAATTATTTTCATTGGAGTTACAGATTAATTTTTATGATTTTTACAATTTTTAGCAATTTCCTGAATTAGTTTTATACTGGAAATTCTATTTATTGCATCACACCGACGTCAGCAGGTCAGCCGACCTGTTCAGGTCAAACCTGACAGGGGGGCCCCACTAGTCAGCCTCTCTGGGACTAATCCCGCGCTGACCAGCCCTAACTGAGGTTTGACTTGGCCTTGGGCCCACTTGTCAGCGAGTGATTAGGTGTTGAGCTGCTGGGTTAGCTTTGCCACGTCGACATCCACCGGCGGCGAGGTCGTCCTCGCCGGCGGGGAGCCCCCGGCGACCACCAGCACGGCGGAGGGGCTCGAAAACGGCGCACAGGAGGCCAAATGCTGCGCGGAGAGCACCAGAGGAACGACACGTCTCCCGCAGCTTCATTTCTGCACTTAGCCGGGGCTGATCTGGCCGGAGATGACGCCGGCGACGAGCTTGGCGGTGGCCAAGGCTTGGGTGTCATCAGGGTCTTTGAATCAGAGGGATCTACGCTCGGTTCTTAGCTGCTACAGCATCTACGCGTCGACCTGGAGCTGCTGGTGCCCTCGGAAGGACGAGCTGATCATCGGAGGGCCACCGGCGACGAGCGGCAGCGGCGGTCCTCTTCGGGCTCCGGTGAAACTAGAGCTAGAGGAGGGGATCGACGGGAAAAACTTAGGGGAAACGACCGCATGCTCACGGGGAGTGCAGAGCAGAGCTTAGACGGCTCGGGGAAGGCCTGGGGGCGATGAATCGACGGGAGAGGTCCGGCGGCCGGAGGTGGAAGACGATGGCGTTGCGGGCGTTGCAGGGCTCGAGGAAGCTTCGGCTTCTGCAGAGATGACCAGGGCGACGAGGCGGAGCTAATGGCGTGCTCTAGGAGGGAATCCTATGGCTAGGGGCACGGGCAGCTCGAGCTCGAGCTCGGCTCTAATGGCGGCAGCAAGGAGGAGGAGGAGATCCGGGAGGAGGAAGAGAACCGAGGCGGGGAATGGATAGGGGAGGCCCTGGGGAGCTTATCCCCGTCGTCACCAACGCGAGGCGGCGGCCAGGCAGACACGCAGGTGCATGGCCGCGCCGGAGGGGGCGGCGGCCACCTCCTGCTGCCTACTGGCGCGAGGGAGGGGACGAGCCAGGGATGGGTCGGGCCAGGCTTAGGCGACAGGTAAGGTTTTTCCATTTTTTCTGTTTTTGTTTTTTCTGTTTTGCTAATTATTGTTTTGCTAATTAATTCAGCTCCAAAACAATAAGTAAAACTATTTTAGACCTCCTGAAATATTTGTTATAATATCCCCAACCATTTCCAAGGTTTTCAACATTTTTGGAAATTTATAGTTTCTGATTTCAAATTTAAAACTTGAAACCAGTAGCCTTTTTCATTTATTCAAAAAGCTTAAAGTGTCAAGAAAATAGTTTTCTCCAATGCTCATTTACTTTCATGATTTATCAGAAAGTTTGAACATTTCTTGAGGCCATTTTGGGTTCATTGATTTTGAACTAGTTTGAGATTTCCTTTAATTAAAATGGTGGCTAGGGTTTTGAGTTTTTCCTTTGCCACTTTGTTGTTTTTGTTGAAACTTCTTAGATGCTAATGCAAAGAATACATGAGCACAATGCTATCTTGCTTAAGGGTTAGGGATGTGACAACTCACCCCCACTCAAAAGAATCTCGTCCCGAGATTTAGAAGTCGTCGGGAACAACGCAGGATACTCAAGTCGGAGACGATCCTCTCTTTCCCAAGTTGCCTCCTTTTCAGAATGATTTGACCAATGAACTTTAAGAAACTTGAGGTTTCGACGTCGAGTGGTACGCTCAGCTTGATCAAGAATACGCACGGGGTATTCTCGGTATGAAAGGTTATCTTGGAGATCAAGCGTTTCGTGGTCCACTTCACGGATAGGATCCGAGAAGCAACGCCTGAGTTGCGAGACGTGGAAAACATCATGAACCTTGGAAAGATGCGGAGGAAGTTCCAACTGGTAGGCAACTTCTCCTCGTTTGGCAAGAATGCGAAAAGGACCAATGTAACGAGGAGCCAATTTGCCCTTGATACCGAATCGATGGGTACCCTTCAAAGGTGTAACCCGAAGGTAAGCCTTCTCGTCAACTTCAAAGGTCACAGCCTTATGATGACGATCATATTGGCTCTTTTGATGAGACTGGGCTGTTTTCAACTTTTCACGAATAATGCGAACCTGCTCTTCTGCATCCTGGATCATGTCCGGGCCAAAGAGTTGCCTCTCTCCGGTTTCTGACCAATTAAGAGGGGTTCGACATCTTCGTCCATAGAAAACTTCAAAAGGGGCTTTGCCCAAGCTTGATTGATAACTATTGTTATAAGCGAATTCGGCGAATGGAAGGCACTTCTCCCAATTCATACCGAATGAAATAACGCAAGCGCGGAGCATATCTTCTAGAATTTGATTCACTCTTTCTACTTGACCACTTGATTGGGGATGGAAGCAGTGCTAAAAGATAAGTGAGTCCCCATGGCATTCTGAAAACTTTCCCAGAAGCGAGAAGTAAAGATACTTCCACGGTCCGAGTTAATCTCCAGGGGAACACCATGAAGAGACACTATTCGGGAGATATATAATTCTGCTAGCTGGCTAGCTGTTATACTCTCACGAACAGGAAGAAAATGAGCCACTTTGGAAAGATGGTCAATGACCACAAAGATAGCATTATTTCCTTTCTTGGTCTTGGGAAATCCGGTAATGAAATCCATGCTAACTTTATCCCATTTCCATTCAGGAATAGCTAGAGGCTGAAGGGTGCCAGCAGGCCTTTGATGTTCTGCCTTAACTCGATGACAAACGTCGCAGTTAGCAACGAACTCAGCAATTTCTCTCTTCATCCTAGTCCACCAGAACCTCTGGCGTAGGTCCTGATACATCTTAGTACTACCGGGATGAATGGTGAGAGGAGAATCATGAGCCTCCTTAAGGATTAATTGCCTTAGATGTGGGTTCTTAGGAACCACTAAACAATTCTGGAAGAACACAACACCTTGATCATTCATGGAAAATTCTTTAGCTTTTCCGCTAAAAATATTCTCCTTGATCCGTGATATACCCTTGTCACGCTTTTGGCCAGCTATAATTTGATCCTTAAGAGTAGGCTTCGCCACCAGGGTAGAAAGGAGTCCTTGAGGAACAATATGAAGATTCAACTTCCGAAAGTCCTCATGGAGATGTGGTTGACCTTGTTGTAGCATCAAATTGTTACAATAAGATTTACGACTTAGTGCATCGGCCATAACATTGGCCTTCCCCGGGGTGTAAGTTATCCCTAAGTCGTAATCCGAGATCAACTCAACCCATCGTCTTTGCCTGAGATTCAAATCCGGCTGGGTGAAGATATATTTCAGACTTTGGTGATCAGTGAATATTTCGCAACGATTACCCAAAAGGTAATGTCGCCAGGTTTTTAGTGCATGGACCACAGCTGCAAGCTCAAGGTCATGTGTGGGATAATTATCCTCATGTGGACGCAACTGTCGAGATGCGTATGCGATCACATGACGATCTTGCATGAGAATGCAACCTAACCCTTGTCGCGAGGCGTCGCAATAGATAACAAAGTCCTTAGAAAAATCTGGTGGTAGCAACACAGGTGCGGAAGTCAGGCGTCTTTTCAGTTCCTGAAAACTATGCTCACACTGTGGTGTCCACTCGAACTTTTTATCCTTCTTGAGGAGTTCAGTTAGAGGCTTTGCAACCTTGGAGAAATTCTCGACGAAGCGGCGACAATAGCTCGCTAGACCAAGAAAACTCCGAACTTGCTTAACCGATTCAGGTTGAGTCCAATCAAGGACAGCTTGAACTCTCTCGGGATTGATAGCAATACCCTTACCAGAGATTACGTGGCCTAGATAGGTCACTTCTGGTAACCAGAATTCACATTTTGAAAATTTGGCATAAAGGCGATGCTCTCGAAGTTTCATCAATACCAGCCTTAGATGCTCGGCATGTTCTTGTTCATTCTTCGAGTAGATGAGAATATCATCGAGGTATACCACGACAAATTTATCCAAATACTCCATGAAGATTGAGTTCATCAACCGAGAGAAAGTGGCTGGGGCATTGGTTAAACCGAAGGACATAACGGTGTACTCATATTGGCCATAACGAGTAACAAAGGCCGTTTTTGGAATGTCCCCGTTCTTAATCTTGATTTGATGGTATCCCAACCTCAAATCCATTTTGGAGAAGACTGAGGATCGAGCGAGCTGATCGTACAGATCGTTGATCCTGGGGAGCGGATACTTGTTCTTTATGGTGACCAGGTTAACTGGTTGGTAATCTACAACCATCCGATCCGTTCCGTCTTTCTTCTTGACGAAGAGGACGGGACAAGCCCAAGGAGAAGAGCTAGGACGAATGAAACCTTTGTTCAAGGCCTCATCTAATTGCTTCTTAAGTTCGGCTAGCTCTAGGGGTGCCATCTTATAAGGTCTTCTGGCTATTGGAATAGTTCCCGGAACAAGATCTATCACAAACTCTACATCTCTGTCAGGTGGAATTCCTGGCAGTTCCTCTGGAAAAACATCCGGGAAGTCACGGACTACCGGAATGTCTTCAAGTTCCGGAAGAGGGTTGGCATTTAGGGAATAGAGTTGGCATTTGGCAACTCGAGTAGAGACATTTACTATCTCACCCGAGGGATGGGTAAGTTGGACATTTCTAGAATGAGTATCAATCTTGGCATAGTGAGATGACATCCAGTCCATGCCCAAGATGATATTAATATCTGAAGATTTCAATGCTATCAATGAGGCTAGAAAAACTAGCCTGTCTACTAGAATTTCATTGTCATAGGTTATCCTAGAGGTTTGCCATTTACTACCAGGGGTTTGGACAACCAATGGGATTGGCATATCACAAAATGACATGTTATGCAACTGTGCATAACTTTCCGAAATGAAGGAATGAGAAGACCCAGTGTCAAAGAGAACGGACGCTGGGTGATGATTAACAAGAAGCGTACCCAGCATGACGTCGGGATCCTCTGCAGCTTCTTCTGCTGACACATAGTTCACACGGCCACGTGCAGGAGTTGGCTTCACATAATAAGCTTTGCCCGACTTGGCCTGCCCGACGGACTTTCCGGGTTGCTTGGCACCCACATTCTGAGGACACTCACGGGAATAATGTCCTGGTTCTCCACACTTGTAGCATATCACCTGGTTGGCACATGGTGCAGCATTGCTAGCTGGACCACCATAAGCTTTTGCTGGAGGGTTGGCCTGATTCGTCTGAGGCGCCACGTAGGATGGCCTCGGAGTGTATCTTGGCGGCAGAGAACTGTTTGGAACCCACAGCCTGCGTTTTGGAAACGCGGAACCAGAGGATGAGCCAAAGTCACGGGAGTGCTTCCTTGTGGCCTCGAAGTCAGTATGACCAGTCTCGGCACTGATCGCTTTGTTGACCAGGGCTTGAAAACTTGCACACTCATGGAGGCGCAGGTCACAACGGAGCTCAGGGCTCAGACCCTTACGAAATCTTGCTTGCTTCTTGGCGTCAGTAGACACCTCCTCTGTTGCATAGCGGGCGAGGTTACCGAACTCGCGGCTATAGGCATCCACAGACAACTTGCCCTGAGTGAAGGCACAGAACTCCTCTCTCTTTCTGTCCATCAGGCCCTCTGGAATATGGTGCAAACGAAAAGCTGCACTGAAGTCTGCCCATGTGGCCACTGGTTCAGCGGGACGCATAGCTTCAAAATTCTCCCACCACAGATTGGTGGGTCCTTCGAGGAAATACGCCGCAAAGGTCACCTTGTCGGCCTCAGACACATTCGCAGAGCGAATCTTGCGTGAGATGCTGCACAGCCAGTCATCAGCGTCGAGGGGATCGACGGAATGATGAAACTTTGGAGGATTCAGCTTCACAAAGTCATTGAGGGACACTGCAGCATTCCTAGGCTGTCGAGCCGTATTCTGCTCAATACGCTCTAGAAGTCGGTTGGTCTCCCTTTTGTTTCTTTCTGCTTCAAGCATCACTTCTACCAGAGAAGGTGGGTGAGGCAGGTCTTCCTGCGACGCTTGACTACCCTCACCTTGCTCATGAGCAGGGGCACGGTTCAACCTGGTGAACACCATCCTAACAAACAAACTCATAGCTTAGACCAATATCATATCAATACTAGCTATGGATTAAGAATGTACTGAACACACGGAATGCGGAAATGAATATCCGAACAACATGGTAACAAGCAACTGCTATATATACACCATGGTTCATACACACCCTTACATAGTTCAGTACAAACTTACTCGAAGAGCAAACTACTGAAATGGTGGAACTACTCATCACAGGCTTACAAGCTTCCTATACATTATTTATCTAGGCCTCCGGAATTCATTTCACATTACTACCATACTTCACAAGTCACGCCGGACTGTGAACGTACGGCTACTACCATACTATCCTTCCGCTCACAGCTCAGGCATCCGCATAGAACATCTCATAGAGATTACCTCCAAGACCTGGAAGCTCAACCTGCGGATCAGGAAACACTCTAGCCTGAGATCCCTGGGATCCATAAGGACACGGATGTGGCCTTGGTCCCCTGACTGGTGGTAAGAGGGTTCCCCGAAGAGGTGTGACTCCTCCTATAGCTGGCCAGTCAACGTGGGCCGGAAGATGGGTTCTAACAGGGTTCAGCATCTCCATCTCTCCATACCCTGTCTGGACTACCGGTGCCAGCTGCGTCAAAGTTGTCCACAGACGGGCACGGGTAACATAAAGCTCCATGCGGAGAGCACGAGCATCCCTGTCTCTGTTCTCTAGCATCTCAACAGTGGACTGCAGAAGTGGATCCTCCATAGAAGAATCAAAATAGACTCCACTGAGGTATCCCTCTTCACCAGACTGAGAGGACGGAACATAGCAGAACTCTCAATTTTGCAGCAGTGCATGTCTCGCTCTCATAATAGTCAGCATTGAATAGGCAGCATCCTGTACTTCCATGTCAACGGTGACCCCCAACCCATAGGACCAATGGATTGGCTTCTCAGCTCCAGGGTAGTCTGGAAATACCCTAACAGTGCAGATGTACTGGCTCTGGTTGAAGTCTCGGTACTGTTCCTCCACTGTGTACTCGAGGTACCAGCGGTAACCGCACACCGACATCACCCTGACCAGCATGGCTGTATGACCTGGTACATCAATGCACCTGGTCAGACGTACCACCTGACGAGAAGGACGGCCAGGCATCTGTAAATAGAGAGTAATGCAAAAGCATTAGAGCTCCGAATGCAAAAATTGGGCAGCATAACGGTTGTAAATGCTCAAAAACAAATTTTGAGACAACCCAAAAATGGAATAGCGTAACCACTCAACTATCAAGTTCAACTCTCTGATCATCAAACTTACTTCCTGCTTCCTAGGAATAAAAGAAACCCAATATCTCTCGACCCGTAGTCCTATAATCTACCGATCAGAAACACGAGCCTAGGAGAAGATGAGTAACCTAGTCCTTAATTCCCGCAGAAATATGAGGATGACCAGAATAGAATGTCTTGAGAAGAGAACAAGAGTCTTACGTTCCCTTCCACAAACAATTCCCTTATATATAACTAAAGCAATTCTAGACTCAACTTTGACCAGTTTGGCTTAGTAATCCTACAGTCAGTCAGGCTCTGATACCAACGCTGTCGGGACCCCGATCCTAAGCCATAGGAATCCAGCCTGTAACACATCGCATCCCTTTGTGGTCTCACGCATGGTTAACTCCACGGCTGCAGCCTTACCTTAGCCGGGACCGTTTGCGTCTTTTGACTCACGTATGTGATAGTGTCGCTAGCAATCCAATGTCAAAGAACCCGGATCGACATGTCTAGTCATAAACCAAAGTGGCAGTACAGCACAAGGACAGGCATACATGGCCCAACAAAGCAGGTGTCGGTCATCAGCGAATGTAGACGAGTCGTAGTAGGCTACAAGGACTCCATTACATCGCGTGACATTTCCCCAAAGGGGAGAGACACAGCAGCTAAGAAGGACACATGCCGGTCAACCAATCTGTCCGGAGCAGTAGCGAACTACCAAGGCTCGTTGGATCACAAAGGGGCATTTCCTTGTAAGGAGTGCTACTAAAGTTCACGACTAGGTAATTGAACCCCATACATATCAAGTACGACACACGTACGCATGGCAATCCGATATGTATAGATACATCGATGGCATCACAACATAACCATAAACATACAACCTTTATTTAAGAGGCTCGGAAGAGCCACACACATAATATTACACATTAAGGGTCTCACGACCCATAATAGCGGTCATACAAATACAAGCCAGCGGAAGAGTTATAAACTGTCTGGGTACAGACAGGGCAACTAGAAAGCACATGGCCTGACTATACTACAGAGCCGGCGTAGGGCCAGATCGTAGCTGGGACACCAGCTACTCGTCGTCGTCGATGTCTACGAAGAACCCTCCATTAGGGTCATTAGCAACCTCTGCAACATTTATTAAGCAAACATGAGTACGAAGGTACTCAGCAAGACTTTAGGATGGCTAACTACTCATGCAAGGTATCAAAAGGTATTGTGGGGTTTCATGCGGGAAGCCAGCATATGACTCGTGGCTAGACACTTACATGTTTAAATAATTTTGACAACTTGATTTCTCGCACACGAGTCCACTAACACCACAACAATACACTATCGTGGAATCATTCCATCGCCGTACGGAAATGCCATCCATGACACTCACGCTTATCTTGGCAATTTTATGAGTAGCCGTTGAAGTTATCTATGAACAACATATGTCTCCAAGTAGTCCATATCCGCGGATGCGGCTATTCGAATAGATCATAACCCTGCAGGGGTGTACTTCGTCACACACGCTCTCGCCACTTATCGCTATGTGCACGTCATGCACCTCGGCAACCCTCAAGCGGAAGCCCAGCGAGGGAGTCGGCCACGACCGTTAACCACACTAGTACCTAGTCCAGGTTTATCGCCTATCTGAGAGTAACCCGTACGGAAGTCTGGCCGAGGTTTCCGCCACGGCCTCAAACGATGTGCGCAGGGTTCCCAAGCCCACCATCCGGGTGCCACTTGCTACACCGTGCCACTGCCTACCGCATCACGGCCCACCTCTCAGGTCAGCACCATGCACGGCCTCCAGTATTACTATAAACACCAGAAACTACTTGCAACTCCTGGACCGGGTACTACGCGATTAATAGGCCGAGCGGGGTCATATTTCAGGGCCCAGCATGTGGTAGTATCTAGTCTTGGAATACATACACGGAACTTAGTTCCTAAGGACGGTTCCAATGAAACAACCCGCCATGTACTCCTACACAGCCTTTCACCGATACCTTTACCAACTCAAGTTCAACACACAACCTTTGCCTACCGAACACATTCCACATTTCTGTTCATCTCCCAGATGACAGACCATACACAACTCTAAGCATAGCATGCATAGCAGGATAAGGCACATCATAGCTCAAACAACTACCAGGTATGCTAGGTTGCAAGGTTTGGCTATTTACGGTGACAAGGTTAAGTCATGCAAAGGAAGTGGGTTCAACTATCGTGGCAAAAGCAGTTGAAGCATTTGATCTTAAATGCAATAAATAGGTGCAGGAGCAAGAACATGGGAATTATCGGGATGATCAAAAGGGTTGCTTGCCTTGTTGCTCAGAGGAGGAACGATATCTGTCAGACGGATATTCGATGGAATCCGGGAGTGCGGAGCCTACCGAAATGAATGGCAACATTCAATAACAATCATATGCACTCAAAATGATGCATGAGCATGGCATGAGAATGCAAGGTGATAAGTTATTATTTTCAACATGTATTAGGTTTACAGTTGATTTTAATCACATTCGAATAGCAATTCAAACGGGGTATTCTCGGATACCGGTTTAATTGATTCGACCTGATGCTCAGATCAACTTGATGTTAACATGCATGAAATGTCATGTTATGGTACTGATTTGTAATTAGGACAGTGGTGAACATTGTATATATAATGAAATTTGAATACTTTTGCAAATTCCATTTAAAAAGTGATTATAAGAATTGGATTATTCCTTATTCCACAATTTAGGGTTCTGTACTTTTTTAAACATGGTTGAAAATAGCATAATCAGAATCCTTGAATTATTCTGATACTTTTTCATATATAAATTATTTTCATTGGAGTTACAGATTAATTTTTATGATTTTTACAATTTTTAGCAATTTCCTGAATTAGTTTTATACTGGAAATACTATTTATTGCATCAGACCGACGTCAGCAGGTCAGCCGACCTGTTCAGGTCAAACCTGACAGGGGGGGCCCCACTAGTCAGCCTCTCTGGGACTAATCCCGCGCTGACCAGCCCTAACTGAGGTTTGACTTGGCCTTGGGCCCACTTGTCAGCGAGAGATTAGGTGCTGAGCTGCTGGGTTAGCTTTGCCACGTCGACATCCACCGGCGGCGAGGTCGTCCTCGCCGGCGGGGAGCCTCCGGCGACCACCAGCATGGCGGAGGGGCTCGGAAACGGCGCACAGGGGGCCAAATGCTGCGCGGAGAGCACCAAAGGAACGGCACGTCTCCCACAGCTTCATTTCTGCACTTAGACGGGGCTGATCTGGCTGGAGATGACGCCGGCGACGAGCTTGGCGGCGGCCAAGGCTCGGGCGTCATCAGGGTCTTTGAATCAGAGGGAGCTTATCCCCATCATCACCAACGCGAGGCGGCGGCCAGGCAGGCACGCAGGTGCGTGGCCGCGCCAGAGGGGGCGGCGGCCACCTCCTGCTGCCTACTGGCGCGAGGGAGGGGACGAGCGAGGGATGGGCCGGGCCAGGCTTAGGCGACAGGTAAGGTTTTTCCATTTTTTTTCTGTTTTTGTTTTTTCTGTTTTGCTAATTATTGTTTTGCTAATTAATTCAGCTCCAAAACAATAAGTAAAACTATTTTAGACCTCCTGAAATATTTGTTATAATATCCGCAACCATTTCCAAGGTTTTCAACATTTTTGGAAATTTATAGTTTCTGATTTCAAATTTAAAACTTGAAACCAGTAGCCTTTTCATTTATTCAAAAAGCTTAAAGTGTCAAGAAAATAGTTTTCTCCAATGCTCATTTACTTTCATGATTTATCAGAAAGTTTGAACATTTCTTGAGGCCATTTTGGGTTCATTGATTTTGAACTAGTTTGAGATTTCCTTTAGATGAAATGGTGGCTAGGGTTTTGAGTTTTTCCTTTGCCACTTTGTTGTTTTTGTTGAAACTTCTTAGATGCTAATGCAAAGAAGACATGAGAACAATGCTATCTTGCTTAAGGGTTAGGGATGTGACAATTGTATATATTAACATTTTAAGATATGTTGACGCATGAGACAATATTGTCTTCAGTTGTGAAATCAATGGACAGATATCTCTTTTAACTGCATATTGTTGAGTAAACAAGGTAGGCATATATTAGACAGGAAACACAAAGGATGCATGTCACTCATCCATTTGGCATATATAGACAGGAAACACAAATTATGCATATATTAGACATGAGCACCTAGATTGACCACATGACTGTAATGGGGACTGGGAGTGTGGGCGTGAGAGCGCTTATGTTTGTAATTTGCTCAAACATTGTTGTGATAATTTGAATGATTATTGTTTTATTCAGTGGTGTAATAATAACTAGAATGATTATTGTTTTATGTCAAATGTGATTGAATTTGTGATATGTCATATGATGAAATGTGATGAAATGTGTGATATATGAAATGACAGTTTTAAGGGTCGGGGTTGGGGCAAAGACTAGAACCCTCAAACCCAACCCTTATAACGGAATATTCCGTTATAAGGGTTGGGTTTGAGGGTTCTAGTCTTTGCCCCTGTTTTTCAACCCTTAAAAGTGTCAAAAATGGCCAATTCTCAACCCTTAAAACTGGTTTAGATTTAAGGGTTTGAGGGTTCTACTAGAGATGCTCTTAGCTACCTGCGGTGAGATCCCTCTTGAGCAGACCACCCCACCTAGCCCGACCGACAAAGCGCGTGCGTAGCAACCATGATGTTGTGGGTTCGATCCCCAGGCGCACCCTTTCATTTTTGGCAGGAATCCTTTTACCTGCAGCCTAGCTTACCCCGTCACGAGCCTCTGTTAAAGCAGCTACCGACTGCTAGCCCAGTGGTAGCAGTGTGTGTGTGTAGTTGAGGTCAGGTGTTCGATCCCCCGTGCACCTATTTCTTTTGTGAGCATATTCAGCGTGTGTGTGTGTGTTGTGTAGTGCACGTAGTGTGTGTGTGGATGAGAGGGGCCCACATGTCATCTAGTGAGGTGGCCCTGGCCACTGCCAGGTGGGTCCCCCTCCTTATCTAATTTTTTGTCATTTTTTATTTGTTTGTGTATTTCCTTGTGTTAAATAGAAATAGTTCAATTTCTGGAAATGTCCAGATATGGACTTGCCAAATTGGGCAAGCCCAAGAACAGCCCTTTTATTTTCGGCAGGAATCCTTTTACCTGCAAGCTAGCTTACCCCGTCACGAGCCTCTGTTAGAGCAGCTACCGACTCCTAGCCCAGTGGTAGCAGTGTGTGTGTAGTTGAGGTCAGGTGTTCGATCCCCCGTGCACCTATTTCTTTTGTGAGCATATTCAGTGTGTGTGTTGTGCAGTGCACGTAGTGTGTGTGTGGATGACAGGGGCCCACATCTCATCTAGTGAGGGGGCCCTGGCCACTGCCAGGTGGGCCCCCTCCTTATCTTATTTTTTGTCATTTTTTATTTGTTTGTGTATTTCCTTGTGTTAAATAGAAATAGTTCAATTTCTATAAATGTCCAGATATGGACTTGCCAAATTGGGCAGGCCCAAGAACAGCCCTGATTCTGAATATGTTGTAGTTAAATTTGTGATAATTTTTCTTTCATGGTTTGTTGTTGTTTTCTGAATGCAACATGGGCAGTATGATATATGGATTTGGGGTAGAAAATCCCAAGGAATCCAATGGTGGTACTGGTTTTTGGTTTTGACCATTTATGTGGAAAGTCCCCTTGTGGTGAGGCGGTAATAGTTTTATCGGCGTAGGGTGGTTCATGTGCATGGTTAGAGGTAGTGCTGCTTGCATCATTATGTCTGTGGCATCATCTTCCTGTTGGTATTTATTGCATGCTTGTTTTCCTTTGGGTAGCTACTCGGACCGGAAACGAGTTCAAAGAGTCGGATGAGTTCGTGCAGGAAGATCAGGATCAGTTCCACTTTGAAGAAATCACGGGCAAGATGATCGTGACCTTGACACCGTTTCTAGCTTTGTTTTGGTTAGTGTTATGTTTCCTTTGTTACATCTCCACTGCCTACAACATGATATATAGGCCATCAAACCTCAAACACCTCGCCTCCTAGAAAATATTGTTTGGCTAAGTTAGGCTTGCTCAACCACTAATTGTTAGCGCTGCTAGTTGCAGGTGCCAGCTGGTCCATGTGATAACATGGGCATTTGATATCATCATATTTATCTGCCATTTAATTAACGCACCTATATACCTGGTAAATAACGGAAGGCTAGACTTCTACCGGGTGTTTTGTTCTGTTGTTGCTGCCTTAGTTTCGACTATCGGTGTTTTATTCCATAACTGTGCACTCCTAACACGTTCGGGGTTGTCATGGGGACCCCCTTGATAATTCATTTTAGATTGAAGCTTTTCCAGCCAGGCCCAACTTTGGTGTTGAATTTGCTAATAACTTAATAAAAATTAAAGGGAATAGCTACAGGGAGGAATTAATCAACAACCCGGGCCAGTGCTCCTCATGAGTGTTGGTCCAAACCGGACGATGTTCGGCGCCCCTGGTCACCCAGGGTTTAGCCAACCCAACGTCCTCCCATCCGTCATGTCCTCAGAACGAGATACCGGCTCCTATCGGGTTCATCGACACGTTGGGCGGCCTTGCTGGATTAGTTTTACCTTCTACGAGATATCTTGCGCATTGGGATTCTGGTGAGACTTTGGGTCTTCTCACAGTTTAGGTTATCCTCTAAGGAATCCGACAAGATCACGAGTTTCGTGGTAGAGGATTACTATGCGGCCTGTGGTAATTTGTGATGGACTAGTTGGAGCACCCATGCAGGGTTTAATCTTCCGGAAAGCCGTGCCCGCGGTTATGTGGAAAACATGGATATTTTGTTAACATCTGGTTCTAGACAACTTAAAGTAGTTCAAATAAAACTTGCCAACTGAGTGTGTAACCGTGATTGTTTCTTTGAGAGCTCCTTCCATGATCGACAACACCGGGGGGGTTATGAATGACGTAAGTAGGTGTTCAGGATCACTTAGTGATCATTCCAGTCTTTGACTATCTTACGTAGACCACCACATGTTAATTATGTTCTCCGTAAGATAGCCACCATATATGCTTAGTTTGTTGCAAACTCAAACACTTAACCTCCTCACCCATTTAACTTAGTTAGACTCGATACCAAGGTCATGAGATTGTTGAGTCCTCGTGGCTCACAGTTTACTACAAGCACCCACAGGTACAGGTACCCCGGATGTAGGAGTTCCCGATGATAAGAAGCTGAGGTGGGAGTTCGACGAGGATAGTGGCAAGCTGTATGTGACTTATCCCGAGGACTAGAGGCGCATGGTCGTGATCGTGGGGCTACCAAGATGGGATAGCATATTTTGTCGTTTATCTTGTCCGTAGTCGGACCCTGTCTTATGTATGAATAATGAATGCATGTGCTGATTGTAATTTAGCATGTGGCGAGTGTAAGCCGAATCTTATACTCATCTTTGTATTTATGTAATGGCATTGTTATCCTACTTGCGAAACTCTTAGATGCGACCATTTCCCCTTTTGAGGCCTCGCCCCCAGATAAGGAAAGTGTCGCATCTTGGTCGTTACAACCTCCCCGATATGAAGAGGATTATGAACCTCACATTAACCCAGACACATATGACAGATAATTCTTCCAAGAAACACGTCTTTCCAAGAAACGTTTCAACAACCGCCCTACTTCACCCCAGAACATGGAAGTACACAGCGATAGTGAATCCGACTTCACCCGTGAGCCGGAACCATCAGAGCCGGAACTAGAAGAGGTTAATGCCATGGATGACCTGTCAATGCTTGACAGATTACAGAAAGGCATTCCACATGTTAATGTTGTTGAACCCGATGAGCACATCATTCATGACGACACGCTCGATAGTGATGATGATGATGCATTTATTAATCCCACAACGTATATTGACGATCGAGACTATTATTAGCTTGTATGCATTCCAACTTAAATTATGTATGTACATATTATTATTCATGTCACGTATTCAGTTTTTTATGTCATACTAATTTATTTTACTCTTTGTCATGGTGCGTGTTGAAAGATGATGAGCATGGATCGAGATCGCTCTGTGGGTACTTCTTCATCAGCGGCCCGCGAGAGGGGTACTTCCATTCCACCCCATTCTCTCTATAGAGTGTTGGCAGACAGTCTGGGGACACCCACGGGCACTTATTCGTCGGCGTCCTTCCCCATCAGGAGAGGAGGTCGGGTAGGGAAGAAGGCGAAGGGTACATGACTTGGTCGCGGAAGAGGTACGCGGACTGCTACACCGTCCTCACCACCACCCCCAGCTCATTCACCCAAGCATAGGACTACTAGAGTGGATCCGTTTGAGGTGGAGGCTATGGGGACTCCGAACTATGAGCCTCGGGTCGACAGGCCTTTGGCCCATGAGATTCTGGTTCCATAGGCTTCGGCCCACAAGACTCCTAAACGAAGAGCTACGTCTGAGGAGTATCCATCTCCAGAGGCTTTGGCCAACGAGACTCGGGATCCATGATCTACATCCCAGGAGATGTCCGGATGTGGTACCTGGCCGGATCGGACCGAGGGGCCGGGGTGCCATGCTGATGATGGTGGTGGGGATGAGTGTACTGATAGTGAGGGTGAGGTGGTTGAGGGGGTCACCGTGTACCAGCATGGTGGTACACGTCTCTTGGGCGTGTCGGTGACCCGCGAGTAGAGGCCGGTGATTAGGCCTGCTGGGGATGAGTAAGTGCATTTACTCTTTTTGTACCTTTTGCCTTCACGTTTCTTCAAATATCTAATGCACCGACCTTGTCATACTGCAGGGGTTGGCATCACCACCTTGGAGTCCGCAAGCCGAACACCGTCCTTGGTGTGCTCTACAGGCAAAATTTCTCGTAGTTTGTCACATTGCGTGGTGAGAATCAGGTTCCTCAACTAGGATTTAGCTGGGAGCACTACAAGGCTGCCCAAGCCCCGTCAGAGGAGATGATCGATGGTGTCTTGTGACACATGAGAGCCGAGATGGTGATCAACAGCTTTTGGGTAATTTCTCCTTTTACACAATCTAAAATTAACAATATAGCTAGTTATTGTACTAATTAGTGTTGTCTCGTTTGATTGTAGACCTTCTACGCATGTGAGGAGGGATATGAAGAGGCGGCGGCCAAGGTTATCGATAACGAGTGCAAGCGCATATTACAGAACTTACGCCATGAGGCTCGGGTCTAGGTTGTTCAAGACTACTACGCATCGCACAGTATTAAGAAGAGCAAGTCGTCCTGTCGCAAGAAGTCTCTGAGGAAGGAGCGGTACATGAAGGAAATTACCTATTCTTAAGGCCTTGTACTTAGTTTCCTTGATTTGATTCATAGGCGTAGCACTCAAATTTCTCTTTACTAACTGCAAGATGTGTGTGGATAAGATGGATTGTTGGGAGCTATTGGTGGATGAGTGGTGCACAGGCAATTGGCGAGCCGTCCACGACAATGCGAAGGACCGGCGTGCCCAAGTGGTTGGTGTGCCACACTATCAAGGCAGCGCTAACTTATTTCAGTTCAGGCGGAAGTGGGTATGTGGTTTGGTTCATGATTCATGCAATTCATTCTTCATGCTAGCTTGAGCCCTTTACTAATACTTTGTTGTTCTCTTTTTGGTGCATCACAATAACATAGAGGTGCCACACGTGTACGGCCTCTATGCCATGTCCCATACTGCCTCCTACAAGAAGGCCAAGGCATTCTCTAAGTCCACTCTCGATCATCCATAGAAGTTCACCATCATCTCCTCCCACCACAAGCTCGTGAGTTACAAGGAGGTGGGGAAGGCAAGGAAAAGGGAGGACTTTAACCCGAGCTAGGAACCTTTGGATCCAACGCTCGTGATGATATCTGGTGGCGGGAGGCCACATGGCTCTATAGCCATTGGAGATGGGCTGATACGTTGTCCTCTCACTCTCCCAGAGATCAAAGCATGCCAAACGAACTCCTGTCATGAGATCAGGCCTCGCCCATGGCCAGTCGGTCTCGCCATCGAGGTCAGTTATACGGACTCAGAAAACTTTCCTCGAGTACATTGTGTGTGTGTCCATCGATGATTACAATGCTAACGAGGAGTGGTGTTGCAGGCTCTCTTTAGAGAGAGAGAGAGAGAGCGGCGACCCAGGCTGCTCTTCAGGAGCTTGTGCAAGGGAGGGACCAGGTGGCAGCGAAGACACCTCGGGCCACGGAGGAGAAGACATCTTGGTTGTTGGAGGAGGAGAGGACACAGAATGAGGCGGCTCACAAGGCCATGTATGAGCTCCTTGTGGCCAAATCATGCATGTAATGTATGTTTCATTACTAACTAATGTATGTAATGTATGTGGACAAATCCTTATTGGAGGAGGAGAGGACACATATGAGACAGCTCGGGCCCCGGAGGAGAAGACGGCTCATATTAGCCAAATCATGCATGTAATGTATGTTTCATTACTAACTAATATGACCGACTCTTCAAAACTAAATGTGCAGTCTATGTGCGAGAAGAACGGTCACACCCCTCCATCGATGCCAGACATTTCTACGGTTGGAATGGTGAGTATCATTTGAATGATCATTAGTTACTAGTATTAACATTTGAGTGTCATCATTCTAACGGGACATTGGAAATGATCTTTGGTGCAGAATAATTCCCGAGCCGCATCGCACAATCCTTCTCCAGGGCAACCTTCTCGAGGTGAAACCACCCCGAGCAACCCTCGTGATTCACATCCACCATGACAAAGACGGTAAGTTTTCTCTAGTGTTGTGATTAACAAATGCATACTTAGCTTCGTACATGCTAGTTAGGCCTATTATGCCACATACTTATTTTCCCCCAAGAAAGACATACATAGCGAATTATCCCCCAAAATGACATAATTACATTATTTAGTTCACTTATGACATAATTAGCTTCGTTAGGTCAAAAATAGCATAATCACCTTGGTTAGCTCATAAATATCATATACTTAGGTCATTTTTCCTCCGAAATGACATAATAAGCTCAAAATGGCATAAAATAAAAAGAGAGAATATAAGAGGAAAGAGGAGAAAATAAAGAATATAAGAATAAAGCTTCTTCTTTCTTTCTTATTGTTATTTTCCTTCTCTTTCTTATTCTTTTTCTTCTTCTTGTTCTTCTTCTAGTCTTCTTCTTCGTCTACTACTACTTCTTCATCTTGTTCATCATCATCATCATCATCATCATCGTCTTCATCTTCATCATCATCATCATCATCATATTCTTCTTCTTATTCTTCTTCCCCTTCTCCTTCTCCTTCTTCTCCTCCTTCTTCTCCTTCTCCTTCTCCTGCTTCTTCTTCTTCTTCTTCTTCTTATTCTTATTCTTATTATTATTCTTCTTCTTCTCCTCCTCCTCCTCCTTCTTCTTCTCCTCCTCCTCCTCCTCCTCCTCCTCCTTCTTCTTCTTCTTCTCCCCCTCCTCCGCCTCCTTCTTCTTCTTCTCCCCCTCCTCCTCCTCCTTCTTCTTCTAGTTCTTCATCTTATTCATCATCATCATCATCATCATCATCTTGTTCTTCTTCTTCATCATCATCATCGTCATCATCATCATCATCTTATTCTTATTCTTCTTCTTCTTATTATTATTATTATTATTATCCTCCTCCTCATCCTCCTCCTCCTTCTCTGCCCTGGAGTGGGCCTTTGTCATCCGCTATGGAAGACGACAAAGAAGCAGGTTCTTGTAGTGAAAGAGGGTGGGTGGAGGGTAAGCACTCCATGGCGGCGCAAGTCTTCGTTGCTCTCTAGAGCTCGTTTCATCAACTCATGCTCTTGCGAGGTCGACGAGGAATCATGTGTACCTACACAAGGAGACACATGAAACAAAGTGTGTGCACGGTAATGTACACATCATCCATCATGATGTGTATGTGCACATGAGAGTTAGCAAAAGATAAACAATTTTCAAAGAAATTTGATGCATGGAAACATGAGTGGGATGCAAATTATAGCACGTATGTGGCACAAGCATATGTTGCATATCAATGGAAAGCATATTGTGCACACAATTATATGGATCATTCAACGGATGGGATGTAACAAAATCTTCTAATATGTATGAGGGGACGGATCTCCTCGTGTGTAATAGCAGAAGCATAATTCATCGAGCATGGACAACATCCAAAACAATGCACATCCAAAATGTGGTAGTCATGGCATGGCATATAGGAACAATTGCGCAAATGATGCAAAGGAAGATGGCAATATCATCCCAAGAAAAACAAATGCCAATAACCACGGGCTTGTCATCTATGCCATAAGTGCAAATTGGGTTGATATTTATGGGATATGCATAGTTACTACGATGAGATTGCAAAGATGCAATATGGGTGATCTCATGCATAGTATATGACAAGTCAAGCGGATTATCAAACAAGATGTGACCAATAGAGTTGTCACAAGATATCCTATGGAGTTGATACGTCCATTTTGCATCATGCTTTATGTTGATATTTATCGCTTTATGGGATGTTATTACACTTCATGGTACAATACTTATGCCTTTTCTATCTTATTTTACAAGGTTTACATGAAGAGGAAGAATGCCGGCAGCTGGAATTCTGGTCTGAAAAGGGAGAAAGTTTGAGATACCTATTCTGCGCAACTCCAAAAGCCGTGAAAATCAACGAGGAATTATTTTGGAATTTATAAAAAATATCGGGCGGAAGAAATACCAGAGGGGAGACACCAGGAGGCCACAAGCCTGCTAGGCGCGGCCTACCCCCCTGACTGCGCCTAGGGGCTTGTGGGCTCCATGTTGGCCCTATGGCTCCCCTCTTTTGCTATAAGGAGGGTTTCGTTCCATAAAATATAAGGAGGAGGCTTTTGGGAGGAATTGCCGCCGCCACGAGGCGGAACTTGAGCACAACCAATCTAGAGCTCCGACAGGGCCGTCCTGCCGGGGAAACTTCCCTCCCGGAGGGGAAAATCGTCGCCATCGTCATCACCAACACTCCTCTCATCTTAGGGGACTCATCACCATCAACATATTCATCAGCACCATCTCCTCTCCAAACCCTAGTTCATCTCTTGTAACCAATCTCCGTCTCGCGACTCCGATTGGTACTTGTAAGGTTGCTAGTACTGTTAATTACTCTTTGTAGTTGATGCTAGTTGGATTACTCGGTGGAAGATCATATGTTCAGATCTCTAATGCTATTCAATACCTATCTGGTCATGAACATAATTATGCTTTGTGAGTAGTCACTTTTGTTCCTGAGGACATGGGATAAGTCTTGCTATAAGTAGTCATGTGAATTTGGTATTCGTTCGATATTTTGATGTGTTGTATGTTGTTTTTCCTCTAGTGGTGTTATGTGAACGTCGACTACATAACACTTCACCATTATTTGGGCATAGAGGAAGGCATTGGGAAGTAATAAGTAGATGATGGGTTGCTATAGTGACAGAAGCTTAAACCCTAGTTTATGCATTGCTTCGTAAGGGGCTGATTTCGATCCACTAGTTTAATGCTATGGTTAGACTCTGTCTTAATTCTTCTTTCGTAGTTGTGGATGCTTGCGAGAGGGGTTAATCATAAGTCGGATGTTTGTCCAAGTAAGGGAATCATCCAAGCACCGGTCCACCCACATATCAAACTATCAAAGTAGCGAACGCAAATTATATGAACACGATGAAAACTAGCTTGACAGAAATTCCCATGTGTCCTCGGGAGCGCTTTACCTCATATAAAAGTTCGTCCAGGCTTGTCCCTTGCTACAGAAGGGATTGGGCCATCTTACTGCACCTTTGTTACTATTATTACTTGCTACTTGTTATGAAGTATCTTATCACACAACTATCTATTACCGATAATTTCAGTGCCTACAGAGAATACCTTGCTCGAAACCACTCGTCAGTTCCTTCTGCTCCTCGTTGGGTTCGACACTCTTACTTATCTAAAGGACTACGATAGATCCCCTACACTTGTGGGTCATCAAGACTCTTTTCTTGCGCTGTTTCCGGGGAGTGAAGCGCCTTTGGTAAGTGGAATTTGGTAAGGAAACATTTATATAGTGTGCTGAAATTTATTGTGACTTGTCACTATGGAAACTAATCCTTTGAGGAGCTTGTTCGGGGTATCTTCACCTCGAACGGAAGCACAATGAGTTGCTCCTCAACCTGCTGCACCTACTGAAAATATTTTCTATGAATTTCCTTCGGGTATGCTTGAGAAACTGTTGGCTAATCCTTTTACAGGAGATGGAACATCACATCCCGACTTGCATCTAATCTATGTAGATAAAGTTTGTGGTTTATTTAAGCTTGCAGGTTTGCCCGAGGATGAGGTCAAGAAGAAGGTTATTCCCTTATCTTTGAGGGATAAAGTATTGACATGGTATAGGCTATGTGATGATACTGGATCATGGAGCTACAACCGATTGAAATTGGAATTTCATCAAAAGTTTTATCCTATGCATTTGGTACATCGTGGTCGGAATTATATCTATAATTTCTGGCCTCGTGATAGAGAACGTATTGCTCAAGCTTGGGGTAGGCTTAAGTCAATGTTATATTCATGCCCCAACCATGATCTCTCGAGAAAAATTATCATTCAAAACTTTTATGCTCGACTTTCTCATGATAATCGCACCATGCTTGACACTTCTTGTACCGGTTCTTTTATGAAGAGAGATATTGACTTCAAATGGAATTTATTGGAAATAATTAAACGCAACTCTGAAGATTGGGAGTTTGATGAAGGTAAGGAGTCAGGTATGAATCTCAAGTTTGATTGTGTTAAATCCTTCGTTGAAACAAATACTTTTTGTGATTTTAGCGCTAAATATGGACTTGACTCTGAGATAGCAGCTTCATTGTGTGAATCATTTGCTGCTCATATTGATCTCCCTAAAGAGAAGTGGTTTAAATATCATCCTCTCTTAGAAGTCAATGTAGTTAAACCCAATCCAGTTGAAGAGAAAGTCATCGCTTATAATGATCCTATTGTTCCTAGTGCTTACATTGAGAAACCACCTTTCCCTGTTTGGATAAAGGATCATTCTAAAGTTTCAACTCTTATACGTAGAGGCTACATTAGAACACCTACACCCGTTGAGCAAATTAGAGTTGAACCTAGCATTGCTATTATCAAAGATCTCCTGTCCGACAATGTTGATGGACATGATATTCACTTTTGTGAAGATGCTGCTAGAATTGCTAAACCACATGCTAGAGACAAACATAGGCCTGTTGTTGGCATGCCTGTTGTTTCTGTTAAGATAGGAGATCATTGTTATCATGGTTTATGTGACGTGGGTGCTAGTGTTAGTGCAATACCTCAATCTTTATATGATGAAATTAAAGACGAGATTGCACCTGTTGAGATGGAACCTATTGATGTCACTATTCAGCTTGCCAATAGAGATACTATCTGCCCTTTGGGAATTGCTAGAGATGTTGAAGTCTTGTGTGGTAAAACTAGGTATCCTGCTGATTTTCTCATTCTTGCTACCACACAATATAGCTTTTGTCCCATCATATTTGGCAGACCTTTTCTCAATACTGTCAATGCGCATATTGACTGTGAGAAGCAAACTGATACTGTTGGCTTTGAAGGTGTGTAACATGAGTTCAATTTCTCCAAGTTTGGTAGACAACCTCATGAAAAATAGTTGTCTAGTAAGGATGAAATTATTGCTCTAGCTTCTATTGTTGTGCCTCCTACTGATCCTTTAGAGCAATACTTGCTTGAGCATGAAAATGATATGCATATGGATGGAAGGGATGAGATAGATAGAGTTATCATTGAACAACATCCTATCCTTAGGAATAATTTGCCTGTTGAACTGCTTGGAGATCCACCCCCACCAAAGGGTGATCCTGTGTTCGAGATTAAACGGTTGCCTGATACTCTTAAGTATGCTTATCTTGATGAAAAAGAGATATATCCTGTTATTATTAGTGCTAGCCTTTCAGAGCATGAAGAAAAGAAGTTATTAAAAACTCTGAGGAAGCACTGTGCTGCTATTGGACATACTCTTTATGATCTTAAGGGCATTAGTCCCACTCTATGCGAGCACAAAATTAAAACCGATCCTGATTCCAAACCAGTTGTCGATCATCAACGGAGATTAAATCCTAAGATGAAAGAGGTAGTAAGAAAAGAGATACTAAAGCTCCTGGAAGCAGGTATTATCTGTCATGTTGCTCATAGTGATTGGGTAAGTCCGGTGCATTGCGTCCCTAAGAAGGGAGGTATTACCGTTGTCCCTAATGATAAGGATGAATTGATCCCACAGAGGATTATTACTGGCTATAGGATGGTGATTGATTTTAGGAAATTGAATAAGGCCACTAGGAAAGATCATTACCCTTTGCCTTTTATTAACCAAATGCTAGAAAGATTGTCTAAACACACACACTTTTTCTTTCTAGATGGTTATTCTGGTTTCTCCCAAATACCTGTTGCACAATCTGATCAGGAGAAAACCACTTTCACCTGCCCTTTTGGTACCTTCGCTTACAGACGTATGCCTTTTGGCCTATGTAATGCACCTGCTACCTTTCAAAGATGTATGATGGCTATATTCTCTGACTTTTGTGAAAAGATTATTGAGGTTTTCATGGATGACTTCTCCGTTTACGGGTCTTCTTTTGATGATTGCCTCAGCAACCTTGATCAAGTCTTGCAAAGATGTAAAGATACCAATCTTGTCTTGAATTGGGAGAAGTGCCACTTTATGGTTAATGAAGGCATCATCTTAGGACATAAAATTTCTGAAAGAGGTATTGAAGTCGATAAGGCTAAGGTTGATGCGATCGAGAAAATGCCATGCCCTACAGATATCAGAGGTATAAGAAGTTTCCTTGGTCATGTTGGTTTCTATAGAAGGTTCATTAAGGACTTTTCTAAGATTTCTAGGCCTCTTACCAATCTTTTGCAAAAGGATACTCCTTTTGTTTTTGACGATGATTGTGAGGAAGCCTTCGAAATACTTAAAAAGGCCTTGATAACTTCGCCTATTGTTCAACTACCTGATTGGATCTTACCTTTTGAAATCATGTGTGATGCTAGTGATTATGTTGTTGGTGCTCTTCTAGGACAAAGAGTTGATAAGAAGTTGAATGTTATTCATTATTCTAGTAAAACTCTAGACAGTGCCCAAAGAAACTATGGTACTACTGAAAAGGAATTTTTAGCAGTCGTGTTTGCATGTGAAAAGTTTAGGTCTTACATTGTTGATTCCAAGGTGACTATTCACACTGATCATGCTGCTATTAAGTATCTTATGGAAAAGAAAGATGCTAAACCTAGACTTATCAGATGGGTTCTATTGCTACAAGAATTTGATTTGCATGTTGTTGATAGGAAGGGTGCTGAGAACCCCGTAGCAGATAACTTGTCTTGGTTGGAGAATGTTCTTGACGACCCACAACCTATTGATGATAGCTTTCCTGATGAGCAACTGAATGTCATCAATGCTTCACGTAGTACACCGTGGTATGCTGATTATGCAAACTATATCGTCGCCAAATATATACCACCTAGTTTCACATACCAGCAAAAGAAGAAATTCTTCTTTGATTTGAGACATTACTTTTGGGATGATCCTCACCTTTATAAAGAAGGAGTAGATGGTGTTATTCGACGTTGTGTACCTGAGCATGAATAGGGACAGATCCTACAGAAGTGTCACTCCGAGGCTTACGGAGGACACCATGCGGGAGATAGAACTGCACACAAGGTATTGCAATCAGGTTTCTATTGGCCCACTCTCTTCAAGGATGCTCGTAAGTTTGTCTTGTCTTGTGATGAATGTCAAAGAATAGGTAATATCAGTAAACGTCAGGAAATGCCTATGAATTATTCACTTGTCATTGAACCATTTGATGTTTGGGGTTTTGATTATATGGGACCTTTTCCAAAATCCAACGGGTACACTCATATCCTAGTTGTTGTCGATTACGTTACTAAGTGGGTAGAAGCTATCCGAACTAGTAGTGCTGATCACAACACCTCTATCACGATGCTTAAAGAAGTTATTTTCCCTAGATTTGGAGTCCCTAGATATCTAAGGACTAATGGTGGTTCACATTTTATTCATGGTGCTTTCCGTAAAACGCTTGCTAAGTATGATGTCAACCATAGAATTGCATCTCCCTATCATCCTCAGTCCAGTGGTCAAGTAGAGCTAAGTAATAGAGAGATTAAACTAATTCTGCAAAAGACTGTTAATAGGTCTAGGAAGAATTGGTTTAAGAAGCTCGATGATGCACTATGGGCTTATAGAACTGCTTATAAGAATCCCATGGGCATGTCTCCGTACAAAATGGTTTACGGTAAAGCATGTCATTTACCTCTTGAGCTAGAGCATAAGGCTTATTGGGCAATCAAAGAGCTCAACTTTGATTTCAAACTTACTGGTGAGAAGAGGTTATTTGATATTAGCTCACTTGATGAATGGAGGACTCAGGCATATGAAAATGTCGAGTTGCTCAAAGAGAAAGTTAAGAGGTGGCATGATAAAAGGATACAAAAACGTGAGTTCAATGTAGGTGATTATGTCTTGCTATATAATTCTCGTTTAAGATTTTTTGCACGCAAGCTTCTCTCTAAATGGGAAGGTCCTTACATTGTTAAGGAAGTATATCGTTCCGGTGCCATCAAGATCAACAACACGGAAGGTAATTTTCCGGACTGGTAAATGGGCAAAGAATCAAGCATTATATCTCACGTACTCCCATAAATGTTAAAAGTAATGTTATTAATACCATAACTCCGAAGGAGTACATAAGGGATATTTATCAGCCTGTTTCGGACTCCGAAAACAAAGAGGTATGTGATTCGGTAAGTAAACCGACTCCAAAACTTTTCCAGTAGGATAATTTCCTCCGTTTTGGAATTTTTAGAAAAATAGAAAAATTTAAAGTAGTCCGGAAAGCGCACAAGGAGGCGACAAGCCTGCCAAGAGCGACCTACCCCCTGGTCGCGCGTGGGTGGCTTGTGGGCACCTCGTGTGCCTCCCGGACTCCGTTTTCTTGCGGTGTACTCCTTCTGGTTGGGAAATTTTCATTATATATTCTCTCGAAAGGTCTCACCCTCGTATCACGCAATTTTCCTCTATTTTCGTTTCGAGCCTGTTTCTGCTGCAGATTTAGAGCAAGATGTTGTCTCACGAATCTGTAGGGGAGAACAATCTCCCTCAAGTCTATGAAGAAGTAAATGCTGATCTAAAAAGAATGGAGGTCATGGAGGCCAAGGAAAGGCTACGTGAAGAAACTAAGGGCAAAAGTAAGGAGAAGAAGCTGTGGAAGAGGATTTTCTTCAACCCTACCTCCACCTTTTACCTCCATCCTTGATCGAACTCTTGAGGTTATGTGAAATAACTCGTGTTCGTAACACTTATCTCACCCGTGAAGTTGTTTTGATGGAAAAACATATCACAAAGCTCCAAATTATAAATCAAAGATTGATGGCCCTCTTGGAATCAAAAGACACGACAACTCCACCACCATCACCTTTGAAGGAAGACAATTAAGCACGGGTATGGGCAATCCCCTTGGCTTGTGCCAAGCTTGGGGGAGTTGCCCCGGTATCGTATCACCATCACATCTTTTGCCTTTACCTTTCTTAGTTTGATCCTTTTTGGTTTTATCTTTCTCTAGTAGAATAAAGTTCTTGGTGTTTTAGGCTTGTGTTTTGCTCTGTGTCACCCCCGATGTATTCGAGTTCGTGAGTCATATAATAAAGAGTGTTTTAGTTAAGGGCCTTGCATCATGCCATGATCTAAAGAAAAGAATGATAAAAGAACAAAAGCATGAAAGATCATGTAATGATCTTATGGGAAGTGATCGCTTCACATATAAAAATAATGTTGATTGAAACTTGTTGTGGGTGGACAAACGTAGACCTTGGTCATTGCTGCAATTAATAAGAAGTAATAAAGAAAGAGAGGTTCACATATAAATATATCATCTTGGACACCATCTATGATTGTGAACACTCATTAAACTATTACATGCTTAGAAGTAGATGTTGGACAAGGAAGACAACATAATGAATTATGTTTGCTTGGTTCCAAACAATGTTATATGACTAGAGATCCCTTAGCATGTGACGATTGCTTCCACCTCATATCAGCAAAAACTTCCGCACTAAGTAGAGATACTACTTGTGCATGCATAAACCTTCAACCCAGTTTTGCCATGAGAGTCCACCATACCTACCTATGGATTGAAGAAGATCCCTCAAGTAAGTTGTCATCAGTGCAGCCAATAAAAATTGCTCCCTAAATATGTATGATCTATTAGTATGTGGAAAATACGCTTTGTACGAACCTGTGATGATGAAGACATAAAAGCGACGGACTGCATAACAGAGTTCTTTATCACAGGAGGCAATATAAAGTGACGTTCCTTCACACTAAGAGGTCACACATCCAAACCTCAAAAGCACATGACAACCTCTGCTTCCCTCAGCGAAGGGCATATCTTGTACCTTTACTTTTTGTCCTTAAAAGTGTCATGGTGATCGACACCAATTCCTTATTTCACCTTTATCTTGGCTAACGTCATATGCTAGGGAAAGATCTATATTCATATGTCAACCTGGAAGTAAGTATTAACGAATTATTATTGTTGACATTACCCTTGAGGTAAATAGTTGGGAGGCGAAAACTATAAGCCCCTATCTTTCTTTGTGTTCGACTGAAACTTTGATCTCATGAGTACGACGTGAGTTGTAGCAATTGTAGAAGACAAAATGATGATTGAGTATGTGGATTTGCTTTACAAGCTCTTATTTGACTCTTTCCGATGTTATGATAAATTGCAATTGCTTCAATGACTAAAGGCTATTGGTTGTTAATTCTCAATAAGGTTATTGATCCATACTTAACTTTGTGAAGGAATTATCACTTTAGCATAAGAGATTATATGATGATATTGTTGTTCTGATTATGATCGTGATACCTGCATGTTCGTATCTTGTTTTGTCGACACCTCTATCTCTAAACATGTGGGCATATTTATTGATCTCGGCTTCCGCTTGAGGACAAGCGAGGTCTAAGCTTGGGGGAGTTGATACGTCCATTTTGCATCATGCTTTTATGTTGATATTTATCGCTTTATGGGCTGTTACTACACTTCACGGTACAATACTTATGCATTTTCTCTCTTATTTTACAAGGTTTACATGAAGAGGGAGAATGCCGGGAGCTGGAATTCTGGTCTAAAAAGGGAGCAAGTTTGAGATACCTATTCTGCTCAACTCCAAAAGCCGTGAAAATCAACGAGGAATTATTTTGGAATTTATAAAAAATACTGGGCGGAAGAAGTACTAGAGGGGAGCCACCAGGAGGCCACAAGCCTCCTAGGCACGACCTACCCCCCTGACCGCGCCTAGGGAGCTTCTGGGCTCCTTGTTGGCCTGCTCGCTCCCCTCTTTTTCTATAAGGAGGGTTTCGTTCTAGAAAAAATAAGGAGAAGGCTTTCGGGAGGAATCGCCGCTGCCACGAGGCGAAACTTGAGCAGAACCAATCTAGAGCTCCGGCAGGGCCGTCCTGCCGAGGAAACTTCCCTCCCGGAGGGGGAAATCGTCACCATCGTCATCACCAACACTCCTCTCATCGGAGGGGACTCATCGCCATCAACATCTTCATCAGCACCATCTCCTCTCCAAACCCTAGTTCATCTCTTGCAAACAATCTCCGTCTCGCGACTCCGATTGGTACTTGTAAGGTTGCTAGTAGTGTTAATTACTCTTTGTAGTTGATGCTAGTTGGATTACTCGGTGGAAGATCATATGTTCAGATCTCTAATGCTATTCAATACCTCTCTGGTCATGAACATAATTATGCTTTGTGAGTAGTCACTTTTGTTCCTCGGGACATGGGATAAGTCTTGCTATAAGTAGTCATGTGAATTTGGTATTCGTTCGATATTTTGATGCGTTGTATGTTGTTTTTCCTCTAGTGGTGTTATGTGAACGTCGACTACATAACACTTCACCATTATTTGGGCCTAGAGGAAGGCATTGGGAAGTAATAAGTAGATGATGGGTTGCTAGAGTGACAGAAGCTTAAACCTAGTTTATGTGTTGCTTCGTAAGGGGCTGATTTGGATCCACTAGTTTAATGCTATGGTTAGACTTTGTCTTAATTCTTCTTTCATAGGTGTGGATGCTTGCGAGAGGGGTTAATCATAAGTGGGATATTTGTCCAAGTAAGGGCAGCAACCAAGCACCGGTCCACCCACATATCAAACTATCAAAGTAGCGAACGCTAATCATATGAACACGATGAAAACTAGCTTGACAGAAATTCCCATGTGTCCTCGGGAGCGCTTTACCTCATATAAGAGTTCGTCCAGGCTTGTCCCTTGCTACAAAAGGGATTGGGCCATCTTGCTGCACCTTTGTTACTATTGTTACTTGCTACTTGTTACGAAGTATCTTATCACACAACTATCTATTACCGATAATTTCAGTGCCTGTAGAGAATACCATGCTAGAAACCACTTGTTAGTTCCTTCTGCTCCTCGTTGGGTTCGACACTCTTACTTATCGAAAGGACTATGATAGATCCCCTACACTTGTGGGTCATCAAGAGTGTAGCATCACAACTAGGTAATTCGACACGCTCATCATCATATGCATCATAAATAGGTGGCACGCCTGAGCATGAAGAAGAATTATCATGTGAAGTGTCCATAAGGTGATCAACATCATGCAATCAATCAATGTCCACTAGTGGGACAAGAGCATCACTTTCACATGTCTTACCTTTTTCAATCCACGCATGTGGTGTAGGTGAGGTGGCAAAGAACAAATCATGGTCATCTTCATCATGATGGAACCATGTGGGGAGTGCATCATATTCCACCATCGACATCATCTTGTCCAAAGGAGGGACAAAGTAGTCTAGGATCAGCGAGTCATCATGTATGGGACCTAGCACCAAAGGAGAATACACAATAGAGGTATAGGTTAAATTGTTATAAATCAAAATGTCTTCACATGTTGTATCAACTACCTCACTCGCTCTCTGTGGTGGTGGCTCACTCACTCACTCTAGGTAGTTGCACTCATTCTCACATATGGTGGCGTCACTCATCTCACTCAAGTGGTGGAGGTTGTGGCTCTCCTCACAGGGGAATTGTGGCAACTCATCATATATGGGGCTAGTGGTGAAGACACTCTCACTCTCAATATGGTGGCATAAGTCGCTCAACTCATCTCCAAATGCCGATGTGGTCGAAGGAAAAATCCCATGCTCAACCATGTTGTAACTGTCGCTGTGGATGAAGGTCGAAGATGGCACATCATCACTCTCGCCTCCAAAGATTGAAGCATCATCCATGCTCACCACTTTGTCGCTCACCTGCAAAAGCATAGTCAATGGAAGACTCGGCATAGTCAATGGAAGACTCGGCATAGTCAAAAGTCGTGGTCATCGTCGTGCGCCCGTGCCATCTTAAAAAAGAGTCATGGAAGACTCGGCATAGTCAATGCAACAAAGAGGGATGGCGGTGTAGTCGGACTTGGGAGCGTTGTCTTGGAGCTCGTCGGGCTTGAACATCTTGTTGTTACCATCCTAATGGTCGTAGTCATTGAGCTTGGTCGTCACGAAGTGTGCTCATGGTCGAGCAGCCTTGGCCTTGAGTTCTTGTTCTTCCTTGAGGGAACCAAAGTAGAGGTCATCGAGAGACTTGTAGGTGTTGCTGAAGATAGTCTTGGCGATGCCATTGTTCAATCCCAAGATGAAGTGGAACTTCATCCAAATGGGATCGGCAACTCTAGCTTATCGCAAGGCTTTCTTCATCTCCATGAAGTACTCGCCGAGGGACTTAGATTCTTGTATGGTGTTCTCCAATTGGCGTTGAATACATTCCGTGTATGTAGAAGGCACAAACACTTGCCGCATAAATTTCTTCGTCTTGGACCAACTCATCTCGAAGCTCTATGGAGGTCTGTGAAGCCACCATGTCGACGCGTAGTCGTGGAAGTTTCTTGTGGCGCACTTCACTCTATCTTCGGAAGGTACTAGAAGTAGATTGAGGTAGGTGTCCATCTTGTGCTCCAACTTGAGGTACTCTTCGAGGTCTTGAGTCCCATAGAATGGAATCTCGAAGTCGGTGTCGAAGTCGTAGTAGTAGTAACTCGTGGAAGTCGCGGAGTTGAGCTTGGGAAGCTTCTCTTGAGGTTCTTGTCGGCAGAGATGCTGCATATCCAAAGGATAAGGTGCCTTGAAGTCGCTTGGCGAAGATGCCATGGTAGGTGGTGAAGTCATCGAGCGGTGGTTGGTGTCGAGCTCGTGACCTTCACGATTGTTCGTTGTCGGGCGCCATGATGTTGGAATCGCTATGTCTTAATGTCGGTGATGGTGTCGATGCTGGTTTGATCTTACGAGAGATGATATCTTAGAAGCATGTGCACTTGAGAGTCTTCTCCAAGATGATGAAGATCTTGTGCGGTTGCTGATGAGGGCTTTGAGCTCCTCCAAATGAGCATCCATTTTGGTGTCGATGGTTTTCTTCATGGCATCGAACTCGTCGTTGTGATTGTTGACCGAATTAGATGTGCTTTACCTAGCCATCAGAAGACTCGAGCAAATATTAGTGGGAAATGATATAAACAATACCAATATCGTTTTCCAAAGTTGAGTATGTATCCCGTTTCACTCAATGTGACTTGAGATAATAGTGGAATTGGTACCAGACTTGTTCACTCACACCTATAAAATAAAGCTTATCAAGTGGCTCGGTTAGGACAAGTGGCACAAAATTCAAGCAAAATGTTAGTCAAGATATCGAAAATGTTGAGGCAGATTCACAAAATTGCAATGCAAAGGAAATAGATCAATAGCTATGGTGGCAATAGGAACACACACACGGATAATAAATGAGATCCGCGCAACCAAGGAATGAGCACAAAATATGAGAGACCTGGGATAAGCTCTTCTTGCACGGATACTCGAGAGACAATAGCTCGATTGCTCAAGTGGGCTAGGTACGCGCTTGTACACCAACCTATAAGAGTAAATGTGTCGTCTTCAATCCCAAGTATGTTATGTATGTATGATCCAAGATGATCAAGTGTGATATGATATGCTACCAATATGTTATGCAATTTGGTGATGTTATTGCTATTGCTTAGAAGCTCTTTTGTATCTCCTCTTTTGCTTAAAAGCTTTTCTTATTTTGCTCTTTTTTTATAGGCAATGCTTGATGCTTGAACCAATATATGAGACAAGTATGATGTATATGCACGGGAGAGACTTATGACACCATGTAGATAACGATATGTTTGCATGCTAAATGTAGCTATGCAACAGAAGAGGAACACTACAGTGCACAAGTAACGTGGACCGACGATTCTCAACTCGCTAGTCTCTATAGGTAAGGTACGCAACAGGCTCGGATTGATCAAAGCGATGGCAAGAAAATAGACAATGATGTCGTCAAGGTTACCATCCTTGCTTACGGTTGGGGTGCCAAAAGGCGAAGTGGCCGATGTCGATGTCAAGGCCGAGGCGATGATGAGCGGCGGTGTTGTCGATGTCGCACCATCCATAATTAGCCGAAACACGTGATGGGGGTATGTACCTAGGGTAGGATCACAGGCCTGACCTGAATATCCTACCCAAGGGTGCCTCATTATTAGTCCTAGGGTCACACAGAAGATTCCGACTGGATGGATATGGCACCTAAAAAGTCACTCGATACACAAACACTCCGAATATATTCCCACCCACTCGACGACCTACATCCACTCGGTATGGTTCCAATCGACATAGAAGACCAAAAGTCATCCCCACGAAGGCTAACGGACATATGTTTAGCCAATGGTCATTAATAGCACTTATTACTTGCATACGTTATCAGTAACGTATATCTTTAAACCATATTGATCGAGCCCTTAGATGATGAGGCCTTGATGAGGGGTAGCGCAATCTATATAAGCCACCCCTTCCCTATGGCACAAGGGTTCGCACCACCTGTAATACACAATCCACACTGCAATAGCTCCCGAGCACTGAGACGTAGGGCTATTACCTCTAAGAGAGGGGCATGAACTCATACATCATGTGTACAAGCTTGTCGTAGCTACGACTCTGCCCTCTCCATTCATACCCTACACCTCTAATGTCAGGTTCAGTCCCACGACAGTTGGCGCCCACTGTGGGGCTGGCGTCTAAGCAATTTCTGACAAGTTTGCGATTTTCACTCTTCGTCATGTCTTCCGGCTGTGATTCGTTCATGGGTGGTGAGATCCGTTTTGGCGCCCTCATCTTCGTAGTCGATGACTCGGCATGGCTTCAGGAAGCGCCACTCGACATCGAGGCGCTCCCAGTTCGTGGAGCGACGCACTTCCGTGCAATCTCCTTCAGCGTACTCCTTGGCAGTCGTCGACTCTGCTCTCGGCTCTTCACTCCGCTGTTCGTCGTCGCAAGTGATCTGGTCGCTCATGACTCCAGCGCTAGGTGAAGCACGCAGTGGCTTGTCAGGTGTCATCTTCGTCGACTCCTCAAGTCGCGCCCATCGAGCTTGTTGTGTCCGTTCGAGACCCGATCCACTCGGCATCAGATCGGTCTGATGTTCCATCCGAGTGCGAGACCTGCGGCCCAACACAAGAGGTCTTCATGGCGGGCTCCCTGGAGATCCCACCCGGGTTCGGTCGCGGCGAGCACCTCGCTGGCGAACCGTCGACTGGATGTGGTCGTCGTCGTCCTCCAACTTCCAGTCGACGTGAGCGACAACTCTTATGAAGTGGTCAACAAGACAATGTTGAGGTATATCGTACTCCGGTACTTAATGTCGCAGCAGCAACTAAGATAGCAGATTCAATTCAGCCATCAGATTCAGAGGCGGGTAGAGGCTTAGAGAAGATTCACGCTTTGCTTCAAGCAGTGCAGCAACAGAAATCAGTTGTATCGCAATCATTCAATAAATTACACAGTAATTCACCAAGAGCAAATACAGTCCATTCACTTTACAGTCCAGATTCACCCCAGCGTCGTAGAAACAGGGGCAACCGAGAGTGTCAGCATAGAGATTAGGGCCAGAACCAGTTTCCCCCTTGTTATCATCGTGATGACCACCGTCGAGTGCATTCTCCTCTGCGGAGCAGCTCATATGTGTCCCGACACTACGATGACTGGCGTCCGTTCGGTGACGAGCGGAATCCAGGATTCGATGCGAGAGATGTACTCGCGCAGAGAAGGATCGACAAAGGCAGAGCTTACAGAGATGGTCTCTACAGAGATCATCTGAATGGAAGTGGTACCGCAGTTTCTGGTCCCGAGTGTTTCAGCAGAGCAATCTGCTCTGTCGATATTCCCCCAACTTTAGGTTGACGGCTGGAGTCAGCACGTTCACAAGAGAGTCCAAGCCCGAAACGTGTCTAGACGACTATCGAGTTGTAGTACAGATTGGCGGCGGCAACGACAACGTTGTGGTGAAGCACTTGCCCATGATGATGGATGGTTCGGCCCATGCATGGCTGAATCAGCTGGCACCCTCAAGCATATACTGTTGGGCAGATTTGGCCCGAGTGTTCATCAAGACCTTTGAGGGCACTTGCAAGTGCCCTGCTAGCCTTTCTGAGTTAGAGCATTGCGTACAGAAGCCGAGTGAGTCCTTGCATGATTACATCCAGCGCTGAACCACTCTCCACCATACAGTGGAGAATGTTACCGAGCACCAAGTAGTGTGCGCCTTCAAGGCACGCGTCAGGTACCATGAGTTATATCTGAAGTTCGGTCGGTCAGGCGACATGTCAATGAGCAAAATGATGGAAATAGCAACCCGTTATGCAAACGGGGAAGAAGAAGACCGCCACCGTAGCGGCAAAGGTAAAGCAGTCGACAACACTGACGCCAATTCCAATCGAAAGCAGAAGCGGAAGGTTGAAAGTGCTACACCAGCAGAAGCAGACGCTCTCGTGGGGGGACAATACAAGGGAAAGTCCAAGGCACCGTTTCCCCCAAGAAATCCAAGATGCAGTCGGATGTTTTTGACCAGCCGTGTGTACCACACGAAAAAAGATGAAGAAGGCAATCTGATATTGCCAAAGCAAACCACTCGATAGTGTCGACTATTGATCCAAGAGTTCAAAGAAGGTCAGTCGAGTGGAAAAGACCCTGAAGAAGAGAACGACGAAGAGAAAGATGACTTCCCTAAAGTCCAAGCAACTATGGTGATTTTTGCTGACGTAAAGAGCAAAAGTCGATTGAAAGTCATCAATAGAGAAGTCAACATGGCAGTACCTTCCACCCCAACGTACTTGAAGTGGTTGCAGACCACCATCACGTTTGATCAGTCGGATCACCCGATTGTTCTTTCGACTCCAGGTCAACAGGCTCTGGTGGTCGATCCAGTTGTATAGGGTGTTCGGCTTCATAAAGTCTTGACGGATGGAGGAAGCGGACTGAATATCGTATATGCAAAAACTCGCAAGGGGATGGGCATTCCGATGACCCGACTCAGCGAGAGCACCATGTCCTTTCATGGAGTTATCCCAGGGAAGAAGGCCAAGTCACTCGGCGAGATCGCGTTAGATGTTGTTTTTGGCTCGGACAAGAATTTTCGCAAAGAGAAGCTGGTGTTCGAGGTGGTGACTTCTAGAGTGTGTATCATGCTATTCTAGGTCGTCCTGCTTATGCACGTTTCATGGCCTGACCATGTTACGTGTACACGAAGATGAAGATGCCACGGCCTAAAGGAGTCATCACTTTCTCAGGCAATCGACAGAGAGCTGAAGAGTGTTTGCAACAAGGATCAAAATTTGTAGATCAACGGATGGCTGTAGTAGAGTTGGAAGAGTATCGGAAGAATGCCGACCCTACCGACCTAATGCGCTCCAAGAAGCCTGCTTCTGAGTCCGCTTTTCAGTCGGCAGGTGAGGTCAAGCCAGTGCACATCCACCAGACGGATCCCAATGCTGCTCCGACCACCATATATACGACACTCGACAAAAAATAGGAAGTCGAGCTCACCCAGTTCCTCCATGAGAACTGAGACATCTTTGCATGGAAGCCTGCTGACATGTCGGGTGTACCGAGGGAGCTGGTTGAGCACCGCTTGAGAGTGGATCCGAAGGTGAGGCCAGTCGAGGAGCGCCTGCGACGGTCTACAGCAGAGAAGAGGAAAGCAATCGGCAAGGAGGTGGCACGTCTCTTGTAGGCCAAATTCATTCACGAGGTTTACCACTTGGAGTAGCTCGCGAATGTTGTCATGGTCCCCAAGAAGGACAAGTCCCTTTGCATGTGTATCGACTTCAAGAACATTAATAAGTTCTGTCCGAAAGACCACTTCCCGCTTCCCCGCATTGATCAAATTGTCGATTCGACTGCGGGGTGCGAGCGTTTATCTTTTTTGTATGCTTACTCTGGCTACCATCACATCCGTCTGTTTGGTCCAGACGAAATAAAAACAGCCTTCATCACCCCTTTTGGGTGTTTCTGTTATATCACCATGCCTTTCGGTCTGAAGAATGTCGGTGCGACCTTCATGCGCATGATCCAGAAGTGTTTGCTTGACCAGATCAGTCGGAACATTGAAGCATACATGGATGATATTGTGGTCAAGTCACGCAAAGGTTCCGACCTGCTGACTGACCTAGCAGAAACATTTGCTAATTTGAGGAAGTATGATATCAAGCTAAATCCACCCAAGTGCACCTTCGGCGTTACTGGCGACAAGTTACTCCGTTTTCTCGTTTCCGAACAAGGAATCGACGTTAACCCCGAGAAAATCGGCGCCATCGTCCGAATGCAAAGCCCTGTGCAGGTGCACGACGTACAAAAACTCACAGGCTGCCTCGCAGCATTGAGTCGGTTCATCTCTCGTCTCGGTGAAAAGGCACTACCTTTATACTAACTGATGAAGAAATCAGATTTGTTCGAGTGGAATGATGAAGCAGAAGCAGCGTTTGCAAAGCTCAAAGCTCTAATTTCCACCCAACTGGTGCTTGCTGCTCCGCACAGCAAAGAACCACTGCTCCTATACATCGCAGCCACCACTCAGGTCGTTAGCACAGTTCTGACAGTCGAGAGAGAAGAAGAAGGTAAAGCCTACAAGGTCCAACGCCCAGTCTATTACATTTCAGAAGTATTGACCCCTTGGAAGCAAAGGTATCCCCATTACCAGAAGCTTCTTTATGAAATATACTTGTCAGCAAAAAAGGTGGCGCATTACTTTCAAGATCACTCCATATCAGTCGTCAGTGATGCCCCACTATCAAAGATTCTTCACAATCAGGATGCAACAAGTCAAGTGGCTAAATGGGCCATGGAGTTGTTATATTTGGACATCAAATTTGAGGCAAAGAAGGTCATCAAGTCTCAGGCCCTTGTTTATTTTATGGCCGAGTGGGTGGAACAACAACAGCCAACTCAGATTCACTCAACACACTGGACTATGTTCTTCGATGGCTCCAAAATGTTAAATGGGTCCGATGCTGGTGTGGTATTGGTGTCTCCAAAAGGCGACAAGCTTAAGTATGTCCTCCAGATTCACTTCGATTCCTTCAACAATGAAGTTGAGTATGAAGCTCTCCTTTACGGGTTGCATATGGCCATTTCACTCGGCGTCCGATGCTTGATGGTCTATGGCGACTCAGATTTGGTGGTTAATCAGGTGATGAAGGAGTGGGATGTCAGGAACCCCACCATGACTGGATACTGCAATGCAGTGAGGGAGCTCAAGAAGAAGTTTGAAGGCTTAGAACTCCACCATGTACCCTGACTGAAAAACCAGGCAGATGATGAGTTGGCTAAGATCGGATCCACTCGGAGGCCTATACCCAGCAATGTGTGTTTGGAACACTTGCACACTCCGTCTGTGCAAGAAGACCCTTTCAGTGAAGAACCCCCGTGATCTACAAGTTCTTCCAATCCGACTGAAGTCGATGTTCCAGCAGTCATTGATCTGATCATAGAAATTCTGGTAATCACACCCGACTGGAGTGTGTCGTATATTGCATACATCTTAAGCCGAGAGTTACCAGAAGACGAAGACGAAGCCATACAGATTGTCCGCAGGTCGAAGGCCTTCACGGTGATGGGCGATCAGCTCTATGGATAGAGCGTTACCGGCGTAGCTCAACGATGCATCTCCCCTGAGGAGGGCCAACTGATTCTGGAAGAAATCCACTCGGGGACCTGTGGCCATCATGCGTTGTAACGACCAAGATGCGGTCCTTTCCGATCTCGGGTCGAGGCCCCCGAATAGGAAAGAAGCGCATCTAAGCGTTTCGCAAGCAAGTAACATAGCACAAATAATAATACAAGTAGACAATTCGGGATTCAACTGTCTTCTTATTAATAACTCAGAGTACATCACAGATACAACCAAGGTAGTTCCGCTACGGACTACAAAACATGGAAATGCTATGCTACCCTGCCTGCGGGCCCACGATCACGACCACGCCTCAGTCCTCTGGATAGTTCACGTAGAGGCGGTCTGTCTCCTCGTCGTACTGCAACGCCAGCTGGGTGCCGTCGGGATCATCTGTCTCTGGGGTACCTGTACCTGCTGGGAGTTTCGGAGGAATCCGTGAGTCACGGGGACTCAGCAATCTAAGACCTTGGTGCCAGAACTAGTCATGTTATTAGGTAGGGTAAGGGTCAAGTGTATAAGGCTGCCGCATCCTAAGCTTCATTTGGTAGCTAACTTACGCAAAGTACTTGTGAAGGTGGTCTACGCTAACGATCGGGTTTACTTGATCACTAAGTGATCCTGATCACCTACCTATGGCATTCATAACCCCACCGTGTTCCCGATCGAAGAGAGTTCTTCGAAGGGACAGTCACGGTTACGCACACAGTTGGCAATTTTATTAGCTTATGTTTAAGTTCTCTAATACCGGATGTTAACAAAATATTCCAAGTTGCCACATAACCGCGGGCACGGCTTTCCGAAAGATTAAACCCTGCAGGGGTGCTCCAACTAGTCCATCACGAACAAACACAGGCCGCAAAGGCATCCTCTATCACGAATCTCGTGATCTCGTCGGATTCCTTATAGGAAAACCTCAACTCTGGGGAGAACCAAAGCTTCACTGGGATTCCTATACGCAAGATATACCGCTAAGGTAAGACAAGGCTAGCAGGACCTCCCGTCGTGTCGACGACCCTGATAAGAGCCGCGTATCTCAGTCTCAGGACACGACGGATGAGCTAGACGTCGGGATGGCTAAACCTCTGGGTGACCAGTGGGGCCCCGGACATCGCTCAGGTGGGACCAACACTCATGAGGAGCACTGGCCCGGGTTGTTGATTAAATTCCTCGGGGTAGCTATTCCCTATGCAGATTATTATGTGATTATCAGGTTAAAACCAATGTTGGGTCCTGCCGGACAAGCCTTAGCACTACGCGATTTATCAAGGGGGTCCCCATAACAACCCCGAACGTGTTAGGAGCGATCATTATGGAATCAAACACCGGTAACCGGTAACTAAGGCGGCAAGAACGGAACAAAGCACCCGGCAAAAGGCTAGGCCTCCCGTCATTTACCAAGTATATAGGTGCATTAATTAAATAACAGAATTTAAGATAATGATATCAAGCTCATGTTATCACATGAGTCAAAGCACCTGCATCTAGCAACGCTAACATTAGTAGCTGAGCAAGCCTACTTAGCCATACAAGTTTGCTAGGAAGGAGAACAGTGTTTGGGCTCATGGCATATGAAGAGGAAATTTAATTTTAGTGGTAGGCAGCGAGCAATAAGACATGGAAACGAAAACTAGCATAACAAGTCTAGAGATGGAATCAAGGTCATATGATCTTGCCTGTGATATCCTCAGCTTGGAATGGTTCTGGATCATCCTGCACGTACTCTCCTGACTCCACGTATTCGTTCTACGATCCCGGTGCTACCCAACATGATAATAACAACCAATGAACAGCAGCACCACAAGATGCAACAATCACATGATGCATGAGATGAAAAATGGGCATGCATCACTAACTCTATCACTAGCACAAGCAAATTAAACTACTGCAAGTTCCTGGACAGAACTGTACACTAAGCTATTTTGACATGCATGAGGATGGAATGAACAGATGTGGCTCGTGAAAACGATGCAAAACCATATAAAGAACATTGCAAACGGAGCTACGGATCAACGGGAATCAACGAAACAAGATATGAAGCTCTACGTGGAAGAATCAACACCACACACTCAAATGGCACAAATCTGGTATTCCCAGGTTGCCAAGACATATAACAACCCAACATGAATGGATTGGAGCAAGGAAGAACACCACAACATCAACTAAGCACACACATTGTTCAAAATGACTATACTACAAAATCTGCCACAATCTGCATCTTAGCTCTTTGGGAGCTACATGCAACATAGCAACAGGCCTTCAATCATGACAAATAATATATGTGGTTGTAGCCCACAAAGAACACTACCAACATCAGCAAGAATCACAGCAAAAGGAATTAAACTCTAGAAGATACAAGGCCACAAACTTTCCCAAAACCATCAGATCTCAGGGACTTGGTGAAAATTCCTGCACCTGAGTTTCTGTCTCTGTTCTGAAGCTTTTTGACAGCAATCAAAACACAACCTACTGGACTCCAAATGATTTTAAATTTGATAGGGAGCTTCACAAACATATCAGGTTCAAAATCCTAGCACTGAACTAAGGCTAGTTCTCAACAGAATGACCAGCACATCCTCATCTATAAGAGAAGAAAAAGTTTCCAGAATCCCAGACTTAGTGAAATTTCAGATTTCACTAAACTGGAATTTTTCAGCCACATGCCCACTTTTTCTAGGCATAGTTTGCACACACATAACACCAAGTGATGAATGACACCACTATGGTGTAGTGCAAAACCCCTACTACTATCACACAAAAACTCATGCCCTTGGGCTCCACCTATTCCATGGAATCAAAGTTCAAACTTGCAACAAATCTGAATATGTCAACTCCATAAAGTTTCCCAATGGCAAAAGTAACTTCACCACTGGATTCCTTGGGAGTTTCTACCCTAAGATCATATATAAAATGTGGGCACCTACTTGGGACAAGTGACCACAAGTTAAGGGGGAGAGAACTACTCCAAATCATGCCTAGGGAATGGGCATCATTTCATGTAGTTCCTACTAAGACATCAACTACAAAGGTTGAGCTCATGTGCACAATGACAAAGTGACATGGGGGTTTGAACCCCATGTTTGTGTCATGCACATCAACTTCACAACCACTTCTACCAAGTTATCCACACATACAAATCACCATGCCCTCTCACATATGGACATGTGAAGGTGCATAGCTTTGCTTGCAAAGGTGGGGTGTCCCACACACACACATCCACTCCACTACACACATCAAACATGTTCTTGACCAAAACACAAGAAGTAGATCTCTAAATAAGTAACACAAGATGGGAACACCATGTCACCTACACATGCTCACAACTAGGGAGTTCATGAACTATGTTCATGTGGGTGTGTTCTTCACACCATAAGCACCCCCATGACATGCACACAATCATATCACCTATTCCACATAAGCAAGACACTAGTGCACCTATACCCACACTTAGGCTAGCTTCACCACACACTCACATACATATGATCTAGAACCACATATGCACTTATGTTCCAAAGTCCACACATGCACTCTTCTCAAACTAGCATCAAATGCTAGAACCCCTAGTGTTGAGAGCAGAAGAAATAAATACTACATGAGATGCTGAGTCAAAACAATCACCTCACATGCTATAGAGCATGCCACATCAAAACAGAAAAAAAATAGAAGCTACAACAAATAAAATGAAAAAAACAATACTTGGGAGGGGGATCGCACTCAGGATCCCCTGGGTCAACCCCAAGGCCCATTCCACCCTGCTACTTGCCAACTTATCGACAGAACAGGGGAAACTGCTTGGCATGGTTGCTTCCTGTAGCTACTGTACTATGGTGCAAACAACAGGAAATAAAAAGGGGGAGGTATAAGTGGCGCCGCAGGGAATCGATCCCACGACCTCCTGATCCACATCCGGGCACCGCACCACTACACTACGCTACGAAGACTGGACAGAGAAAGAACTTATGCCAGGAGTACTAACTCTACTGCGTGGCTTGCTCTGCACAGCACAGAGAAGCGCCGGCGACAGGGAGGCCGCCGTGGCTCCTCTGCTGCTGTGGTTGTGCTTCGACGGGGAAACAAAGCGCTACACTCCAGCCTGATGAACGCCTCTACGTGCTACATAGCACTACCCTAGCACAAAACGACACACTGGGCACACAGCTATACCGTGCATGCCATGTCGTTCTCCTCTTGGAACACAGGCACGCAACGTCCGCCGGCCGAACCTCCTACAACACATCTAGCGAAGGAGAAGGAGGGAGGAGCTAGGTCTCACCGAGGGGAAGGAGGGAGAAGGCCGAACGGGGATGAAGTCTGTGAAGGCGACGACCTGAAGAAGTTGTAGACGCGGGTGCAGAACCGACGCAGGGGAGGAAGAACGCCGGGAACTCGCCGTTCACGTGGTGCTGGCCGTCGGTGTGGTCGTTCCGTGGCCTTCCCAAGGACGGGAATGGAGCGCGGGCTCCTACTCCGTGCCCCTGGACATGGCCGACGGCGCTGCTCGACGTAGACGGTGGGGTAGACGCGGCGGCCGAACTCTCTCTCTCTCTCTGCTACTCATACAGAGGCTTACCAAAGGGGGAGGAAGAAGAAGAGAGAAGGTGGCTGCGCACTGGAGGAAGGAGAGGGAAACCTAGGGAAGGAGGAAGGTTCCCTCCGTCTTATATTACCTCGGGGGAGGCGCTTGAGCCACAGGATCGAGGCCATGGAGAATCGGTGGAGGAGGTGGAGTCGTACACAGTGACGTAGACGGAGGAGGAAGAGGGACGCGGGATGGGCTGCACTGCGCGCTGGAGGGGGAGAGATGGGCCTCTCTGGTGGGAGGAAGCCCACCAGAGCGCATCATAAGAGAAAAAAATAACTCTGGTTATTTCCTATTTAACTAAAGCACAGAGAAAAGTAAAAGCCCACAGGTCAAACTACTGAATATTAAATCAAAACAAAATGCCCCTGGATCTGAAAATACATGAGCTATTTTAAAAAAATGCAAAAGGAATTTTATGGGGCAACTAAATAAACACAAAACAGCAATTATAATAACTGTTTTGTGATTTATTGCACCTTTAGAACACCTAACAAAACACCAAATCTTGCACAACATAATACCCACAATATTTAGTAAACAGAGGACATTTTAAAACCAGGTAAAGAGCAAGTGAAATTTTGAGATTGGGAATAAAAGAGAGAAAAGGTTTGAAACTAACAAGGGGGGTTTGAAAATAATGTCAAGCACCACACCCCACTACTTCACACCACATCATCACATGTGCATCAACACATGAAATCACAAGATCACAAAATCACACCTAGCAAGATCACATGCAATCATGACATAGAATCATAAGGTATGGCAAGGATGGTATGGCATGGATGCATGCATGCAAAAGAAGAATACAAGATGACACATGAAATCATACATGCATAGATGGCTCTCATGACAATGTCAAGGTGGTCCCACATGGAAGGTTACAAAAAGGGAAAGTTTTACACTTGGGGCACTACATGCGTCCTCCCGGACCATCGTTGCCAAAGCATACCGAGCCAGATTCTTCTGGCCACGTGCGAATGAAATGGCAAAATATCTCGTTGATCATTGTGAAGGTTGTTAGTTCTACTCCAACTTGTCTCACAGACCTGCATCTGCTTTAAAGACTATCCCTCTCATCTGGTCGTTCGCTGTCTGGGCCTAGATATGGTCGGGGCTTTCCAAACAGGTTAGAGTGGGTTCACACACTTGCTCGCTGCAGTCGACAAGTTTACCAAATGGATCGAAGCTAAACCAATCAAGAAGCTAGACTCCCGCACAACCATCAAGTTCATGAAATAAATTACATTCCGATATGGAGTCCCGCACATCATCATCATGGACAATGGTTCAAACTTCGACTCGGATGAATTCAGACGTTTTTAATCTAACCAAGGGACCCGAGTGGACTATGCATCTGTTGCCCATCCCCAAACCAACGGCCAAGTTGAGCGAGCAAATGGTCTTATCCTTCAAGGATTGAAGCCTCGAATCATGCGAGACCTTGAGTACGTCGCGGGCGCTTGGGTAACTGGACTAATATCGGGGAAAACCAACACCTATGGGAAGATCGAGGAGTCCCTTCATCGTTTGGCGGGGAGAGGGAGGTATGGCATCGAGAGCGGATCTAGCAGTCAACCCCAGCAAGGTTCTTTTTACCCAGGTTCGCGCTGCTTGGCGCGTAAAACCCTACTCCTGCTTAGTCTGTATTGTGGGCTTATTGTAAGTTGATTTTGCTACAGTAACTTAGTAGGTGATTAGGGAGCCTCTGATCACCCAAAAGTCCAACCTCTAAGAATGAGCTTTGGGCCTCCTTTTATAGGCAAAGGGGTCACCAACAGTGTGCTCACAGGAGGTACGGTGAACAGTGTTCACCGCTTTACTTCTTCGGTGGTGTCAGGGGCAGTAAATGCCTTGTCTGACCCCTGACCTACCTCAAGGGGGTAGCGACACGTACCCAGGTGAATCGACACCTGGGCCTTGCGCTGGCACACGAGAGATGTGCTGGAGCGTTAGGATTGTGGTAGAAACTGGTGGGGACACCTGGCGGGCGAACACGGGCTTGCCGGCCTGGAGCCTCCTTCGGGTGACTTGGTCACCTCCCCGGCAAGGAAGACTTGCCGGGGGCCTTGAACACTTTCCCGACAAGGAGGGTTTGTCGGGGGCCTCGCCAGTCTGTGCAAGTCTTCCCGGCAAGGGAAGCTTGTTGGGGTCTTGCTGATCTTTGGGTAGTCTTCCTGGGGCCTTGTGAATCTTCCCGACAAGGAGGGCTTGCCGGGGCCTTGCATCTCGAGCCTTTGTATCCCACGCCCCACTTGGAGAGGGAAGGGCGTGGCCTTGGTGGGTCTTGGATTGCCTTGGGTTGTTTTCCTGATGCTCTTCCCGGCATGCTGCTGTCTGGAGCGTTGCTGATGCCCGTGCACAAGTCTGGGGCACAAGGGACCCCAGTCTCTAGTGGACCGACAACTACCTTCTGTTCTCTCGGGTCTGAGGACAAGCCCGAATCGGTCGACTGGGCGAACACCCTTCTTCCTGGGGTATGGAGATGAAGTCGTTCTACCGAGTGATTTACTCCATAATTCACCCTGAGTGGATCTATATTCGGAAGCTGAAGACGAACAAGCACGACAAGATGGAGTGGATCTCTTGGAGGAGGAACGCGAGATGGCGTTGATTCGGTCGACAGTTTATCAACAAGACCTACGGCATTTTCACTCAAGACATGTCAAGAGTCGGGCGTTCCACGAAGGCGATCTGGTGCTTTGTGTGGATCAACAACGACCTCATAAGCTAGCTCCTACTTGGGAAGGGCCTTTCCTCGTCACCAAGGTGTTGAACAATGGGCTTATCAACTCTACATTCTCCAGAAGAGGACCGACGAGCCGCGTGCATGGAATGCAGATTTACTCAAACATTTTTATGCTTGATCACTGATTGATCTGATGTAACAGATGAAGTTTGCTGAACAATGTTACTTGCCAAAGTCATAACTCCTTCAATTTGTGTCGATTCCGTCGAGTGGCGTCTAGCCCGAATCACACTCCGAGTGAAGAGCGATTCTCACACTCGGGGGCTTAGCTGCAAACATGATTCACCTAAGTTAAAAAAAACCTTTCGGAGTGAATAACAAGCTATTCACTCGGATGCTTAGCTGTGAACCAGTCTTCGCCTAAGTACAAACCATACTCCGAGTGAAGAGCTATCCTCACACTCAGGGGCTTAGCTGCGAACATGATTCGCCTAAGTTAAAAAACCCTTCCGAGTGAATAACAAACTATTCACTTGACGCTTAGCTGCGAACCAGTTTTTGCCTAAGTACGAAACATACTCCGAGTGAAAAGCAATCCTCTCACTCAGGGTCTTAGTTGCGAACATGATTCGCCTAAGTTACAAAACCCTTTCAAGTGAATAACAAACTATTCACTCGACGCTTAGCTGCGAACCAGTCTTCGCCTAAGTACAAAACCAAACTCCAAGTGAAGAGTAATCCTCTCACTCGGGGGCTTAGTTGCGAACATGATTCGCCTAAGTTAAAAAATCCTTCCGAGTGAATAACAAACTATTCACTCGATGCTTAGCTCCAAACCAGTTTTCGCCTAAGTACAAAACATACTCCGAGTGAAGAGCAATTCTCACACTCGGGGGCTTACCTACGAACACGATTCGCCTAAGTAAAATATACTTTGAGTGAAAGGAAAACTTTACATTCGGAGACATAGCTGCGAGCAAATTGCCTAAGTCAAAAACTTTTCCCAGATGAATAGCAATCTATTCACTCGAGAGAAACCAAGCAAATCTCAGAAGCAGATAAATTCAAAAGAGCTCGACACGGGTCAGAGTCATACGTGTATCCAGAAATTACTTGGGTTCCAGAACCGAATGAAGTTTAATGGTACATAAAACACTCGGCATACCGAGGCAAATTTAAGTTTTGGGAATAACAGAAGTTTTCTTCTCAAGGCCCCTGGGACTTGCGGGCTTGACGAAGGTATCGAGATCAATTCCATCAGCAATGTGAGTCGCAGCGCTGATGGAAGTCTCCATGAAATTCTCGAACTGGAGTTTCTACGTGTTCGCCACTTGGAGCGCCTTCAGCTTGTCTTCTCTCGCCTCCTTGCAATGGACCCTGACGAGTCAGAAGGTGGCATCAGCTCCACACCGTGTGGCTGACTTCTTCCATGCTTGGACCCTGTCAGGAACCCGACCCAGGCGATCCAGCACATCCTCCAGGTCAATTTGGAAAGTGTCCTCATGCTACAATTTCTTGTCGGTCCTCCCCACAGCGGCCCGCAGCCGAGCAATATACCCTTGAACATTCAGGAGACGAGAGTTGATACGGAACATGTCTACAGCTAAAGCGTCTGGAACGGGAATCTTGATGGGGTCCATATTTGGCTCCACCTCGAAGGTTTCCTTCTCGAAGTCTAGGCAGAATTATGTGCGAAAGGAAAAATGAAGCATCAGTCACAGTTCATTTGGTGAAGTTAACGAATATTCACTCGGTGAAAGGAACATACCAATGAGTGTCGCCAGCATCTTCGTCGGGAAGTCTTTCACAAACTTTTCTATAGCATTTCCCCTCTTCGCCATGAAGTCAAGCTTTTTTCCCCACTCGAGTCTTTCTTTCTTCATTTTAGCATTTTCTTCCACCAACTTATTAAAGTCTGCAAGCTTCTGCTCATCAGCTTCGGACTTCTCCTTAAGCTTTGCAAGAACTTGGTCCTTGTCTTCAAGCACCTTCTTCATAGCGTCGTACTCCAGCTGCAGCTGGTTCTTTTCTGATTCTACCTGGGTGTATTTCGACCCAATCTCGCAAGCCTTCTGAAAAACATCAACGATTCATTTTAGTCGATGCTTCTATTTTTTTTCTACTTCCGAGTGGAGAAATAAGTTTCAGTCAACACTACTATTTTTCTACTTCCGAGTGGAGAAATACAATTCATTCGACCAACTAGCAGCACGCCGTACCCACCCAAGTTCTTAAGACTAATTCCCTTCGTAAACGATCGACATTAGTCTCAAGAACTACACCTAGTGGGTGCACGTAGCGTACCCCCACTGGATATTAAACTACTCGACCAGATCTGTCTTGACCGAGTAAAATACAAACTGATTCCCAATTAGACCCCTGCCAAGGCAAGCAATTGACAACGGTCTCAGGGACTACACCCGGTGGGTGCACTAAGATTGCCCCCACCGGATACAAAACCACTCGACCAGGTCCAGCTTGGACGAGTCAAAAACAGAGCATGACTCTCCAATTCAGACTCCTGCTGATGCAAGCATTCAACAGCAGTCTCGGGGACTACACCCAGTGGGTTTACTCAGCGTGCCCCCACTGGAATAAAGACAAACCACTACACAGTGTACCCGCAGTGGGTGTAAAGTAAGATTGACAAGATTCAGTCGGAAAACAAGATTGACAAGATTCAATCGGAAACTAACTTACAATGGAACTTACTCGGATGTTCGCCTGTAGTATTGAGCTCGCATCATCCGCCAACTTACTGGCCTGAAACACCTCCTTAGTCCGCTGCATCATCAGCTCATCTTGGATCATAGCCTCTTTTGCAGCTCCACTCTGATCCTCTAGGACACGATGCATGGAAAATGCAAGCGTTGAGGAGGTTGGCATCATAACAGTGGTAGCATGGGTTACCGGAGGCGCAGTCGACACAGTCGTCACAATAGTCGATCCAATCGAAGGGTTGTAGCCATAGCAGCCGAACCGACCAGAGGCACACTCGACACAAGCGTCGCAGGCATACCCAATGCAGACGTTGCAGGCATGGTTCAAGTCTGTTCTGCAGTTGTATGCTGCGGCTCTTGTTCGTCATCTAAGAAAATGACGTCAGAAGCTACAACAGTGACAGCCAAATCAGCCGACATATCCAATCCATAAAACAAAGTAAAATTAATGCTTATCATACCTAGTCGAGGAGCAGGCTTATCCATGACGTCAAAGTCCATGTGGTCCTCTCCAGCCTCGACAGGGGTCGTCACCGAGGTAGCAGCACTGGCGAGTGAATTACACTCGGTCATCAGAAACCCGGAAAGTCATAATGGTGGAACAAAAAAGGGTAGATACTCACGCTGAGGCAACCGGTACAGCGATTCTCATTCGGGGCAAGGCTTTCCGAAGCTTGGGCGCATCAGGTTTGGGCTGTTTCGCAGCCTTCTCCGCGGAGTCAGTCGTAGTGGCCCGGTCACGCTTCACGTTCCTACTGCTCGAGGCGACCGTTTTGCTCGGAGCAGCCGCTGGGTCGTGGCGTTGTTTGGATCGCGGTTCGTGGTGCGGAGGAGACTGGTTTTCTTCTTCACTATCGTCTGAGGCATCGTCACTCTCTTCACTATCATCAGCGTAATCGCTATCGGCACTGCCACCTTCACTTTCCACCCCGAGATCAAACTGCTCTCCGTTGGGTACGGGAGAGTGCAGGTTCATCCACTCCTACAAAGAACAAAGACAATAGAGCCAGTCAGACAAGTATACAATCACTCGACGAAGACATGAACACAATCGGAAAAGATATTACATACCACTTTCCGCGGCTTATTCTCAGTGGAACAAGGCGCGACTCATTTGGATCCCATGGGATTATCGCAAGGCCCAGTGATGCTCTTGATCCACTGGCTTACTGTTTCTTCTAAAACTTCCTCAAAATGTGCCCGAGTGGAATCTTCAGAACCCGAGTAGTGCCACATGGCATGGTCCCTCGCCTGAAGGGGCTGGATGCGTCGGCTAAGGAACGTCTCCTTAATGTCGGTAATGGTGTCGATGCCGGTTTGATCTTGCGAGAGACGGTATCTTAGAAGCATGTGCACTTGAGAGTCTTCTCGAAGATGATGAAGATCTTGTGCGGTTGTTGATGAGAGCTTTGAGCTCCTCCAAATGAGCATCCATTTTGGTGCCCATGGTTTTCTTCATGGCATCGAAATCGTCGTTGTGGTTGTTCATCGAAGGAGATGTGCTTTACCTAGCCATCAGAAGACTCGAGCAAATATTAGTGGGAAATGAGATAAACAATACCAATACCGTTTCCCAAAGTTGAGGATGTATCCCGTTTCACTCAATGTGACTTGAGACAATGGTGGAATTGGTACCAGACTTGTTCACTCACACCTATAAAGTAAAGCTTGTCAAGTGGCTCTGTTAGGACAAGTGGCACAAAATTCAAGCAAAATGTTAGTCAAGATATCGAAAATGTTGAGGCAGATGCACAAAGTTGCAATGCAAAGACAAAAGATCAATAGCTATGGTGGCACTAGGAACACGCACACGGATAATAAATGAGACCCGCGCAACCAAGGAATGAGCACAAAATATGAGAGGCCTCGGAAAAGCTCTTGTTGCATGGATACTCGAGAGACAATAGCTCGATTGCTCAAGTGGGCTGGATATGCTCTTGTGCACCAACCTATAAGAGTAAACGTGTCGTCTTCAATCCCAAGTATGCTATGTATGTATGATCCAAGATGATCAAGTGTGATATGATATGCTACCAATATGATATGCAATTTGGTGATGATATTGCTATTGCCTAGAAGCTCTTTCGTATCTCCTCTTTTCCTTAAAAGCTTTTTCTTCTTTTGCTCTTTTTTATAGGCAATGCTTGATGCTTGAACCAATATATGAGACAAGTATGATGTATATGCACGGGAGATACTTATGACACCATGTAGATAACGATATGTTTGCATGCTAAATGTAGCTATGCAGCAGAAGTGGAACACTATGATGCACAAGTAACGTGGACCGACGATTCTCAACTCGCTAGTCTCTATAGGTAAGGTACTCAATAGGCTCAGAGCGATCAAAGCAATGGCAAGGAAATAGACAATGATGTCGTCAAGCTTACCATCCCTGCTTACGGTTGTGGTGCCAAAAGGCGAAGTGGCCAACGTCGATGTAGAGGCCGAGGCAATGATGAGCGGCGGTGTTGTCGATGTCGCACCGTCCGTAATTAGCCGAAACATGTGATGGGGGTATTTACCTAGGGTAGGGTCACATGCCTGACCTGAATGTCCTACACAAGGGTACCTCATTATTAGTCCAAGGGTCACACAGAAGATTCCGACTCGATGGCCATGTCACCTAAAAAGTCACTCGGTACACAAACACTTGAAATATATTCCTATCCACTCGACGACCTACATCCCCTCGGTATGGTTCTAGTCGACATAGAAGACCCGAAGTCATCCCCACAAAGGCCAACAGACATACGTTCAGCCAATGGTCATTAATAGCACTTATTACTTGCATACGTTATCGGTAATGTATATCTTTAAACCATATTGATCGAGCCCTTAGATGTTGAGGCCTTGATGAGGGGTAGCGCACTCTATATAAGCCACCCCTCCCCTCTAGCACAAGGGTTCGCACCCCGTGTAATACACAATCCACATTGCAAGATCTCCCGAGCACTGAGACGTAGGGCTATTACCTCTAAGAGAGGGGCCTGAATTCATACATCCTGTGTACAAGCTTGCCGTAGCTAGGAATATGCCCTCTTCATTCGTACCCTACACCTATACTATCAGGTTCATTCCCACGACAACACCTTAGGAAACGGGAACCGCAACTCAAAATCTTGAACAAATTGGGTTATGTTGGCGGAGAAGGCCAGGGGAAAACTCGGCGATTTTGGTGGAAACTTTCTGGTTACGCCGGAAGTTCCGGGTTGGGGACGTAAGTTCCTGGGGCCGCGAAAATATTCCGGTACGAACCCTAGTTTCCAAATGTAAGAACGATGGCGAAAAAATTAGATTTCGTGGGTCAAAATTGATGAGGAAAGAGAAAATTGGGGGAATTTCATGGAGGGGAAGCTGGATCTACTTGCAAAATACGAATTCCATGGATCAAAAGCAACAAAATCTCACAAGAACCAACAAATCACAAAATTTTGGTGAGGCTATTTTTGGTGGGGATTTTTGAATTAAGGTCAAATCAACAAAAAATGGCTAGAAAGTGGGGGATGAGACTCCAAGGTGTGAATCAACGTGGCTCATGATACCAATATGATACGGGGTAGACCCGTGGGTGTTGATCTTTCACGAATTGGAGGGAGGTTCCTCAAGAACACGAAGAACACGAGGATGAATGGGGAGAAATCACAAGAGAAAACACTCAAGAACAAGACCAATGACACGTCCACTAGACTCACCACACACAAGATCCACAAGGGTACACGAACAACAAAGGGAAAGTAATATACATGGTAGAGTTCATCCTTGTAAGGGGCCTTGGCATCCACTACGTGGTCTTCTCACATGAAGGCATCTCCATGGGAGGAGGTATTAGATGGAGCTAAGCTCAACAAGTAATTGTCAGTACATAGCTAACCCTAAAACGGACGTGGGAGACAAGTATTTATAGTCTAGGGTGAGATAGGAGGGAGAGGGGGGTACATGGGCCTCGGTCCCGAGTGATTGCACGCACATAGGCCGAAAGTTCTGGGCTGCGCCGGATGTTTCGGGGCAGGTCGGGCAGGATCCGGGGTTTTCCGAGAGTTGGCTCAGTTTGGTGCGGTGCGGCCGGAAGTTCCAGGACGACAGGAAGGTCCAGGGTCCGGAGGTTCTGGGCGAGATCCCGAGAGGGTCTGAGCTATCCACAGAGTTGGCATGCCTCGTAGTTGCTCTGTTGCCTGAGGCAAGAAGGTCCGGGCAGGTAGGAAGGTTCAGGCCTTCCAGAAGTTGTCCTTGCTTCTTCTTCCTTCTCTTCCAAGCTTCCCTCGCGAATGGTGTAGTTGTTCCTTGCCGCTTGCACTCCTCCTCGTCATCTGTGAAGCTTTGACAATAGCTATGTATGCATATGAGAGGAGTGTCAAGTATCATACCATTCTCGAAGGGATCAAGTGAACACGTGTAAAGGAGATGATTCACCTTTAAGTATGTGGAGTCAATGTCGCACGTGTCACTTGCCAAACGGACTCTTGTCATGGTGATGTCCGTAGGATGCTCCACATCAAATGGAAGTACGTTTTCTCGTCAAAAAATGAAATTGGAAGCACTTTAAGCATGATTTGTGTAATGTGTCCCATAGAGTTAGGAAAATAATCTACAATGCTCACTAATTAGTTGGTGTAATTTTCTTTTGTCTTTCAATACACTGCATGTGGAAATAAACTATGAAAATCCAACCCTCCAAGTACCATAACCATCTATTCTTTGATGTTCCGATGTAGGAAACCAGATAACAAAATTTTACAATAATCCAAAAGAATAACTAATAAACAAGCATCATTGGAATCGCAAAGAAGACGAACATTCATTCATATATGAATATAAATATGGACACCTTGACAAAAAGTAACTATTGAATTATGCAGGATAGAATTGACAATAAAATAGCAAGATAGTAGAGTATGATTGGGAATGGATCAATGTGGGGAAGGAACAATCTGGTATAAATCAGATCCCACGAGGAAGGTACCAGCTAGCGATGGGGACTTGAAATTTCACCTACTACTATACTTACTCGAAACAAACATGAAGATGCAGGAGAAAAATCAACAACACAACGAGGAATAAAGTAGGGGGACTTACTCTTGATCTAGCAAGCATCATCCATAGATAGTAGAACAACTTCATCTGTGGAGCGAATACACAATGAACTGGATGAATATCATCATGAACTTCACCGTTGCATGGGAAAACTTCAGCACGACACCTCCTTATAATTCACCATGTCTAAACGATGGTGGTAAAGGGTTGGGGTGGTACGTAGGTGTCACGCCCAAGATGTGACCCTATCCTCAATTTGGCACGAAGGCGTCGTCAGGGATAGAAGCGCATCTCGTCTTGTCGCAAGAATGATATCGTTACAAGTACATTTACTGAAAAGAAGAGATATATATATATAGAATTGGCTTACACTCGCCACAAGCTACATCAGAGTCACATCAGTACATTACATAATCATCAAGAGTAAGAGCAGGGTCCGACTACGGACGAAAACAAACGAGAAAAGAAGAACGACGTCCATCCTTGCTATCCCAGGCTGCCGGCCTGGAACCCATCCTAGATCGATGAAGAAGAAGAAGAAGAATCAACTCCAAATGTACAATCAACGCGCTCGCGTCAAGTAACCTTTACATGTACCTGCAACTGGTGTTGTAGTAATCTGTGAGCCACAGGGGACTCAGCAATCTTATTTCCAAAGGTATCAAGACTAGCAAAGCTTAATGGGTGAGGCATGGTTAAGTGGTGAGGTTGCAGCAGCGGCTAAGCATATATTTGGTGGCTAACTTACGAGTACCAGAAATAAGAGGGGGGAGATCTACGCATAACGGACGTGAACTACTGATGATCAAATGAATGATCCTGAACACCTACCTACGTCAGACATAACCCCACCGTGTCCTCGATCGGAGAAGGAACTCACGAAAGAGACAGTCACGGTTACGCACACAGTTGGAATATTTTAATTAAGTTAACTTCAAGTTATCTAGAACCATTGTTAAACAAAGCTTCCACGTTGCCACATAACCACGGGCACGGCTTTCCGAAAGATTTAACCCTGCAGGGGTGCTCCAACTAGTCCATCACAAATTACCACAAGCTGCATAGAAATCCTCAATCACGAAGCTCGCGATCTCGTCGGATTCCCTAGTGGAAAACCTCAACTCTGAGATTACCCAAAGCATCACCGGAATCCCGATGCACAAGATATTTCGTCAAAGGTAAAACTAATCCAGCAAGGCCGCCCGACGTGTCGACGATCCCGATAGGAGTCGCGTACCTCGTTCTCAGGACACGACGGATGAGCTAGACGTCGGGGTCGCTAAACCTCCGGGTGACCAGGGGGGCGTCGGACATCGCTCAGGTGGGACCAACACTCATGAGGAGCACTGGCCCGGGGGTTGATTAAATTATCCACGGGGTTTGGAAAGTCCCTATGCAATTTTATTAGGTGATTAGGCAAATGTAGTACCAAAGTTGGGCCTTGCCAGACCAGCTTTAATCTAAAACGAATTATCAAGGGGGTCCCCATAACAACCCCGATCGTGTTAGGAGCGCTCGTTTGTGGAACATAACACCGGTTGCCGAAACTAAGGGGGCAAAGGTGGAGCAAAACACCAGGCTAGAAAGGCCGAGCCTTCCACCTTTTACCAAGTATATAGGTGCATTAAATTAAATAGCATTTAAATATGGTGCTATAACAAGGAACCCATGTTTTCACATGGAAGCATCTGCACCTGCAACTAGCAACGCTAACACAGGGTTAAGCAAGCAGTAACATAGCCAATGAGTGTTTGCTAGGTTGAACAGGTTGAAGGTTTTCATGGCATTGTTGGGAGGCTCATATTTAACATGTGGTAGGCAACGAGACATAATCGATAGCATCAAAATAACTAGCATGGCAATGATAGTAATGGTATCTGGGGAAACGGTCATCTTGCCTGAGATCCTGCTTGGAAGAAGAATGCCTCCGTGAAGCAGACGAACCGATGTAGTCGAACAGGTCCTCACAATCCGACACGCTTGCGGAACTCTATCGAGACGGGGAAAACCGGAAACAAGAATCAACACACGAATTCACCACACGATACACAACACATATGATGCACGAGCAGTTGAAAACATGCAAGTCACGGCATGACAAATCACGACAAACAAACACTACACATTAAGTGAAGTTCAATATGCAACGAGTTGCATATTGACGAAACTCCACGTTTATTATTTAGTTCTATCCCGATTAGATACACGGCAATATTAAATGTGGTTAAACATGGCAAGAGGTGAAGCGTAATTAATCTACCTATCTAGGCATTTTAAATGAGGTCGGAAATAACATATAGCACCTCCGAAACGACCTCACATGTTAATTTACAATTCTGTCCAGATCTGAACTAACACATTTAATTAGTTTTTAAACAGCAAAACAAATAGGTTCACGTGATTCTACGCGTCATTACAAGAAATTTACACATAGAGAACATCTCCAACGGAGCTACGGATCAAAAGATACAAGCACCGCAAGTTATGTTGGCATGAATGCAATATGTGTGCAACGGCGGTCATGAGCACTTCAAAACATACAACCAGCAAGAGCAAATGAAACTACACAAGATTCTAAGCAAGTTTCATATAGGACACGATCAAATCGGAGCTACGGTTCAACAACTACGACCAACACAAGAAATCACTACAATCTGCCAAAATCAGCCACATAGCATTTTCTACGCCCCACAACTACGGGCTACACAACTCCGATAAACTCAAGCAAGGCATGACACGAAAGAGGGCAAGAAGCACTACTACAAACAACTAACAACAACTAGCATGGCATCATGGATCACTAGGGAAAGAACACACTATTTCAGACTTAGTGAAAATTACACCTCATGAAAGTGCAGTTTTCGATCTGAAGCTATATTGACAGCAGCAAAACCATAAGCTACAGGTCTCCAAATGGCATGAAAATTCATAGCATGCTAGAGAATCACAAGGTCTGCAACTAATTTCATTGCACCAACCTCAAAAGAGCTACAGATCACAAGATAGACGCAAAATATAACAGATTCCAGACTTAGAAATATTTCAGCACCTCCAAATCAGCACTATTTCTAGCAACTTGAGAGCAAGCAAACCACACCTAAACATGCATTTCTATTTCAACCAAAAATACCAGGGGCTAGAGAAAACATCCAAGATCAACTCTCTAGTTGACAACTCCGTCAAACTAAGCACGGAATAAATCCTACGAAAAAGACAAGAGGGCAACATAGCAAAATATCGCGTGAACTAACTTACTCGAAAGCTAAAACTAATTGCACAGAAAAATCCCATGGATTTTTCTACCCTGAAAACATATAAAATATGTGGGGTTGCAACACAAATATAATGCCACACATAAATGCGAGATAATAACCTATACACGGATAAATAAACTAGCGGCAATTCCCTACACGCAAAAATACAAATGACCGCTCTAAAATACATGGAAAATTAGTTCCTAAAACATGGGCATTTCTATTACGGCATTCGAGATATTCGGGCACGCACAAAAAATAACTACGACAATAAACCTATCGAGACAGCAGGCTAAACTAGACATACGACACGTCAAACAACGTCAAATAAATATGCAAGTTGTGAAATCGTGTTCTACTCACAAAACTACCCCAAAATCATATAAAATACGCCTCACTCCGACTTACGGATTAAAAACTACGGACGTTTTAATATGCCTATTTTCCTGAAATTTAACTAATTCGAAAACCCTAAAAAATTACTATCGGGCCGAATTTGCTACTATCCCAAAACAGGGCGTGGACAAATGCACTTAAAATCCGCACGGGCGAAGAATAGGGTTGCGCTTACCCTGTCGCCATGGGCCGACGTGGGAGGAGGACTGGGCCGAGGGGAGGGGAGGCGCTGGGCCGCGGGAGGCTCCTCGGCCATGCGACAGTTGCTGCTGGGCCGCTCCGCTGGGCGCCTGGCCTGGGCCGGCTCGGGGCACGAGGCTGAACGGGCGGCGGCGGCGGCCGATGGGCCTGCCCGGGCCTGATCTGGGCTCGGCGGGCCCGCGGTGGCTGGTGGGTGGTGGGAGGAGAGAGAGGCCGGATTAGGGTTTCGAGGCACGGTTTTCGAGGAGAGAGAGGGGGGGCCGTCTAAAATTATGAGTGGGGCTATATATAGAGAAAAGGGGGGCTAGGTTAACCGGAATCGCATTCCGGATCCAACCGCGCAGTCGGAATCGGATAATTCCGAACGCGGGAACGGGTACGTGGCCGTGAAGAGTGGTATCCAGAGACGAGAGGGGAAACGGGCGACGTGGCAACGTGATTTATAAAACAACGAAAAAGTCTGACGATAGACCGAATACGGTGCCGCTACGGTCGACCGTTCGGGTACCAGACGGACTCCGATCGCGGCGAAATTCGACAGGCGGCCTAGCTATACCTAATTACGACCGCATGCCAAGTTTCACCCCGATCAGAGAAAGTTTTCAACACGCTTTTAAAACAGGGTTTTGACGATGCCCCGGGCGCGTGCGTGTGCGGTCGGGCTCAGAACGGACAACGACGTGAACCGGCAACTAACAACGGACGCAAGTTTTGAAAACTGGCGGCAACGGAGATGCCGATGCAATGCAGATGATGCGCATGATGCGATGATGATGCGACAAAAGAAAACAGACACACGACGAAAATGGAATAAACAGGGAATCTTCTGGAACGTCGGCATCGGGCTGTCACAGTAGGTGTGAACAAATGGGCTTCAAAATTTTCACTCAAACACACTGTTTTTCAGAGAGCAAAACAAGATTACATGGCTAATCCTCTCGAGCAGGGGTGCTAGTTTTGGTGAATACTACAAAAATGGACCATATTTTGTCCTTGAAAGGGATATTAACTCCATCAGTAACTCTTGCATTCCTTAAAAACCATAAAAGGATATTAAGTGCATCGTTTACTCTTGCATTTGCTCAATGAAGAATATGAAGAGGGTTTGTCATAGAATACGAAGAGAGATTTGGAAAATAAATCGGTTTAGTGGGGAGTAGAGACTTAGGAGACCACGTGGCTATATTTCCTCGTGGGATTTTAGATCATCCCCTTATAGCGTCCACAGAGCCCGCTCCCCCACCAAACAAAAACAGTTATAGATCCCACACCGAGAAGCAACATATCCATACTATTGTGGAAAAAAGGAAAACACCAGAAGGCACTATCGAGGGAGAGCGAAGAACAATACATAATAAGCTGAATTGGTACTGTAAGGTGGCATACTTGCTAGTTCTCACCATTGTAAGGAAAATGTTGGCCTCAATTGATAACATCATACTATAGAAATGTGAAGAAACAACCATATACGCGACAAAAGGAAACAATTTAATACAAAATGTGGGTAAGCAATAAACCAAATCTAGTTTGGTTGTGCATTGCCATGGGTGCTATTTGTCTATTTCTCATTTGAAATATGGTGAAGCACCCTCTAACATTGTGTTTTTTCTCTGGTGAATCACCATGTAATCTATAGAAGATTTGATCGTGAATTTATGTTAGTAATATTGCACACGACATATAACATTCATGTCCCAATCTCATCCTAAAGAGTATGACAAGAAAGTTCCAAAATAAGCATATATGGTAGAAAGAGAAACAATCGCTTACATAGGTAGAAGTGGAATAATATTTGGCATTACAATGAGGTATACACAAATTTGAAATAATTGGGGGAAAGGCTGAGAATGGGATCCACGGAGGAGATAAAAGATATAAACTCATATTCATACTTGTGATGATCCAATTTGCATCTCACGATGGTGATCTTGTATAGGAGGTTAGTGGGAATGAATAAAGGAGATTGAGCAGCTTTCTCACGAGAGTCTTTTTGACTGATCTTGGCGGCTCACCGATCTGACCTTGAATAGGGGTCAAAGGCAGCGGTGGGGTGGAGGGAGGGCAGAGTCGAACTTGATGACCAACATTGGAGCTGAGCGGATGCACATGGAGAAGGCTATCGGAGGTAGCCAGACCGACGACCTTGTCAGAGGAGCACCCTACGAAGAAATCGGATCCGCGTTATTATAGACATGGAGGAGAAGTACACACATGATGGGGACGTGGAGGCAACCTAGTTGTTCGGGTTTTCAAAATAAGTTTGATTTGATTGCGAAGCTTTGTAAGCTAAAAATGTGATTAGAGATTTCAATTTAGATTGGAACCAATCGATTTGTTATTTTTTTTGTTCACTAGGTGCACACGTGTGTGCTCGCGTCCCAAATGAGAACAATAAAGCGGTCACTTTTGCAGTCTAGCCACTTTGGAATCACACATTTCACAAATATGTAACAAACTCCACATCTACTATCTACTATCTACTACCACTAAAAAGGAAGAAGAGGCACATCCAACTACACGTATTAACCGTCTGATTAGTGATCGAATGGTCTATAATCCATTAACAAAACCATGTTAACGAAACACTACTAATCCTTCGTCTCTCGTCTCTGCAAACCCATGTTCTCACGCCGCTAGCCCCATCCCTACACTCCCCTCAACCTCTCCTCCCCTCCTCTCCCACCACCATCTTCCCCTACGCACAACGGGGCGACGAAGGGCGGCTACTGAAAGGCAACGGGGAAGGAGATCTTCTGCGGCAAGGGTCAGGATGCCGTCCTCGTCGGCATGAAGAAGACACTCGTCTTCTACACGGTCGCGCCCCCAGCGGCGGGAAGACGTCGTGGGCGATGCACGAGTAGCGCCTTGAGGGCCAGCTGCCCCATCACCTTCCCCGCACCACCAAGGTAACCTATTTTGTTTTCAGTCTCCGTCTGATTGTACGTGTCGATCAACCAAACTGATCGCCGGAGCATCTGGAGATCCTGCTGGACTACGCGCTCACATGTCGCACTCGCGATGTGTTTCTTTGCCGGATAGGACACGGAGCATCGGACTATCAAGACGGAGCCACCGATGTCGCAGCAGCAGATGCATAGCCCCAACTGCTTCTTCATGCCGGCGGTGATAGCCAACGGCAACCATGGCGGCGCCGGGTACTCACCCTACCAAGAAGCCATGGGGGACCAGCAGACCGCAATCCGCACGCACTACTGTGACACCCCGGTAGTTAAGCTACAGTAACAACACCCTAATGATGCTAGGTCATCATATTTAACTGAGCTAGGTTGTCACTTAATAAAAATCAAAGCAGTTGTCATATTTAATTTAAAGACAAAAGAATTAGATTTTCAAATGTAAAAATATAAAAATGTTTGATTTGTAGCAGATAATAATGGTTAATATATTTTCTAAACTAGAATGCAGAAAAATATATAAATAAAGAAATAAGCAAAAGGGTAAAATAAAACTAAAAATGAAATACAAAAAAAGACCTTCACCCCACTGGGCCGAACCCAAATCAGGCCACCTAAACTACCCGAGCCAACTTCCACCGGGGGGTATAAACCCCGTGGAAACCCTAACCGGGACGCTCCCTCCCCTCCACACTTCCTGCCGCCGCCACCAGGGCACGAGAGCCTCCCCTCTCGGCCCCCACTCCCACCAACCCCCACGTACTGAGCCTCCCTCCTCTCGGTCTCCCTTCACCCCCCACGATAGAACCCCCACGAGACCCCCTTCCCAATCTACTCGATCCCACCCCACTACCCACGAGAGGAACCCACCTTTCCCTACTCCCGATCCATCCCATCTCTCTCTCTCGGTAACCCCTCCTCCCCTCGCTCCCTTCTCTCTCCCAACCGACAGCTCCCGTCGGCCCCTCCCTGCCTCCCAGGGACCGAGTCCCTCTCCTCCCACACCTCGCCTCCCGCAGCCTCGCCCGACTCCCCTCCCGTCGGCCCCCATCCTGCTGCCGGCGGCTCCCTGCCATCTCCCTCTCGGACCCCCCCCTTTCCCCCAGTACACCACCTCCATCGAGCCCTTTCCCCACCGTCGGCCTCCCTCTCCGGGAACTCCATCTCGCCGGCCGGAGCCCTCTCGGCGGCTCCATCTCCGGGGGACCCTCCTCACCGGGGCCCCTCTCGGCGACCTCTCCGGCGACCGTCCTCACCGGAACCGCGCCGTCACCGTCACCGCCTCGTCCTCCTCCTCGCCGTCACCTCCGCCTCCGAGAACTCCGGCTTCACCGGGCCCTCTCGTCAACGTCGGTGAGCCCCTCCTCGGGCTCGTCCCACGATCTCGTTCCCCTCGCCGTCCCGGTTCCGTTCCGACGAACGACACTCCGATCCGACGCCGTTAGGTTCATGTAGGAGTTCGTGGAGATGTAGCTCTCTCTCTCTCTGTGAAGTTATCTGTGTTAACAGAGAGGTGAGAGTTGTGAGAGTTAAAATAAATAAATAAAATAAATGATGTATTAGATGCGTATGTATGTATGTATGTATGTATGTATGAGATGCGATGTATGTATTTGCGTATATAGATATTTGGAGGAATACGATATTTGCATGATTATGTATCTGTGAATAAAATCGAGTATTTGGCCTAAAGCCACTTACCGGTGGGGCCAACGCACCCCGCTGTCTATGACAGGGAGGCCCCACACCCCTTTTAAAGAAAAGTAAAATTAAAATATAAAAATAAAATAATGTTTTTATTAAATAAATAAATAGATATATTAGTTAATTAATTAATTAGAATATGACACGTGGGTCCCCCCACTAAATTAATCTGATTAATTAATATTTAATCTTAATTAAAACTTGTGCCTATGACGTTCGGGACCCGCTAGTCAGTTGACCAGTCAACTGTTGATGTCAGCATGACATCATGCTGATGTCATAATAGCTTTTTATTAAATTATTTAAAATTATTCTTTAATTCCTAATTATTGAATAAAACTTTAAAAATTAATATTAAATAATCTGTAAGTCAGATCAAAATATTTTCAACATGAAAGTTGATTAGCACAACGAGACGAACCCGAATACACGGTCCATTCGTGTGTCACGCGTCCCTAGCATAGCAAACATGGAACATTTCCATCGTTTCCAGTATGACCGGTAGTAGCCCGAGACCCGAAAAATATCGTGAGATATTCTTCCGACCCGTCTATGACGGATGTTGCTGCGTTAGCTCATGTCTAGCGTGCATCTTGTCATGTCATGCTTTGTGTTGCACTGTTGCTATTATTTATTGTTTCTTCCCCCTCTTCTTACCGGTAGACCCCGAGACTGACGCTGCTGCCGGGTACATCTATGACCCTGCCGATGAGTCCTTTGCCGCAGAGCAGCAAGGCAAGCAAACCCCCCTTGATCATTCCTATATCGCCTATGTCTTTCTTCCTACTGCTTGCATTAGTATTTAGCTACAGTTGTAGTTAGCTCCTATATCTGATGCATAGCCTATTTTTGATGAACTGCTACCTTCAGTCCTGTACTTTAAATCTGCTTAGTATAGGTGGAGCAGTCATCCCCTCTGACCCCGTAGTTCAGTTGCCCCACTTGTTTTCAAATCTCGATCTCTGATCGACGAGCTAGACCCGACACAGCACATACACCCCCTTCGTTGTACGAGGCTACAGGGACACTATCGGGTACCGAGGGTGACACCTCGCTAAGTATTCATGATGATATCTTTGTAGTATAGCTAGTCGGTCGTGATTATCGAGGGTGATTCCTCTTTCACCATTCCCGATGACGCCTCTGTCGTGCAACCCCTCAAGTGTGGGACCCCTGAGGGTGATTCCTCTAAGCCCACCTTGACGGGTACATCGTTCGGAATCCAACGAGGGTGATACCTCGAATTCCCCCCGATGTTATACCCACACAGCTACTCTACCATGTTACTGGGATCGTTGATGTTTAGTTGTAAGACGGGTGGATTCCCGTGAGACTGTGAGTTGGCCTAATTAAAATGTTAACGGATTTGGGTATTTGATCTGGGTTGGTCGGAGACCTTTTCGCACTAACCGGCTACGCGGGAAGAATTATGGGTACTCGGCGTCGCGGTATCAGCCGAAGCTTTTCAGATGCCAGCAATGTAGCGGCGCACGCCCGAGTGGTCCCGAGATGCATCGCTCTTGTGATTAAGGGATGCTAGGACTGACGTCGGCCGCCCACGCCACGTGCAGGAGCGCGAAGGGGAACTGGGCCCACGAACCCTTTGTGCTTAGGAGTTAGACCGGCGGGCTGGCCTCTCTGATTAGTCTTAGGTGGGGCTGCGACGTGTCGATATTCCGAGGCCGGGCAGGACCCAGAAAAGTATGTCCGGCCAGAGTGTTATCGAGCGTGACGTGACATGTGGTGCACCCATACAGGGATGAAAATTAACGATTCGGATAGTCGTGTCCACGGTTACAGGACGACTTGGAGTTGTGCCGTGATCTTATACAACTACCATTGTTACTTAACTGGAATTAGTTTGCCTCGGGATTGCTTCCTCGCAGGGAGTCGAGGGAGGATCTTTAGGCGTGACCTCACTTTAATATTGCTGCAACAATATGACTATTAATGTTTTACTCGTGTTCTACTCTCGTCTATTGCTGCAAGACCCTGAAGATGCTAGTCTCCGATAGGACTAGGCCTTCTCTCTCTATTCTCGCATTGCTGCAGTCACTCCACATATAACCCCCCTTCTTTGATACTGGTGCATATTTAGCATAGTTCTGATGTAAGTCTTGCGAGTACTTTGGATGAGTACTCACCGCTGCTTTGCTCCCCCCTTGTCCCCTTGATTCGTTTGCTGCGACCAGATGATGGAGCCCAGGAGATGGTGTTTCCTGCCGACGCCTGTCGCCCCGTTGGTGTCTTCTTCGTGGAGGCCGCTGAAGATAGGAGTAGTTTAGGAGGTTCCCAGGCAGGAGGCATCGCCTCGTTCGATCGTTGTATCTTTTGTGCTAGCCTTCTCTAAGGCACCCCATGTTTTATGTCTGTACTCAGATATTGTTGCTTCCGCTGACTCGTGTGCTTATCGAGCTTCTGTATTCTAGCCCTCGAGGCCCCTGGCTTGAAATATGAAGCTTGTATTATTTTATTTGTGTCTAGAGTTGTGTTGTGATATCTTTCTGTGAGTCCTTGGGTTTGATCATACGCATTTGCGTGTATGATTAGCGTACGATTAAACCGAGGGTGTCACAAGTTGGTATGAGAGCCGACTGCCTGTAGGTAGCCCCCTTTCCAACTCCTTGGCCGAAGTTGAGTCTAGTGTTTGAAAAACTTTACTAACACTGATGTTGTGGCTTACGGGCCCACATCTCAATTGGGTGGTATTAGTATCTTTTACTCGTTTCCTATACTCTGGGCTCTACTCTCTCTTCTCTTTCGGGTTAAAGATTTTACTAACTCTAACATTAGGTTCTCGTAAATACTTCCTTCCGAAGAGTCCCTCATTCCTGATAATGACTCTATTCGTCAGGAGACTCCAATGATATTCTCCCATGCTTTCTCTTGAGAACTTGTGCCCATCGCTCTTGCGATTACCCTTCCTTCGTCAACCACTATGGATGACTACCTGCAAATGTCGTTCATACCTTCTTTTCTAATTGCTCTTGTTTTACGAGATGCAACGAATTATCTTATCAGGGATTCGTCCATCATCAGTTGTCATGGGTTTCGAAAGTTCTTCGGATTACTATTCGATCTTTCGGAATCCCCAGTAGCCTATTGCTTTTGACCTTTCTCATCAGCTGGTGTTATGGTTAAATCCATATGTCTAGCAGCCTACACTAAAATCCTTTGTGATTTTCCTGTGATCTTATTGATTCTGCCTTTGTGTGAATGCACACAATCATCTGTTGATATTCATAAATTATCTTCCGGCTCAGACGTCCTTCCACACAGAGCTGGTTCTCAACAATACGACTTTGATTGATTGCCCATCTAATTCTAATCAGCTTATTCATCCTTCATCGGAGCCTCTGAATCTGATACACCAATCTGGAAATTATGAATTCCTTTGGTATTTAAGTATCGGTATTTTTCAGATGTTCTATTTACCCGATGCATTGCATCCTATACCCCTATGATTGAGTACCGATACTCAATAAGATTTTGTGGACTGCTAAACTCATTCTGGGTTATTATCCGACGATATCTTTTGCTTTCGAAAATTCTTGTGACTGCTTCCCCTGACACATGATGCCATTGGTAAATTGAGTCTCCTCCCTCTGATAAATTATATCCTATACTTTTGTCGGCCATGCACTGTTGTCAAGCATGTGTTAATTATTCTTGGAGTGTATGGTATATGTTCCTAAGATGCCCCTATGGGTTGAACCTATGCCTTACTAAATCAATATGACCCGAAGAGTTTTCACGAGTCTTGCTCTTCTGGTGTTTTTGCCGAATGTTCTTTCAAGGCTACAACTTGATCAAAGGCGAGGAATAAATGGCAGGTGATGCATTGATGAAGTGGGAGTCGACCTTGAACTTTGTGTTCATGCCCATGGAAACGATGTTGATCCTATCAAACTTCTCGTATCGATAATCATTCATTATGTGGATTAAATCTAGTATCTGTGATCTTGTCCTTTACAATCATGGTTCCGACCATGTTGTCCTACAATGACTTCATTCTCAGGCGAGTTAAAGGTACTTGTCTTCTTCAGATCAACACATCGTCCCAAGCCTTAACGTTGATCTACCTTCGAGTATTATCCCTCGTATCTCGAGGATATCACGGAGCTACATATTTTCGTGTGAGATCCTCATCAACTATGATATTTTCATTAATTCCAGTTTTCCTCGTATTTGAGTTTTTGGACACGCGAGTACATCGATAACGAAATCGAGTACGCATTGCGATTCAACAATTTTTAGTAATCTTCCTTGTTTACGAGTTTGTACTCGATCATGTCATTCCAAGCTGTTAAGCTACGTCATCATCGTCATGTTGGAGCTCGACCATGCTATCTATACCCTTCATCCCTCGAACACAATTCCAACTGTGTGTTAAGCTTGCATCGAGCTTTCCACATCATGTTGGTTGTCCTGAAAGGCAATCTCAATTCTAAGCTAGCAGTCTTGTCTGTGTTCCCGACCACCTCTTGCTTCATCATTCCCTTGCTTGATGTCGTCGCTAAACGATTACATCTTCATGAAATTTCTCGACAAATGTGTCGTGATCATCATCAGCATTCTGAGCTCTTGCAGGTTATCGACCGAATGCATGATGAGAAATACCATCCTTGCCCCTCGATGATTTGTATTATCATCGACATCCTTGTTTGCTTTCCCTCCAACACAAACGTGTTCTTGTTTTGTGTTGTCCCTTGAGTTCCTTGCTAGTTCAACTTATGTTAACTTCTACCTTGGAGTATTACTATCTTTTATGCAAAGGATGTCGTGAAACTTGCACACGTCTTAAGAATTCTTGATATAGTGATACTTCTCGACATCACCATTCATTTCTTGGTCCCGTGTTGTTTCAAACCGGGATACCAACAAGTGAACTCTGATGTGTGAATCTAATACTTCTGGCAACCCTCTTACCTTGAGGTTAACAACTGATTGCTTCATTCTTAGTGTGTTGGGTGTTGACTCATCATTTTAGCATTTGTCGTGCTACTCACTCAGTAATTCCGAGTGCACCCTTTTACCAATGTTTAAATGTTGTGGTTCCCTCGAGCATACAACATTATATCATTTGATTTGACAAATGCTATCTCCTTGATATTATAATTTTGGCTGTCAAAATTTTGAGGGATTGTTGTTGAGCCCATCAGCCACACCCTCAACTTCTCTATGGTTCACGATGAAGCCCTTGAAAGCTTTATCTTTGTGCCTAGCTTGTGAAGAATATGTTTGACAGAAGAAGTGTGTTTTCCTAAAGTTCACGTGCACTCTTTCTGCCATGAATATGTGAAAGTTTTGTTTCGCTTCCTCTTGGGAAATATCAAATCATTCATGCATGTGCGAAGTGTTATATGCTATGAAGATTTGTTATCTTCACTTCATATAAATTCTCTTAGCACGCCAAACCACTAACTGATTTGATCAAGGAAAAGAAGTTCCTTCATAAGAGCTAATCCAGACTTACACATGGGACCTTGTTATCCCCGATGATGGTTCCCAAATGAGAACTCAGTTGCATTTGACGTAAGAATTCCACATGGGCACGAATGTATTGACATGATGTTCATGTGTCTTACATACGGACTCATGGTTCAAGAATTGCTTGTGTAGCTCCTATCATGAGAATCTTGCATCTTCATTTTTCTTCTCAGGCATATTGAGTCTGAGGTGTACCGGCACCAATCAGATTTAAATCTCGGGCACATATCCCAATAGTTATAACTTTGGACTTTAGGAAAACCGGTACGGTGATGTCTTGTCTCGCACACTGGGCCGAAGGACCTATTGTTATAAATTCTTCCATATGAAAGATTCGCCATCTTCCATGCGAAGAATATATGACTTATGTCATAAGTTACTCCTCCTGAATCCTCTTTGTATACCCATAAGTCCGACCTTCATCTGATGACCATATCGATGCTACCTCGAAGCATGGATGTGGTACTTCAAATTTCAACAGGAACATTGAAAGCGCAATGCTAAATTGTTCCTGATCCGTTATCCAAACCGAATGGTATGGGTAAACATCATGCTCCCTCTTGCCTCTTTATCCAGATGGATAGGCACTTAATGACCTATCATGTATACCATACTCTATGTTTTCCTCGGGAATGGTATAATTTAAATTCTTTGTGTGAGGGAACACATTCTCATTCCCATTGGTTTGTTTGAACTTTCTTGTGGCATAACTTATCTAAGCAGTGTTAATTCCCTGCTTAAGTAAAATTCTCGGTATATAAATTTGTCAGTAAAACCCAGTTACTATTGTGGATAACATTCCGGTAGCCGTCGGTGAACGAGAACTTTGCCTATTGGTCCGCCTCGTTGTAACGAGCAGGAAGATGGTTCTATTCGTCCCCGCCCTTGGTACCGATATGTTGTTCCAACATAACTGACAGGCTATCCTCTGACATGTCTTGATACCAAGACCATATAATATGTCACCCCACTGTCTACTCTCAGCCCACATGGTGGACCCATAACCCAAAGTTCCACAGGATTGAAACCTGACTCTCCTGTACATCTTTGACTCCAAAGTATCCTTTACACTTGGCTTCGTATGAAATTCTCGAGCCACCGTTCAATGTACCGATCACTCTTCGGTCCGGATATTATCCAACATACTAAAGATCAAGTCCACATTTTTCATGACAATCTGAAGGCTGCTCAGTCTCGTCAGATGAGTCGGTATGACCGTCATCATCGGGATATGGTCTATCAACCTGGCGAAAATGCTTATCTTCACATCACACCAATGAGAGGTGCACATCGTTTCGGAATCAAGGGCAAGTTAGCTCCTCACTATATTGGTCCTTTCACTGTTCTTGAAAGGCGTGGAAAAGTGGCTTATCAATTGGAACTGTCGGCGAACCTTTCTTAGGTTCACGATGTCTTCCATGTGTCTCAGCTCCGCCGTTGCTTCAAGGATCCTATCCGAGCAGTGGACCATGATATGCTTGAGCTACAACAATACCTATCTTATAAAGAGCATCATGTCCGCATTTTCGACCAAGCTGAGCGTAAGACTCGTCGCAAAGGCACCAAGTTCCTTAAAGTGCAGTGTTCAAATCATTCTGAAGATGAAGCCACTGGGGAACGCGAGGTTCATCTTCGTGATGAATACCCCGAGCTCTTTCCTTCTACCTCTTGATTCTCGGGACGAGAATTCTTGTTAGTAGGGGAGAGTTGTGACACCCCGGTAGTTAAGCTACAGTAACCGCACCCTAATGATGCTAGGTCATCATATTTAACTGAGCTAGGTTGTCACTTAATAAAAATCAAAGCAATTGTCATATTTAATTTAAAGACAAACGAATTAGATTTTCAAATGTAAAAATATAAAAATGTTTGATTTGTAGCAGATAATAATGGTTAATATATTTTCTAAACTAGAATGCAGAAAAATATATAAATAAAGAAATAAGCAAAAGGGTAAAATAAAACTAAAAATGAAATACAAAAAAAGACCTTCACCCCACTGGGCCGAACCCAAATCAGGCCACCTAAACTACCCGAGCCCACTTCCACCGGGGGGTATAAACCCCGTGGAAACCCTAACCGGGACGCTCCCTCCCCTCCACACTTCCTGCCGCCGCCACCAGGGCACGAGAGCCTCCCCTCTCGGCCCCCACTCCCACCAACCCCCACGTACCGAGCCTCCCTCCTCTCGGTCTCCCTTCACCCCCCACGACAGAACCCCCGCGAGACCCCCTTCCCCATCTACTCGATCCCCCCCACTACCCACGCGAGGAACCCACCTCTCCCTACTCCCGATCCATCCCATCTCTCTCTCTCGGTAACCCCTCCTCCCCTCGCTCCCTTCTCTCTCCCAACCGACAGCTCCCGTCGGCCCCTCCCTGCCTCCCAGGGACCGAGTCCCTCTCCTCCCACACCTCGCCTCCCGCAGCGTCGCCCGACTCCCCTCCCGTCAGCCCCCATCCTGCTGCCGGCGGCTCCCTGCCATCTCCCTCTCGGACCCCCCTTTCCCCCACGACACCACCTCCATCGAGCCCTTTCCTCACCATCGGCCTCCCTCTCCGGGAACTCCATCTCGCCGGCCGGAGCCCTCTCGGCGGCTCCATCTCCGGGGGACCCTCCTCACCGGGGCCCCTCTCGGTGACCTCTCCGGCGACCGTCCTCACCGGAACCGCGCCGTCACCATCACCGCCTCGTCGTCCTCCTCGCCGTCACCTCCGCCTCCGGAGAACTCCGGCTTCACCGGGCCCTCTCGTCAACGTTGGTGAGCCCCTCCTCGAGCTCGTCCCACGATCTCGTTCCCCTCGCCGTCCCGGTTCCGTTCCGATGAACGACACTCCGATCCGACGCCGTTAGGTTCATGTAGGAGTTCGTGGAGATGTAGCTCTCTCTCTCTCTCTGTGAAGTTCTATGTGTTAACACAGAGGTGAGAGTTGTGAGAGTTAAAATAAATAAATAAAATAAATGATGTATTAGATGCGTATGTATGTATGTATGTATGTATGAGATGCGATGTATGTATTTGCGTATATAGATATTTGGAGGAATACGATATTTGCATGATTATGTATCTGTGAATAAAATCGAGTATTTGGCCTAAAGCCACTTACCGGTGGGGCCAACGCACCCCGCTGTCTATGACAGGGAGGCCCCACACCCCTTTTAAAGAAAAGTAAAATTAAAATATAAAAATAAAAATAATGTTTTTATTAAATAAATAAATAGATATATTAGTTAATTAATTAATTAGAATATGACACGTGGGTCCCCCCACTAAATTAATCTGATTAATTAATATTTAATCTTAATTAAAACTTGTGCCTATGACGTTCGGGACCCGCTAGTCAGTTGACCAGTCAACTGTTGATGTCAGCATGACATCATGCTGATGTCATAATAGCTTTTTATTAAATTATTTAAAATTATTCTTTAATTCCTAATTATTGAATAAAACTTTAAAAATTAATATTAAATAATCTGTAAGTCAGATCAAAATATTTTCAACATGAAAGTTGATCAGCAGAACGAGACGAACCCGGATACACGGTCCATTCGTGTGTCACGCGTCCCTAGCATAGCAAACATGGAACATTTCCATCGTTTCCAGTATGACCGGTAGTAGCCCGAGACTCGGAAAATATCGTGAGATATTCTTCCGACCCGTCTATGACGGATGTTGCTGCGTTAGCTCATGTCTAGCGTGCATCTTGCCATGTCATGCTTTGTGTTGCACCGTTGCTATTATTTATTGTTTCTTCCCCCTCTTCTTACCGGTAGACCCCGAGACTGACGCTGCTGCCGGGTACATCTATGACCCTGCCGATGAGTCCTTTGCCGCAGAGCAGCAAGGCAAGCAAACTCCCCTTGATCATTCCTATATCGCCTATGTCTTTCTTCCTACTGCTTGCATTAGTATTTAGCTACCGTTGTAGTTAGCTCCTATATCTGATGCATGGCCTATTTTTGATGAACTGCTACTTTCAGTCCTGTACTTTAAATCTGCTTAGTATAGGTGGAGCAGTCATCCCCTCTGACCCCGTAGTTCAGTTGCCCCGCTTGTTTTCAAATCTCGATCTCTGATCGACGAGCCAGACCCGACAGAGCACATACACCCCCTTCGTTGTACGAGGCTACAGGGATACTATCGGGTACCGAGGGTGACACCTCGCTAAGTACTCATGATGATATCTCTGTAGTATAGCTAGTCGGTCGTGGTTATCGAGGGTGATTCCTCTTTCACCATTCCCGATGATGCCTCTGTCGTGCAACCCCTCAAGTGTGGGACCCCTGAGGGTGATTCCTCTAAGCCCACCTTGACGGGTACATCGTTCGGAATCCAACGAGGGTGATACCTCGGATTCCCCCCGATGTTATACCCACACAGCTACTCGACCATGTTATTGGGATCGTTGATGTTTAGTTGTAAGACGGGTGGATTCCCGTGAGACTGTGAGTTGGCCTAATTAAAATGTTAACGGATTTGGGTATTTGATCTGGGTTGGTCGGAGACCTTTTCGCACTAACCGGCTACGCGGGAAGAATTATGGGTACTCGGCGTCGCGGTATCAGCCGAAGCTTTTCAGATGCCAGCAATGTAGCGGCGCGCGCCCGAGGGGTCCCGAGATGCATCGCTCTTGTGATTAAGGGATGCTAGGACTAACGTCGGCCGCCCACGCCATGTGCAGGAGCGCGAAGGGGAACTGGGCCCACGAACCCTTTGTGCTTAGGAGTTAGACCGGCGGGCTAGCCTCTCTGATTAGTCTTAGGTGGGGCTGCGACGTGTCGATATTCCGAGGCCGGGCAGGACCCAGAAAAGTATGTCCGGCCAGAGTGTTATCGAGCGTGACGGGACATGTGGTGCACCCCTACAGGGATGAAAATTAACTATTCGGATAGTCGTGTCCACGGTTACAGGACGATTTGGAGTTGTGCCCTGATCTTATACAACTACCATTGTTACTTAACTGGAATTAATTTGCCTCGAGATTGCTTCCTCGCAGGGAGTCGAGGGAGGATCTTTAGGCGTGACCTCACTTTAATATTGCTGCAACAATATGACTATTAATGTTTTACCCGTGTTCTACTCTCGTCTATTGCTGCAAGACCCTGAAGATGCTAGTCTCCTATAGGACTAGGCCTTCTCTCTCTATTCTCGCATTGCTGTAGTCAGTCCACATATAACCCCCCTTCTTTGATACTGGTGCATATTTAGCATAGTTCTGATGTAAGTCTTGCGAGTACTTTGGATGAGTACTCACCGCTGCTTTGCTCCCCCTTGTCCCCTTGATTCGTTTGCTGCGACCAGATGATGGAGCCCAGGAGATGGTGTTTCCTGCCGACGCCTGTCGCCCCGTTGGTGTCTTCTTCGTGGAGGCCGCTGAAGATAGGAGTAGTTTAGGAGGTTCCTAGGTAGGAGGCATCGCCTCGTTCGATCGTTGTATCTTTTGTGCTGGCCTTCTCTAAGGCACCCCATGTTTTATGTCTGTACTCAGATATTGTTGCTTCCGCTGACTCGTGTGCTTATCGAGCTTCTGTATTCTAGCCCTCGAGGCCCCTGGCTTGAAATATGAAGCTTGTATTATTTTATTTGTGTCTAGAGTTGTGTTGTGATATCTTTCCGTGAGTCCTTGGGTTTGACCGTACGCATTTGCGTGTATGATTAGCGTACGATTAAACCGAGGGCGTCACAACTACAAGCCGGAGGCGATGTCTTCGTCGGTGCTGCTCAGCCCTTGGCTCGGCTTCTTCGTCACAGACGCTCTTGACGGCGCCGCGGACACCACATTCCCGATGCCTTCGGCGCGGTCGTACGTCGATCTGGAGGAGCTGTGCCGGGGCTAGCCTCTCATGGACTACTCCAACATGTGGTAGATCGGAAATCCATCCATCGATCCATCCGATGGACTGGATCGTCTCCATTTGCTTGCTGGTAGCTATAAATGGTTAATTTGATTGGTGCTAGCTCGTGGATTGATTAGTTGCTTCAATTACTTTCAATCAAGGATCGGGTTAATTAGGCGGTGGTGATTCGAGGAGGATGGTCGATCGTGTGTTTGTTGATGCGTGCAAGGCATAATGTTGGCCTATGAGTAGAGGGAGTGCTGATTAATCTACGCTAGGATGTGATAATAAACTGCTACTAGGTATTTGTAGTTTGTACATGGTTACCTGATTTCTTGCCATCATACAATTTAGCAATAAGGGGACGAATTGGAGGGTAGGAGATATACCGAGACCGAGTTGATTCATAAATCTGATTGTGTGTTGATTGAAATGAATTATTCCCCTTCTATATGTTCTATTTATTCGATTGTTGTTTGATCTTGTATGTCAAGGTTGATTTGAGGGTCTTGGTTACTCGACAGTACCGTGTCTATTAACCGTGCTTGTTTCCCAATACAATGGTAGATGTGTTTAATGAGCTAGCAAAATGACGAAATGGTTTGAAGATTTTGAAGCGCCCAATCGCAATTTCTTGTAATCACGATTTGTGATCCAGCAACATATGTGTTTATCGAGCAAAATATACTTAACCTGTTTAAATGTTTTGAAGCCCGTCAACGAGCCAAGGTGCATCGGGTACATTGTGTTTCGTCTCATTCCTTGCACAGGTCACAAGTTTCATTTTCCTACATATTTATTCAATGGTTTCCAAATTACAGTGGTTTTGATTTCTCAGCGCGTTTACTTACTGGTTCCAAAGGTAGCGGCCAGGATGGTTCAAACCTGCAACATGTGGTAGTTCCACGTGTTTTCCTCAAAGAGGTGACCTATTCACTCAATAAAAAAAAGAGGTGATCTATTTAATTTCTCTACCAATTTATTCATTATTTTTAAAAATATAGCAAAAAGTGATCAGAATGTTTCCAACGCCCGACCTGTAAGACATGAGCTACATAGGCAAGGTGTGCGGGCCAACCTATATGGAAGCCCAATTATTATTTTTCTCATATGGTCAAACTTGCTCTCACACCTCACCGATTTTCCTTCAAATCGTGCGGGCTGCAACCCATTTAGACTTGTTGTAGCTCCGCTATTGTTGATGGAGTATAGGACAATACAGTGCAGTTGTTCGAGTGCATTAACGAAATGTTGTTACTCGACTTAGAGCTATCGTTTTCGGGTTGAACTCTATTCTTCGTATGAAGATTGTTCTTATAAATTGTTGATGCAGTTCCATGGACGACCGATGTGGGGCGTACGTGATTAATTTTTATTTTTGAATTGGGGGCTTATGATTAGTTCAAATGGACAAACAAGCATTTGGCCTCACCTGCTCATGTCTCGCATAAATCAAACTGTGTCCTGTACATGAGTGTACCCAATCATGCGCATTCGTTTCAAGGTCACAGAACGTCGTCGTCAAATCCACTTGCATCCATGAGAAAAAAAAACTAATCAAATATATATTCCTTGTGATCAATGGGAGCGCGTCCAGTTGGAGTGTCTCTCGTGCTACTTTGTACTACTCCGTGTGCAATAAACCTGTAATAGCTCTTTTAACATTGATGACAAAACTAATTTTTTTTCATGTGTGTGCACTATTTTTACATGTACTTTAAAAAAATACTTGTCATGTAGATCCATCTTTATACTTATTACCACTACTTCCTCCCGAACTGAGACCTACATTTATCCATTTAATATATTAACCATTTTATGAATATATGCCATCCTTATAGATGAAATATTCTTGGTCAAAGACCTCCCCCGAAACAAGAAAACATCGAGTTCTTTTTTTGTAAAGGGAGCACTTGGTCTTGTGCATTAGATGATGCACATACCCATAAAAGATAAAACATTGAATTCTTGGTAAGAGCTAGAGATCTTGTTCACCTTGTCATTTGATTATTCTCTAAGAGTTTATTTGGAATATTGTATAAAGTTGATTGGGTACTAAACGTGATTTATGATACAAATTGTCATGCAACAAGCTTCGTTCTTGTGTAATATTTTATGATTTTATTATCTTTTTTGTTTGTTGTTGGATAACCATTGTCAGCGGCCAAGTTTGCAAAAGAAACCTTTTCAACGTGACACCTATATGCTTGTCCATTTTTCCTTGCATTTTTTAGCTTATGTATAAACTTAATTAGCTTAGAGTTATTTAGTAAACCCACTCAAAGCTTTTGTGTTGGTCCAAATAAAAATATCATAAAACAAGAATTGAGGACCAACTTTAATTAAAAGCCTTATGTTAAACTTTAATTGAGGAACATTGCCAATTTAATTATTCAAAATAGCACAAAACTGATCTTACATATATATTCTTAAAAAGAAGACAAATGTGATATCATTACTTAGCCATAGACAAGTGTTAAGGACAATATTAGTATTCATGGTAGTTCCATATGCCCAGTTAGTAGCAATGTTATTCATTTATACAATATTCATGGTAGTTCCATCTTTGATCACTTTGTAGTTCAAAACTTGCATTTTTGTTCAAAAATATTATCCATTTATCACTGAGTGAATGGAACAATGCACGTGTAATAATAAGTATCTCAATGAAAGGTATTTGCTGGGCACATGATCACATGTTTTCGCAAATATATAATATATGAGTGATGTGTTGCTATGTTAAATTGCTTTAATTTTTTTTTGCGGATCTGGACTAGCTGGTTGGTTAGATGAAGAAATCATAACACATGAATTAAAGTGGAGAGGGCAAATAAAATGTGATTTCACTAAGACGCAATGGGTTGAATAGTTGAATTATCTTGTCCTTTTATTAATCATAAGGCCAATTATCATCATATTTGTCATGGATCGCGGTGAGGGTTCTCATAGTTGGAGAAACTAAGTAGTATGTGGATTCTCATAGTTGGAGTTAGTAACACACACAATGACGTATTAGTTGCATGCCAAAGAACAAACATCATATTTTTGTTTCGTCGCAATGCACGACAATCAATTGTAATGTCACAACGTGGAAATGGCTCGGGAGGCATCTGATCTGCCGTCGTGGTTAAGGGGCATCACGGGTGGCGCATGCCTCGCCCCCCTTGTAAACGGTGGTAGATCAGCATGAACACCGCGAGGGGGGGGGGTGTGGATCAGGACGGAGAGTCGGGCGGTTAGCAGAGAACTCCTCCTTGATGGCCCATGGAAAAGTACGATGTGAAGGACAGATGGTGCCAAGACGAAGGTGAGATGGCCGTCAACCCGTTTAAAAGGAGAGGGTGCCGACGAAGAATATCTGACAGGAAAACTAAAGGGTGCATCATGGGATGTGTAGTTGGGATCGCGTGTTGGAGTTAACATGATGGATAGTCCACACAATCATATTTCTTTTCCGTCTATGGGCTAAATTTTTGGGAGCCAAGAATGTTTAAACGGTTGAATATTGAAAAGCTGCTGGGTGCTTGTTTGATGTCTTAACACAACCAAACTTATGAAAGAAAAATGAGCTTCGAGTCAACCTTAATTACTTGTAGGCACTGGCATTTTACTAGTTTCATAAGGGGGACGAATTCAAATCTGGCCAAACGGGTCGAGTAAATGGCTGGCCCGACAACCCGCGTGCTTGGCACGACACGGGTCCGGCCCGACACGGCTAATCGTGCTCGGGCCCGGCACGAAGCACGCCTCGGACCGTGCTTGGGCCTGGAGGTTGGGCACACGTGCCGACACGACACGTCCCATTTACTCCCTGTGTCTCAAAATAACTGTCTCAACTTTATACTAACTCTAGTATAAATTTGTACTAAGCTTAAGACACTTATTTTGGGACCGAGGGAGTATTATATATATACACAAAAATATGACCTCAATAGGTTAAAAAATAAACCCATAAGGTTAAAAATATACGGCCCAGCGTGCTAATCGGACCAACATGCCGGTCCGTTTAATAGCCGGACCGTGCCTGGACGCAGCCCACGGGTCGACACGGCACGACCCGACTAATAAACGTGACTTGGTGGGCCGTGCCGTGTCGGCCCGTTTGGCCAGGTCGACAACGGTAGTTTCTCCATAAACCCCTTTCAACAAGTTATTTCTCAATCCCGACCCCCCAAATCCGAAACCTAGCTCGCCGGAGCTGCGCAATCCGGTGAATTCTCAAGCGGTTCAGTACGAGGCGTCTACGCCATGCGATGCATCTGAAGCGTCGTGATTGACCGCACAATTCGTATAATCCATGGAGCCGCAACCTCCGCCGCCTCCCGCCGTGGAGACGCACTTCGCCGATCTCTGCAAGGTCAGATATTTCTTCGCCACAGCTGAAATCCTCTGAAGTTTGGGGTGGGAATTCTCTTACTAATTATTGAAGGTTTGATGCAGGAACTGGGAGTGGACGAGGGCGTCGCTAGCGAGGCCGCGGCGTTGCTGGAGGAGGGGAAGGGCGTGTTTCTCACGCCCCCTTTGTTTGGGAGCAAATCGGTAAGGAGTGCTCTCTTTTGTCCTGAAATTCTCAATCCTTGCGCGATATCTTGCTAAGGTTTGGATCCTTGCAGCCCGAGGATGTGGAGAGGCTATGTTTTGCTTTCGTGCTTTACTGCGTGGCTAAGCTGAAGGGAAAGGGGATGAAAGAGGAGAGCTCCAGGGTTCGGCTGTGGAAGATCTTGGAGGGATGCAAACTCAAGTGCGTGATGTCTGTTATGATGGTTGTAATTCTGGTTTAGTAAATCTTAGCGTTTGGTTGAATTGGTTGTGGTTTCCTTTTGTTTTCTTTGCAGTTACAATGATTTCTTCAAGGGATCACAGCAGCTTCTTTCGAAGCTTGACCATGTTTTACGGAGCCGATATGGGACGGATTGGGAAGATCTGCTAGAGGTGGGTTGATGGTCAGTCCTGTTTCGTTTTCAACATACTGAGATGAGATCTTCATGAGGTGCAGGTGCTAACTTGTTTATTTCTGTATTGGTGTTGTAACTTGTGATTCCAGCTGAAACAATTGCAGAGTTTGGTAAATCTGTTGGCAGATGCAAGCAGGTGAAAACCTCTACGTGCGATAAGATCACCTTCAGTTTGATAATAGTATAACAGTGGATTTTCTTCTCTTTCAGCAGGATGGGTTGTTCATAAGTTTGTTAAAACTAATATATAATTGATTATCTTGTGATTTGCTTATTTGCTCTGCATGGTAATTCTAATTTTAACATATGTTCCCCCAATATGCCAGGTTCTATTGCAAAGCATTTAATGAGCTATTCTTAAGTGCTAGTACTGGCCAGGAGCCTGGATCGACTACAAGTAATCCTGATTTTTTTTGTTTTGGGTGGCTATTTTTCTTAGCCCTCCGTTCAAAATCACCAGAATTGTTCAAGGACTTGGTATCCTGCATCCATGGATTAGTTGCCATATTGGTCAGTGTTATTCCCCCCCTTCTGTTTTGATTTTGTTTTATTTATACTATTCAGCCTTTAGTAATACGAGCTGGTACAGTTCAATTTTTGTTAATACGAGCTGGTACTTATGTTCAAGCGATCAGTTTCCCAAATAGCCACCACTTTCTCTTATCCTTTCTTGGGCTTAATTTGTCAAAATTGTTTAATCTGTGGCAGGCCATACTTTTAATTCATGTACCTGCTAAATTTAGGAGCTTCACAATCGAAGGTTCTTCTCACTTAAGTAAATATTCCCATCTTTGTATCAGTTGTTTCTTTATTGCACATCATTATGCAACGCATAGTTACGATTTTGTTTTGCTGTTCTAATCCAATTCAGTAAAACAAACGGTGAGGGGTGTTGATCTCCTTGCTTCGTTATGTCATAACTATCATACCTCTGAAAACCGCTTGAAAGAAATGATGGGGAAGTTTCACAAGGCTATAGAGGAGTTCTTCAGCACGAAAGCAGTAAGGGCTTCAGAGTGCAAAACAGAAACTTCGGGTAAAATAGATACAGGCATGACCTCGTATAACCATTCTCTCGCGTGCACACAGATCTATTGAGTTTGGGTTATTTTGATATGTTTAATTAGCTGAAGTGTTGTTTTGTTATGGTGGCAGATGGTCTAATTTATTTCAGAGATCTCCTTGATAAGGAGTGTTTTCATTCAAATTTTGAGAAGTTGGAGAAGCTAACTACTACCACTAGCTGGGAAGGGGAGCTTGATCTGGAAATGTTTTTGGTCAATAATGGCAATATAATCAGTGCTGAGAACTCTTCTAGAGATTTCTCTAATCTAAGCTGCCCAAAGGTATCCTCAGTAATTCATATAATTATGTCACTAGTATAGACTGAATTCCTTCTGCACATGACATTGACCCTCTCATTTTGCAGCGTGTCTTTGAAACATTAGCATCACCTGCAAAGACAATAAAGAACATGTTGACTGTCCCTAGTTCCCCTTCATCACCTGCCAATGGTGGTTCAGTTAAGGTAGTGCAGATGACACCAGTGACTTCTGCCATGACAACTGCTAAGTGGCTTCATGAGGTGATATCTTCGTTGCCAGAGAAGCCTTCGACTAAGCTCGAGAAATTTCTTTCGTCTTGTGATACAGATTTGACAAGTGATGTAACAAAAAGGGTCAGCATAATTTTGGAAGCAATTTTTCCAACTAAGCCTTCTGGCCATTGCGGTGGTTCCATGGGCCTCAATTGTACAAATGCCTTCGATATTCCATGGGCCGAAGCAAGAAAAATGGAGGCATCCAAGTTGTACTATAGGGTGTTGGAGGCAGTTTGCAGAGCAGAATCACTCAATACTAATGTAAATAATCTGACTCCGTTGTTGTCAAATGAGCGTTTTCACCGATGCTTGATTGCATGTTCAGCTGAATTGGTTTTGGCAACACATAAGACAGTCATCATGATGTTCCCTGCTGTCTTGGAGAGTACTGGTCTAACTGCATTTGATTTGAGCAAGATAATTGAGAACTTCGTGAGACATGAAGAAAGCCTTCCAAGAGAATTGAAAAGACATTTAAATTCATTAGAAGAACAGCTTTTGGAAAGCATGGCATGGGAGAAAGGTTCATCACTGTATAATTCACTGATTGTTGCCAGGCCATCACTTGCTTCGGAAATAAATCGCCTTGGTCTTTTGGCTGAATCAATGCTGTCTCTTGATGACATAGTAGCAAGGCAGAATTTCCATGCTGAAGACTTGCCAGCTACACCATCAAAAAAACAGGCTGCCGATCCAGGTACATTGCTACTCGGCCTTGACTTCATCTGAAGTTTTCTGAGACCAACTCTTCAGAAACTTCAAACTGAGTAGTCCTGGTATTGAGGTTGCTAGTTGCAGATTGTTCATCTTCTGATCAGTTTCGTCTATTTTGGTATTTTGAGAAGAACCATCTGCCAATTTGATTGCACAGTGCTCATGCTCCTTGCATTAGTTTAGGTGCGTTTTATCTGGGCCAGCCCATCAAACTAGGTGCATTTTATGTGGGCCAGCCCATCAAACGTGAAGTTTTATCCCTTAAGTAGAGTCCTGGTTGATTAAGCAACTTTCTTAGGGAAGAGTCCAATCAGTTTAGGGAAAATACACAGGAGTTCCTGGGTGGCCATCCCCTACATGAATATTAAATTTAAAAAATACCAGGAAATTAAAAAAAGCTGGAATTTTGGGAAATCAACCGTGGGTGCCTATTCTACTCCTGTGTTTTTAGTTTCGTTAAGAAATGGCATACGCGGCGAAGTAAATACAGTCCGACCTACGATCCATCCAAACAGTTCTTCTCTATACATTAGGATTTTTTTGACCTTTTCACCGAGAATACCATGGATGTCATTTCTTCATGAACCTTAACACGGGAGTAGATTGGGCACCCAGGTTTGATATCCCAAAATTCCAGTATGTTTTCCCTGTTCCTTTTAAATTTAATACTCATATAGGGGGATGGAGCACCCTAGAGCTCCAAATCCTCATCCAGATCATATTAGAGCTTGAATAGATCGTATTAAACTTAAATACATTTATTGGCTTGATGGTCAAGTCTTGTCTACCATATAAAGGGTCCGACCCCTCAATAAAGCAGAGAAGAATATTGTCATTTACTTTTTCTACTTTTCAGTATGGTTATGTCAGTAGTAGATCCTTTTAGTGCAAGTTTGGTTGGGCGATTTGTGCTTGACTGACCACGGTTCCCAGAATCTAAAAACTAGCCTTTCTACAATTGTGAAAAAACCCGAGGTTGCTATAAACTTGGTTATTCATGACAGTATGTTCGGCTTACTGCAGCTGGTCCATTAACCAGTACATGTCATGTACTGAAATTTTCAAAGAGTAGCTCGGTGGCCTTATTTTTGTTTACATCAACTGTAGCATATTGAGGTGTTCATCATGCACGATCTTCAAAGTTCAATAACCAAAAGAACTTAATTGTGATTTTATTTGAAACAAGCAGTTCTGCAATCTTACGTAGCTGTCAATGGTTTTAAGTTCTTTTGCTAATTGCTTAGATGAGAATGGTGACACTCGGTCACCAAAGAGATTATGCATTGAATCGAGGAGCACACTGGTAGACCAAATTCCGCAGACACCATCAGCAAAGCAAAGCTATACGTTGAAAGCGAAATGGTGTCCTCTCCAGTCGACATTTGCAAGGTATGTCTTACATTTCGGTTTTTACTAGTTTTCAGACATAGTATTTTTATGTTAACCAAACATTCATAATTTTCTGAAGGTTATATTTATATTGTTTCTTGTGCAGTCCCACTGTCAGCAATCCGGTTGGCAGGAATGAAAAATGTGCTGAAGTAGGGGTTCACATCTTCTTCTCCAAAGTGCGGGTCTTGTAATTTAATCTTCATTTTCTACCATTTAGTTCTGTTTTCAAATTTCTGATTATGGGTTGCAACTTTTGTAGATCTTGAAGTTGGCTGCTATTAGAATAAGGAACTTGTGTGAAAGGCTTGGGCATGTGGAACAGACAGAGCGTGTGTATAATATCTTCAAGCAGATTCTTGATCAACAGACAGCTTTATTTTTTAATCGACACATTGATCAGCTTATTCTTTGTTCCCTCTATGGTGTTGCAAAGGTCTTGCTTATGCTAGCCAATTAGCTCTGTATTACTTCTTCCGAGTTCTCTGTGCTGACAACAGCTCTTCTGACAGGTTTCCCAATTAACGCTGACGTTCAAGGAGATTGTCAATAATTACAAAAGAGAACAGCAATGTATGCCAGAAGTTTTTAGAAGCGTCTTTGTTGTGAATACAGATCACAATGGAGTATGTACCTGAACATGAAATTTCACTTTATTTTTCTTTTCTTCTGATAGTTCTTTCCTGAACTTCTGGTTTCATCTTTGTTGTTCTTCTCTTCTGACGATTCTTTTCTTTCTGACAGGGACTTGGATCACGCCATGTTGACATCATTATTTTTTATAATGAGGTGTTTGTTCCAGCAGTCAAGCCTTTCCTGGTGGCACTAATTCCTTCTGGTGCTCATCCAGACAACAAGAAGAATCATAATAGTATTTGCTCTGCTCTTAGTTTTATTATCTCGTGTCTATTAATTTGTAATTAACTAATACCATTTTAATCACCTTCATTGTAGGCCAAATTCCTGGATCACCAAAGTCATCTCCCTTCTCAAATCTACCAGATATGTCCCCAAAGAAAGTCTCATCTTCCCATAATGTTTATATTTCTCCTCTGCGTCAAACCAAGGTGTAAATTTTTGTGTCTGTTCATTTCCATGTTCAATTGCTTTACATTTTTTTTCTGTTTTTCTTCGTCTAGTATATTTAAATTGTTAGGCTGACCTATATACCATTATACCTATATATGCTGTCTGTCAGTGTGCCTTCAGTTTGATAGGTTTATGCATGATATTTCCATATAGTGTGTGCATGCTGTAAATTCTCCATAGGATCATTTTAGGGCACTCTTTGCTTGTGAATCAGTAACTGCGGCAATTCTAGCAATACAGGTCAGCAGACTACCTTTTATACTGTTAAAGAGCGTGTAAGTTGTAACACGTCTTACTGCTGTTGTTTCCTGTCGAGGTCGAGAGGAAGAGCAGTACCTTCAGACTGCTCGAGCTAAGTCTTACTCCTCACGTGAGTTCCTCTCCGGTGTGTGGTAGCTGAGCTGGGAACGGGATGGCTGGGTACCTCCTTCTAGGTCAGTCCCTCTACATGGGCTTGGGCCATAAGAGAAGAGGATGGGCTGGGCCCATACCTGTTCAACCCCCCCTCAAGATGGGTGGTAGATATCTATCATTCCCATCTTGTTACATGTCAAGTTACAATCCTTTGTTTCCAGTCCCTTTGTCAAACAATCTGCAAACTGCTGCCTAGAACTGACATGAGTAAGGCTGATGATCCCGGCACCAAGTTTCTTCTTAATGAAGAAGCGGTCAACTTCCACATGTTTTATCTTATCATGTTGAACTGGGTTATTAGCGATGGCTGTAGCTGACCGATTGTCACACCTCACCTTCAAGGGTCCCTTCCTCAGAAGTTTCAACTCGCTATCTCACACAACCCTTGAGATAATGCTCTATACTCAGCTTTTGCTGTTGATTAGACACAACCGGCTATTTCTTGCTTGCCCATGACACCAAATTTCCTCCCACAAACACGCAGCAGTCAGAAACTGATCTTCTATCATCTTGACAACTGACCCAGTTAGAGTCACTATAGCCATTCACCTCAAGATGTCCACTCTTCCCAAACCACAACCCTTTACCCGGAGTCCCCTTCAAGTATCTCAGGATTCTGTGCACAATATCAATATGCCCACTCCTTGGTTCATGCATGTATCTGCTCACCACCCCCATAGCATACGTAATTTCAGGCCTGGTATGACACAAGTACAACAACCTCCCAACCAATTTCTGATAATTTTCCTTATTCACTAGCTCTTCTGATTGTGCTGACACTTGGTGATTTTGTTCAATCGGGATAGGGGCAGTATGACATCCCATCATGCCCATGTCACTCAAGAGATCCAAGGTGTATTTTCGTTGGCACAAAGAGATTCCCTTCTCTGTCCGAGGCACTTCAATGCCAAGGAAGTATTTTAGGTTACCCAAATCCTTTACCTCAAACTCCTTGCTCAAACAACCCTTCAATTTCTCTATTTCCTCCTTATCATCTCCATTGATGATAATGTCATCCACATAAACAACGAGCGAGAATGGTGATCTTTCGATCAGAGTGCTTGTAGAACATCATGTGGTCACCGTTACACTGACCATACTCTTACCATGGACAACACGTCAGAACCTATCGAACCATGCCCTTGGTGATTGTTTCAGTCCATACAAGGATTTCTTGAAGTTTGCAGCACAAGTGACCAATGTCCTTACTGTGTTCATCTTTGCCACGAGAGCAATCGTCTCTCATAGTCAATTCCATAAGTTTGACTATATCCCGTGGCGACCAATCTGGCCTTATACCGTTCCACCTCCCCTTCAGGATTCTGCTTCACTGTATAGATCCACCTACAACTCACTGCTTTATTTTCTGCCGACAATGTGGTGACCATGTCTTGTTTTTCCTCAGTGCTTCCAACTCTTCTATCATCACTTCACGCCATTTGGCCACATTTCACTTAATTCTTTTGCTTGCGGGATGCCTCACTTAATTCTAAGTATGCTCGGTGTTAGGGCATATTTCTCCCTAAGTGGTTTTGGTGATTGATGACAATGCTTGTGCGGACTAATCGTATGCATTGAGCATTTCAGATAATTCATGTCTAGGCACAAGACGTTTCGGTGCCCCTCGGAGTCTTTTGAAGACGGTTGCTTTCTACGTTTCTTTTCAGTGGATTTGAGTCGTAGGAAAGCCGTACTGTTAAGAGGGGTCCGCTTCGGAAATGTTAGGGTGGAATCAGCACGTACACATCTGTTCTTTTGCACCACCTTTCCTTCGCTTCTTTGGAGCTCCAGTTCGTTTCCCCTTGTCTGTGCAAAGTGAAAGCAGCAAGGCACTTGTTTTCAGTGGCCAGCGGTAGTACCGCTCAAGGGACCGGTAGTACCACAGGTGCCAGCCGTAGTACCGCTGTCACCAGCTTCTACTACGAGCGCCTACGGTAGTAAGAGCGGACATAGTTTTTGAGGGCGGTAGTACCACAAAACCATGTCCGGTACTACCATGTCGGATTTTTGCACAGCCGTAGCCTCAGCGGAGGTAGACACGGAAGTAATTTTTTACTTTCGTGTACCTCCTGTGGCAGTTGGATACTGCCTTGCGGTAGTACCGTAAGGGCGTGCGGTAGTACCGCTCGGGCCGTTCTACCGCTCGTTGAACCTGCAGTAGTAACTCCCTGTGCCACTACCGTGCATGCGGTAGTACCGCTTTGCTCGGGTTGAAAGTGGGGGTAACGGTTGGACGCCGTGGTTCTTTACAACCAGGTTGGCAAGGTTATTTGGACGTAGCTCAGTCCCAAGCATCGAACCAACCGTGCGCCATGCGATCGTGGCCACATGACAAAAAAAAGAGATGTAGATATGTCTCTCTACACGAGCAGAATGAACAACGGGGATTGCCAGCCCAATTCCTCGGTTCCATAACATCTCTGGTGAGCACAACATCTTGGAAGAGTTGCGGTAAATTATTTTATTTTATTTTGGATTGGATTTTAAGTGGTATTTTAGCCTTCCAAATCCGTCGGTAATCACAACCAGCAAGGTTTCCTTCGGAATACATAGATTTAGTCGTATAGTTGCCTTTAGGTCCAAATGACCATTCAACTTTATCATGCCCATCCTTGGATCAAGGTGCTCAACAACACGTCCCACATCCACGACACCATTGGCCTCCCCGAGTTAGGCGAATACCTATGCCTTTGGCACATGACCCAAACCACCCTCAGCGATGAGCCGGACAACATTCGTTGGAAGTGGACCACGAATAGTGTGTACACGGCCAAATCCGCTTACGTGGCCACTTTCCATGGCTCCACCCATTGTCAAGCATGGAGGCTAACATGGAAGTGTTGGGCGCCACCACGGGTGCGCTTCTTCCACTGGCTTGCCAACCTTGACCGCTGCTGGACTGCCGACCGCCTTGAGCGCCGCAACCTGCCGCACCCACAGCGATGTCCGCTCTGTGACCAGGCGCTGGTGACTATACAACACCTGCTCCTCGCGTGCCCCTTCGCCCGACAGGTGTGGTATGCAATCCTATCTTGGTTGCGCCTCCCATGTTTGCCGCCTGACAACGACGCCGCTCTCCATGATTGGTGGCACTATGCAAGGCAGAGCACCCCCAAGCCCATGCATAAGGGCCTCGCATCCACTGCCCTGCTCGTCGTCTTCGAGGGTGCGCGCCCTTCCATCACTACCGTGATCGCCAAGATTAAGGATGAGACTGTTCTTTGGGCCAAAGCCGGAGCTTTGGGCCTCCACGTTCTATTGTCGCAGACCTGGGATATGCACTAATACCCCTGTAATTTGCCTCCTAGGAGCAGTGTACCAAACCCTATATTTTTAATACAATGAGACGCAAAAGCTTTTTGCATTTCTTGAAAAAAAGGTGCTCAACAACACTGCTAATTTCATTAAACTGCTGGGTAAGATCTGGGGTAAGCCTATGCCTGAACAGCGCACCAAACAAGTCTGCATATTTCTGGAGAGTTGAGTCATCCCCCCCCTACGCATAGAACCTCACTTTTATGAAGTTTATTTTAAGCCCATGCATAAGTTCAAACATATACAACAGCAACTTAAGCTTAACTGCCTTGTCAAAATCATCTTCAATGCATAACACCGTATCATCAGCATACTGCAGGATAGCTACCCCATTGGGAACAAGGTCAGCTACCAACCCTTTAATAAGATTGTTTTTCTGTTCAAAGTGTGCATTCATGATCATTTTTGTCAAACTTTCGACAGCCAAATTGAAAAGAAAAGGAGACAGGGGATCCCCCTGGCGGACCCCTTTGTGGCTTTGGAAGTAAGCCCCCACAGTGTTGTTAATTTTAACACTGACAGTGCCATTGTGCAAGATTTTTTCTATCCACCCACACCACTTCTCATCAAAGTCTCTAAGCTTATGACATTCTAATAAGACTTCCCAGTTGACTTTGTCATACGCTTTTTTGAAGTCAAGTTTCAAGACTATCCTAGTTTTTTCTTAACATGGGTGTGGTGTAAAACTTCATGTAAATTAAAATTCCTTTCATAATATTGCGCTTTTTGATAAAGGCATTCTGATGACGACTGATGAGTTTGTCAGCAAAAACAGCAACTCTGTTATCCAACACTTTAGTTATCAGCTTATATGGGCATCGTAAGAGACAAATGGGTCGGAATTCCTATTTTTCCCGCTCCATCGAGCTTAGGAATCAAGGTTATAACCCCATAATTCAGTCTCTCCACGCCCAGAATCCCCTCGTGAAAAGCTTTAAACGAATTCATGATATCTTGTTTAACTATATCCCATTAGAACCGATAAAATTCGGCTTGAATATTATCTGGGCTGGGAGCTCGATTACTATCCATGGACAATAAAGCTTTTTTTCACTTCAGCCTCACTGAATGGCCTAGTTAGGAATTCATTATCTTCCATATTTAGTTTTTCATCCGCTCCCCACGTATCCGGATCAAGATGAAAGATATCACCAGGGGCTGGTCTGAAAAGATCTTTGTAAAAAGTTGTGGCATGACGTAATAAGTTGTCCGTGTCCTCAATAATCACCCCCCCTGGTGGTAAAAGAGTAAATGGTATTTCCCCTCTTTTTTCCATTGGCTATCCTATGGAAAAAAGATTTATTTCTTCAACAACCATGTCTCACGAGACTGTTGGAGCCAGAAGAGTTCTTCATTTTTTTTTATCTTGGAGACCAGAACATGAACCAGGGACTGGACGCCATCGGAGATGCATTCATTACGCTGCTTCCAGATCATCCATGGTATCAATAGGGCAATGGAGGCAAGGCCTTTATGCATCAGTGCCGGCGTGTTTTGCCTGGCCTGCAACTACCAGTCCATGAGGGAGTCTTCGTGACTTGGTCCTGCGGTGGTCATCCTTAGCCAGGAGAGGATTTCGTACCAAGTCTGCCTGGCGAAGGGGCATTCCAGGAGGAGGTGGCTGATCGTCTTGGGGACTTGGTCGTAGAGTGGGCAGCGTGGCTGGTGTTTGAGACCTCGTCGAGCCAGGCGGTCAGCCGTCCAACACCTGTCCTGGTTGGCCAACCAGTGGAAGAACTTCACTCATGGCGGCGCCCAATTCTTCCAAACGAGCTTCCACGAGAAGCAAGTTGTGGAGCCTTGGAAGGTGGCGAGGTAGCATGAGCTAGCAGAGTATGTACCAGAGGCCGTCCATCTCTATACTAGTTGGTCCTCCATACTAGCTGGTCTGGGGCGTCTGAGAGTGTGATGTGCTCGATCGTCAACCATAAACGGAGGTACTGGCCGATTTCGTGTATGCCCAGGCTCTGGATTTTGCGGCGGCGCTTGGGGACGCAGGTGTAGAGGGCTGGGGCTATTTCACTTACGAACTGCCCATTTGATCCAGCGGTCTTCCCAGAAATACGGCGTAGTTCCGTCCCTGATGGTCATCGTGGTGGACGCGAAGAATAGTGCTCGCTCCTCGGCAGAGAATTGGAGGTCCAGGCCACTCCAAGGCGCTCATGGTCAGTGCGCGCGCAAGAACCATAGCCATCTTAATCGCAGGCGAGGCCGGCGCGCTCCAGATCTTGAACTCCCAAGCCTTCGTGCGATATGGGCCGACAAACGCGACGCCAATTGACGTGGCACATGGCCACCGTTGGCGGCCAACCCACAGGAATCTGTGCTCAATCTTCTCAATTTGACGAAGGTCTTCTTCGGCGGCGCGTAGGTGAGTAGTTGATGCACTGGAATGGCGCTCAACACCGACTTCACCAGCGCGAGCCGCCCAGATGTGTTCTTCAGGTTGGCCTTCCAACTAGAGGCTGCAATTGGCCGCAGCCGGCTGGCCAATGGTGAGGGGGATCCCGAGGTAGGTGATCGGCAGGTCAACGATCGGGCATCCTAGGTTTGCCAGTGCGACCGTCGCCTTGTTCGGGTCGCAGTGTAGCAGCTAGCCGGAGCTCTTGGTGTAGTTAACCATCAGGCCCGAGGCACGGCGGAAGAGTGCCAGAACCTCGCCCACGATGATGATGTTGCTCGTGGAGCAGTGACAGAATAACACCACGTCGTCCACGTACAGGGACACTGTAGGGGTCGAATGCCTCTGGTGCACCTGTGCCATGATTCCCATGTTGATAGGGCGCTTGATGAGCCTGCCCAAGATGTCGACGGTGAGCACAAAGAGTTGTGGTGATACAAGATCACCCTGTCGGAGACCCTTGTGGTGCCAAATGGGTGGGCCCGACTCACCGTTCATCAAAACCTGCGTGCTCGCTGAAGATAGGAGAATGGCGATCCACTCCATGAACCTGTTCCCAAAGCCATATTGGCGTAGGGTCTCCAGAAGGAAGGGCCAAGCCAGGGAGTCAAAAGCGCGCACAAGGTCCAGCTTGAGCAAGACCCGCAGGGCCCCCAACTGAAGAAGGAGCTTGGCCGATTGCTTGATGAAGACGAAGTTGTCGTGCAGGCATACGCATTTTGGCTTCGGATAACAAGGCTACCTAGCTTGGGGGCAAGTCGCAAGTCGCAGGGAGAACACCTTTGCAAAGATCTTTGCCACCAGGTGGATGAGGCTTATAAGCCGGTAGTCGTTCAACACGCTCGCGTCCGCGCGTTTTGGCAGCAAGGTGATCAGTGCCTGGTTGAGTTTGGCGAATTCGCGACCTCTCATCTCGTAGAGCTGTTGGAAGACGTCAACAAAGTCCTGGCGTACCGTGTTCCAGCAGGCTCGCACAAATTCAGCGGTGAAGCCGCCCGGCCCGGGCGCCTTCCGCGCAAGTAGCCGTTTGATCGCCTCCTAAATCTCTTTGGCAGTAAAAGGGCATCGAGGTCTGCTAGGTCAGCCGGAGCAATCAGCTCCGTAAGGTCCTTCGTGCACTCACGGTGGGCACCGGTGCCTAGCAGCTCATCATAATGAGTGAATGCCGCTTCTGCCATGCGCTCGGGATCGGTGATCCTCTGGCCGTCCATGGTCAGGCCAATGATCCTATTCTTTTGCCGTCGAAAGGAACATTGCCTGTGGAAGGAGGCTGTACTAGCATCGCCGTCTTTCAGATCGGCGATCCGAGCGTGCTGACGGGCGAAGGTGTGCTCCATAGACGCGAAGTCGAGATAGGCGACCTTGAGCTGTTTGCGAAACCAATCTTCATGTGGCGTCAACTGTCAGTCCTCCTAGGCTTTGTCGAAGCGCAAAAGAAGGTCGTGCGAGATTGCCATCTTGTGCTTGATGTGCCCGATAGATCGGGAACTCCAGCTTGTCAACTTTTGAGCTGTGGCTTGCAAGCATCTGCCTATGGAAGGGGTCGGTGTCGTGCATAGACGTCCAAGCAGTGTCCACCATTGCGTGGAAGCTGTCCATGTGCAACTATAGGTCCTCGAAGTGAAAACATCAGTGCGCAGCCGGTACCGGAGCATAGTCGAGAAACAAGGGGCTATGGTCCGAAATTAGAGATGCTAGGCATCGAAGGGTGCAGGCAGCGTGGGTATCCTCCCAGTCGGAGGTACAGAGCACTCTGTCCTGGTGCACAAGGGTGGGGGGGGGACTGCTCGTTCGACAGGTGTAGCCCATTGAGGTAAACCTCCTTCAACGCAAGATCGTTGATCAGCCTCAGGAATCTGCCCATCTTGCGTCTATGGAGGTTGCCATTGTTCTTGTCCTCATCGTGGTAGATTAGGTTAAAATCTCCACAGATCATCCGAGGTCCTTGGCAAGCGCTCCGGATGTCAGGCAACTCTTGGAGGAACCCTATTTTATCCCCTCTTCCCGCGGTCCATAGACGACCATCATCCACCATGGGGTAGCGAAAGCGGGGGAAACCTTGGCGGTGATCGCGTTCGCGGAGAACTCCAGGTCCGTGATAGTCACGACCTTGCTCTTCCAGGCGAGAAGGATGCCGCCTCTCGTGCCGATCGTTGGCAGGTAGACATAGTCGTCAAACTCTGAACCTAGCGAGAAGGATGCCGCCTCTCGTGCCGATCGCTGGCAGGTAGACATAGTCGTCAAACTCTGAACCTAGCAAGAAGGATGCCGCCTCTCGTGCCGATCGCTGGCAGGTAGACATAGTCGTCAAACTCTAAACCTAGCGTGTTGAGGATCACGGAGGAGCAAATCAGGGCCATCTTTGTCTCGTGGAGACAAACAATGGCTGCATCGGTGGAGGCCAGCAAAGAGCGGACAGCGAATCTTCGTGCACGGGCGTTTAGGCCACGGCCATTCCAAATAGGATAAGGTTTTAAAACAACCGACTGATCTAGTGGTTGCCGCTTGCGTTGTACACGTGTAATTGCTGGTCTTAAAAAAAAACAGTTCCACCAGCGTAGACTTATCTCTTTCACATAAGTTTTCCTCCACTCGTCGCGGCCTCGGTTGCATCTTTCATCATCTTCCTGGCGTCCTCTCTCTCTCTCTCTCAAAGTCGATACCTGCCTCCACTGCCGCCTCCATCCACCAGCAACCAAGCTCCATCGTCGCTGGGGAGCTTCTCTCTACTGCAAGGATAACCATGTGTGCAGCCATGGCGTCGTCGGTGCTACGTTGTAGGAGCACGTAGGGGATGGATGGAGGCGGTTGTTGCAACACAGCATGCAGTGGGAGGACGGCAGCGAGCACAGGTGGTAGCCGCCGGCGGCACTACTCGCTACCGGTGCTGCAATGCAACATGCAGGAGAAGACTGGCGGCGAGCACTGCCAAGTGCAGCAATGCAATGCAACACATGGTGGTTTGCGTGGGCACTGCTCGCTGCCGGTGCTGCAATGCAGGGGGAGACCGGTGGCGAGCGCTGCTACGGTGCTGCAATGCAGAATGCAGGGGGAGACCGGTGGCGAGCGCTGCTAACTGCTTCAACGCAGCACGCAATGGTTGCCGGAGGCGGGGGCCGCGCTGCCGGTGCTGCAACGCAAGCATGCGGTGGTCGTTGGCAGCGGGCGCCGCTCGCTGTAGTGATGAAACACAACATGCAGGGGGAGGCGGGCGGCGAGCGCTGCTCACTGCTGCAACGCATCACATGGTGATTGCTGCAGATGGGCGTAGCTGTCCTTTTGTACCGAGAGGGTGGTAGAAACTGCTGGGAGCGACGCAAGGGATGGCCGCGACTTCGTCGGCGTTTGCTGCAAAACGGCCGCACTAATGCGTGAGATCATAGTGTTTAGACGAGGTGATGCTGGGAGTAGTGTGGTGTGGCCACCGAGAGTCGTGGGTGCTTTTCCTCTCCAGGGGATAGAGTAGAGGTACGAGGTGATGAATAGAAGGATCCAACGGTGCATCCCTGTGCAATCGGATGGCTAGGGATCAACCAGTTGATTTGTAGCAGCGCCCTTCCAAATAGCAATCTTAAGGCCGTGATACATAAAGAAATGATCGACGGAACAAGGATTGCCACATCACAAGGCCTAAGTCTCGCAAGCGGCGACACTGCATGAGGCGACAACCGAGGGCGGCGCCACATCGATAGGGAGCTCGTGGTCGACAAGCGTGGCTATGGCCGAGAGGACGGCGAGCGGGATGGGCACAGCAAAGATGCCATCATACGCCTTCATCTTCGATGCTGTAATCCTCTGATCGGTGCCCACGATCCCGAGCGTGCGAAGGATGTGAACCGTTGCCCGCCGTTCAGCAGTTGGCGGCACCGTCGTGGGCGAGCGTGCTGCGGAGGCTGAACGTCCCCCCGGGAGGGGTGAAGTTCAGAGGTCGTTGTGCCTTTTCCTCGGCGCTGGCATTGTGGCTCCGATTTGCTTTGTTGCTGCAGTCAGGAAATCGCCAAGCGTCCAAGCCCTGTTCGTGGTGGCGCAAGTAGCGGAGCGTTACTGGTGAGGATGCAAACCGGCCAGCAGCAGCACGAAGAGGCGCAAGATTAGGCGATGCCCTCTGTGCATCCCTATTGGGCTCAGCCATGGGTGATGTGGGCCTCAAGGGTGGCCCAATGCGGTCCGGAGTGGACATGGGGGTCGTGGGGCGCTGCAGGAGCATGATGGTCTGCTCGGGCCGCAGCCCAGCTTCGGGGTTCTGCTGGCAGCTGTTAGCTGAGGCGGTGGTGAGGGGCGCCAGAATTTGCGCGTCAGCGCCAGCTGTAGTCGTCCTAGCCATGGCGGACCGGTCAGCAGAAACCTCCAAACAAACGCCAGTGGCTGAATTGATATAGAGAGGATGGAGGAACAAGGACCTCTTGATTTAGAGCTATGAATGATGCCTGAATTCCAACCTGTGGTACTGCTATTATGTATATTGTTGAACATGTAAACCTGAAAGCTCTGCTCGTTGCATCTTTATCAGAGAGAAAATCTTGGAGAACAAAATACTTCGCTAAGGTTCAACCATTTCGCTACGGTTTTCTTCCAATTTTTTCTAAGGAATTCTGATATAATATATATAGGAAAATGATTCGGTACCCCTGGGATTATGTACTCTCGCTGATATATACCGCATTGATGAATCGAGTATACCCCTTAATCATTTTTAATATACTTCATTAAATGTTACTCCCTCCATAACAAAATGGAAGATGTTTTTAAGCCCTTTGCAAAACCAAAAAACGTCTTACATTTTGGTACAGAGGTTGTACCAGATACCCCAAAGTGAGTTTAATGAAAAAATATATTTCAGACCATATGTTTTATATTATTTACACACAAACTGTTTTTTTTCTGTTACTCCCTCTGTTCACAAATATAAGATGTTCTAACTTTTTTCCGAATCCGATGTATATAGAAACGTTTTAGTGTTTTTGTTCACTCATTTCAGTCTGTATGTACTCCATATTGTAATATTCAAAATATCTTATATTTGTGTATGGAGGGACTACATTTTTATATTGCATAAACCGAGGGCTCTGACGATATATTTTCGTAAAACTTGTTTTGAGGCATCTTAGAATAATTACTAAGTTATATTGAGTATGATGAAGAGGTAAAATAGGTTAGTTTAAGAGGTATATTAAATGTGGGAGTACATACTTCTAAGGAGTACAGAAAATTAGTCCAGGGATGGGCAGCACTAGCATATGACCTGGCTCTGTGATGAGCACACTGTTATGACGGGCACTACTTATAGCCGGAGGAGGCCCAATGGGCCCGTTTAGTTAGGGGCTTAGCCCAAGTTATCTTATTTTTATTAGCAGTATGGTTATATAAACAGTTGTAAGACACCCTTTTGGAATTAAGCAATAAGACATATTATATTGCCCGGCTCCGAGAGGAGCCGGAATCCCTAATCCTAGCCGCCGCCTCTTCCATCGCCACCGCCTCTCCACCCCGCGAGGCGGCGCCCTCGCGCCGGCTACCGCGCCCTCGCCCTCGCCAGCCTCCCTCATACCCCTACAGCCTTCGGCCAAGACCCGGTAGGATCCTAGCTCCTACCAGGCAGGAAGCTTCGGTTCGACCATGTCTTCGCCGCCGCCCTTCCCATCCCTTCTGCTGTCGATCTCCACCACCGCCCCGCTCGCAACAACGACCGGCGCCCCGCACGTGCCCGTGCTGGTCACCTCCGCCGCACCGCTTCCCGCTGTCCTCACCCCGGAGGAGCTCACAAGAGCGATTCGCGACCTTGCCACTTCCATGCAGGGGATCCGCGTCTACCTGGCCGGTCCCTACGGGCCACCGCCGGCCGCGCCACCACCCGCCGCTGCTTTCGTGGCAGCCGCCGCACCAGCTAGCATCTACCGAGCTCGTCGGGCCGCTGCAGCCGGCGCTGCAGCTACCGCCGCCACCAGCCACCACCTCCGGGCCGGGCCCCACCCCGGCGCCGGGGGTCCCTCTTCACCAACTCCGGTTCCCGCCCTCGCCGTCGCCGCTACCGGCCTGGGTGACCGGTGAAAGGATCGATATGGTTGGCTAGAGGGGGGGGGTGAACTTTTAAGACCATCAATTAATTCTTTAAGCATGGTTTTGACTTCGCTCGTCAAGGACGTCTTGAGGGCGGCCATAGCCGTATTCAAGTCGTCCCTTGTGACCGAAGTCAAGTCCATGTCCTCGGGTTGCCCACGGTTAACTTCCTCTCCGCCTTCAATACTTTTCGGGTGGTTAAACCCTTAATAAAGAGACGTGGCTCTGATACCAATTGAAAGGATCGATATGGTTGGCTAGAGGGGGGGGGGTGAATAGACAACGACCACTTTTTAATTAATCTTAACAAGTTAAGGTAAACACTATACGGGTTCACAAATAATATGACAAAGAGGTGAACCCTATAGAAGCTAACAACAAGAGCTATTAAGACAAGTAAGATATAGTCACAAGCATAAGCAAATACAAAGTAAAGGTTAGAGATAACCACAAGTGGAACCGATGGAGACGAGGATGTGTTACCGAAGTTCCTTCCCTTTGACAGGAAGTACGTCTCCATTGGAGCGGTGTGGAGGCACAATGCTCCCCAAAAAGCCACTAAGGCCACGTATTCTCCTCACGCCCTCGCACGATGCAAGGTACCGTGATTCCACTATAGGTGCCCTTGAAGGCGGCGACCGAACCTTTACAAACAAGGTTGGGGCAACTCCACACAAAGCTTGGAGGCTCCCAACTAAACCACGAAGCTTCACCACAATGGAATATGGCTTCGAGGTGACCTCAACCGTCTAGGATGCTCAAACACCCAAGAGTAACAAGATCCGCAAGGGATTGGTGGGGGAATCAACTTTTCTCTTGGTGGAAGTGTGGATCTAGGCCTTCTCAACCAATCCCTAAAGAATCAACAAGTTTGATTGGCTAGGGAGAGAGATCGGACACTTTAGAGTTTGTGGAGCAACAATGGAGCTTAGAGAGGTAAGAGATAGGGTTCCTCAGCTAGAAGAACCCTTTATATAGTGGGGGGAAAAATCAGACCGTTTTCCCACTCTCTGCCCGAGTACCAGCGGTACTACCGCTGTGCCGGAGCGGTACAACCGCTGGCTACAGCGGTACTACCGCTGGCTGCAGCGGTACTTCCGTTGGGCCTCCAGCGGTACTACCGCTGACACCAGCGGTACTATCGCTGAGCCTCCAGCGGTACTACCGCCGACACCAGCGGTACTACCGCCGGCCTGTTGGTAGTGCACAAGCACTACTACCGCCGGGAAAGTCTTCGCAAAAGGGTCCGTCCACAAACTACCGCTAGGTAGGTGGAACAAAACACCTGGAGCGGTACTACCGCTGATCAGGGGCGGTACTACCGCTGGCTCCAGCGGTACTACCGCTGGCAGTCCAGCGGTACTACCGCTGGGGACCATTTTGCAGAGATAAACGAGACGAAGAGGCGAGGGCCGCTCCAAAAGATAAGGAAAGGGAGAATGTGAAGTGTGCGTGTGTAAAGATAGATTCCACCCAAACCTTTCCACTACGGATCCCCTCTTAATAGTACGGCTTTCCTATGACTCAAATAAAGAGAATCGTAGAGAGCGCCGTGCTTCCGTTCCAGAAGAGAGGAGACGTGTCGTCTTGTGCCGTTGACGAGTGTTTCCTGAAACTTTGACACACACGGTTAGTCCTGTACGGTACTGTCATCAATCACCAAAATTACTTAGGCATAAACTATGCCCCAACAACCGGGTCGCAGCCGGTCTACACGACGGCCTCGGCGCCGCCGTACATCCAGTCGCCATCGGCGCCACCCCCGCAGTACGGCGGACCCTCCAGCTTCGCCGGTCCTCAAGCCGGCCCTGACGGGTACCCGGCGCCGACCCCCGCACTTCTCCGCGCCGACGAGCCCTACCACCACTGGCGCCCATACCCACACGCCGCCGCGGCTCGCCAAACTGGACTTCGCCACCTACGACGGCACCGAGGACCCCCTGAACTGGCTCAACCAATGTGATCAGTTCTTCCGGGGGCAACGGACGCTCGCTTCGGAATGCACCTGGCTCGCTTCATATCACTTCCGAGGTGCCGCACAGACGTGGTATTACGCTCTCGAGCAGGACGAGGGTGGCATGCCTCCATGGGAGCGTTTCCGCGAGCTCTGCCTCCTCCGCTTCGGGCCTCTGATCCAAGGGAGCCGGCTGGCGGAGCTTGGTCGCCTACCCTTCACCTCCACGGTGCAGGACTTCGCCGGTCGCTTCCAGCCCCCGGCGTGCCACGCGCCCGGCGTGACGGCACGTCAGCAGGCCGAGCTCTTCGTGGGCGGGCTGTCGGACCATATCCGCGTGGACGTGGAGCTGTGGGGACCTCAGGACCTCCAGACGGCCATGTATTACGCCCGTGCCTTCGAGCGTCGCGCGCAGGCACTGCAGCAGGCACCACCAGCGCCGGGGCGCCCGACGCCGACCTCTATGGCGGCCCCCGCTCCGGCTGCCACGTGGCACTTCTGTCGGCTCACCCCGGCCGAGCAGCTCGAGCGCCGTCGCCAGGGGCTTTGCTATAATTGCGACGAGCCCTACGTGTCGGGCCACGTCTGCCCGCGCCTCTTCTACTTGGAGGCATCCGACTATGTCGAGGAGGACACCACCATCGATGGGCTCAGCGACCTGGCCGCCCCAGTTGCGGCGGAGGCCCCACCGGCGCCCGTTTCCGCAAAGGCTCTCGTGGGCATCCGAGACGAGCGGACTATGCTCTTGCCGATGACGATCAATGGTGAGCGCCTGGTGGCCCTCCTGGATATGGGCTCCACGCGTAACTTCCTGCCTGAGTCGACCATGCGCCGCTTAGCGCTCCAGCCGACGGGCGGGGAGCACTTCCGGGTCACCGTGGCCTCCGGTGCCATGGGATTGCGTGGGACGTGCCCATCACCATCGGCGACGAGCACTTCACCATCGCGTGCGCCGGCATTGACTTGGGTTGCTTCAACTTCATCCTCGGCGTCGACTTCTTGCGGACCCTCGGTCCCATCCTCTGGGACTTCGACGCCATGACGATGACCTTCTGGCGCCAGGGTCACCGCATCTGCTGGGCGGGCGTGGGTGGCGCCTCCCCAGCGATGCCGCAGCTCCAGCTGGCAGCGACTGCTACAGGGCCCGAGCACCCACTGTTGGATCATCTCTTGCAGCAGCACCGCGACCTCTTCGACAAGCCTCCGGGCCTTTCGCCAGCCCGTGTGTATGACCACCGCATTCATCTCCTGCCGGGCACGGCGCCGGTTGCGGTGCGCCCCTTTCGCTACCCCCAGTTGCAGAAGGACGAGCTGGAGCGGCAGTGTGCGCTAATGCTTGCCTTTGGCATCATCCGGATTTCCACATCGCCGTTTTCAACGCTGGTCCTCCTCGTCTGCAAGTCGGACGACACGTGGCGCTTCTGCATCGACTACCGTGCCCTGATGCTCAAGGACAAATTTCCTATCCCGGTCGTCGACGAGCTCTTGGACGAGCTACATGGGGCGCGCTTCTTCACCAAGCTCGACCTCCATTCGGGCTACCACCAGGTGCGGATGCACCCGGACGATGTCGCGAAGACGTCGTTTGGGACTTATCACAACCACTTTGAGTTCTTGGTGATGCCTTCTGGCCTCTCCAACGCTCCGGCAACCTTTCAGGCCTTGATGAACGACGTCCTCCGCCCCTACTTGCGTCGGTTTGTGCTCGTTTTCTTTGATGACATTCTTATCTACAACGCCTCTTGGGCGGAGCACCTTCAGCATGTCGCCATCGTCTTCAACGAGCTTTGGGCGCATCATCTTCATCTTAAGCGCTCGAAGTGCTCGTTCGGCACGCCTTCCGTCGCCTACCTCGACCATGTCATCTCGATCGAGGGTGTTGCTATGGACGCCGACAAGGTGTCGGCTGCCGCGGCTTGGCCGACGCCGCACTCACCGCGGGCTCTCTGCGGCTTCCTGGGCCTCGCGGGGTACTACCGGAAATTTATCCAGGAGTTCGGCATCATCACGTCCCCGCTCACACGCCTGTTATGACGTGACGCCTTCGCCTGGGATGCGGAGGCAACGGAGGCATTTGAGGCTCTCAAGCAGGCCCTCACGACGGGTCCCGTCCTCCAGATGCCCGACTTCGACCGACCGTTCATGGTGGACTGCGACGCCTCTGGTGTGGGGTTCGCCGCCGTCCTTCATCAGGGCGATGGACCGCTGGCGTTCTTCAGCAGGCCCTTTGCTGCGCGCCATCATAAGCTCGCGGCCATATCTTTGGGGACGGCCGTTCTGGATTCGCACGGATCACTACAGCCTCAAGTTCTTATTGGACTAGAGGCTCTCTACCGCGCCGCAGCACCAGTGGATCAGCAAGCTCATTGGCTTCGACTTTACCGTCGAGTTTCGTCCGGGCCGCCTTAACACCGTGGCCGACGCCCTGTCCTGCGGCGACGCCGACCACGACACGGACGGACGCCGGCGACTCCGCCGGGACGGCTCTCTGCATCCGCTCGGGGCCTTCTTTCGCCCTCCTTGACGACATCCGCAGGGCTACCACGGACGCGCCGGACGCTTAGCTCCTTTGGCAGCGCCTCGACGCCGGCGACCTGGCAGAGCCGTGGCGTTTGGCGGACGGCTTGCTCCTGGGTGGGCGTCGCCTCTTTGTGCATGATCACGGCGATCTCTGTCACCAGGTTCTGCTGCTGGCGCACTCGGCAGGCCACGAGGGGGTGCAAAAGGCCCTCCACCGTCTCCGCGCAGATTTCTACATCTCCCGCGATCGAGCCTTGGTCCGGGACTGGGTGCGGTCCTGTGTTACGTGCCAGCGTAACAAGACGGAGACACTGCACCCGGCTGGGCTACTACAGCCCCTGGAGGTGCCCTCTGAGGTCTGGGCCAATATCTCCATGGACTTCATTGAGGGCCTCCCAAAGGTGGGCGGCAAGTCCGTCATCCTCATGGTGGTCGACCGCTTCTCCAAGTACGCTCACTTCATCGCGCTCGGCCATCCCTACACGGCTGCCTCCGTGGCTCGTGCCTTCTTCGATGGCATTGTCCGCCTCCACGGGTTTCCGTCTTTGATCGTCAGCGACCGGGACCCGGTGTTCACGGGGCATGTCTGGCGTGATCTCTTCCGTCTGGCGGGCGCGAAGCTCCGCCTGAGTACGGCCTTTCATCCTCGGACGGACGGCCAATCCGAGGTGGTCAACAAGGTGATTGCCATGTATTTGCGTTGTGTTACAGGTGATCGCCATGTATTTGCGTTGTGTTACAGGTGATCGTCCCCGTGCTTGCGTTGTGTTACAGGTGATCGTCCCCGTGCTTGGGTGGATTGGCTCGCATGGACGGAGTACTGCTACAACACCTCTTATCACTCCGTCCTGCGTGCCACGCCGTTCGAGGCGGTCTATGGCCGACCGTCCCCGCCCATCCTGCCGGTTGACCCTGAGACGGCTCGGACCGAGGCGGCAGGCGATCTTCTTCGCAGCAGGGACGAGGTGCTTGCGGAGGTGTGTCAACGCCTTCTCCAGGCCCAACAGCTGTCGAAGCGGTACTATGACGACCATCACCGAGAGGCAGAGTTTGCGTTAGGCGATTGGGTGTGGCTGCGCCTCCTTCACCGCTCCACGCAGTCCCCGGAACCGCGCGCTAAGCGCAAGCTAGGCCCTCGCTACGCGGGACCATTTTCTGTGGTGGAGCGCATAGGCAAGGTGGCCTACCGCATACAGCTTTCGGCCAGTGCCCGCATCCATGACGTATTTCATGTGGGACTGCTGAAGCCTTTCCACAGAGCTCCGCCAGCAGCCACACCGGCGCTACCTCCGACGGACGACTTCTTCCAGGTCCGGCCAAGGTGTTGCAGGTCCAGCAGTGTCGCGGAGTGTGGCATTTATTGATCCAGTGGCAAGGCCTTCCGGAGGAGGATGCCACTTGGGAGCAGCACAAGGAGTTCTGTCGACATTTTCCAGACTTCCAGCTCGAGGACGAGCTGTTTGCGTAGGCGGGGAGAGATGTTATGACCGACACTACTTATAGCCGGAGGACGCCCAATGGGCCCGTTTAGTTAGGGGCTTAGCCCAAGTTATCTTATTTTTATTAGCAATAAGGTTATATAAACAGTTGTAAGACACCCTTTTGTATTTAAGCAATAAGACATATTCTATTGCCCGGCTCCCAGAGGAGCCGGAATCCCTAACCCTAGCCGCCGCCTCTCCACCGGGCGAGACGGCGCCCTCGCCCTTGCCAGCCTCCCTCCTACCCGTACAGCCTCCGGCCAAGACCCGGTAGGATCCTAGCTCCTACCACACACCAAGCTTGATGTTTCCAGAAGCAAAGTGATTGCTTATATCCATGCAAAGCAGAGACTTGCTAGTTACTTATGGGTAGTCAAGGTTTGTTCCAGAAAAAATCATGAAGTTATATATGCCAGTGACCAAAAAAAAAAAGAAAACTGAACCATCGTGGTGCTGCTAGACTCTTGTCTGCTATAGGTGATGCATGGTCTGCTTTAACACCAGCACCACACGTGTTTGCCATAACAGCCACTTCGAGTTATTTAGGTCTATGAACTGCACTTCCACTTGCAAGTGGTCTCTACTAACATTTTTAAACCCTGACTGTATGAGTGCAGTGAAACATAAGTTATTAATGTATCTTTGTGAACTAACTCTTTGCAACATGTGCTTCTCTATTCCACTTGACAGAAGGATGCATTGCTTTCACCAAGTTCGAGGAGTTTTTATGCTTGTATCGGTGAAAGCACCCATGCTTATCAGAGCTCATCTGAAGATTTGGCCGCTATAAATAATTGTCTAAATTAGTATGTCAACTTTCTTAAAAATAAGGAATTTTTCTTGATAAGACATTGCCATCACTCATTTCACTCTAACCTGCAGCACCACCAGGAGAATCAACACTCGAATAAACTTTGACATGGTTAGCGATTCAGTGGTAGCTGGCAGTCTGGGCCAACCAAATGGTGTCCCTGCCTCTTCGGATCCTGCAGGTTCATTTAGTTTCTTGTCAAGGAAGGGCAACCCAGGACCAGATTCTTGAGCAAATAAATGAGCATCTCCTGTATATAGCTCACGGACCCACGGAAGGCCTTCTGTTCTTCTGAATAAGTGGGTGAACTCGAATGCTTCAACTGTACATCTGTGTGTTAGGGAGTAGCAGCAGTATAAAAGTGGCTGATTACTTAGCATCAGCATTCCTGATGTATTATTTTATTTTCCAGCTGTTGAAAAACAGTAGTGTAAGCTGTGGAAAATAATAACCGGCAATATTTTTCAGTGTGTAATAATCTGTTGGTGTTTACTGTAGATAATCTGGCATGTGACTTATGGAATGCTTCTATGTGGGAGGGTCACCACCATCCGTGCCTCGCTCTATGCCGATGCTGCTGCTATCTCTATCAAGCCCGTCAAGAAGGGCATCCAGTTTTTCTCTTCGGCCTTGGCCTCATTTGGGGAAGTTACCGGTCTAGTCACCAATTGCGCCAAAAGTCTTGTCGTCCCGATCCGTTGTGAAAATATTGATCTTCCTTTTCAATGAGATGAGATATCTTGGACTACCTTTATCAGTCAAGCGACTCCAGAGGATCCACTTTTAGCTACCACTGTGGCAAGGAAGACATGTCACTACTGCTGGCCGGGCTGTCCTGGTCAAAGCTGTTCTCATTGCCATTGCCATTTATCACCTCATGTCGCGATAGTCTTTGATGAAAAATGTAAAGTTAATTGGAACCTCGTCTGCGGACAGATTCTCTAAGGGCGTGTTGGTTCCCTGGGTAGCTACAGGCTGCATTGCATCAGGGGACCTGGATGAGCCGCTGCCTTCACTGTCGTACCACTTCACACACGGAGCCACACTCCCTGCGGTTTGTCAACCCCAGTACTACGACTGAAGCGGCTGCATGATCCAAACAAGAAGCTCTCGCGGCTCCATGGAGGATGAGCGCCGCTGCCTTCACTGTCGTACCACTTCACACATGGGGCCACACTCCCTACGGTTTGTCAAACCCCGAGCACTACGATTGAAGCGGCTGCATGATCCGAACGGGAAGCTCTCGCGACCCCATGGAGGATGAGGGACGCCCATGCTTCCTCACCATGACCAGAAACTGAAGCCACCTCAAAGAACCAGAAGAGAAGAGCAAACCAGGCAACCCTAGGTTGGAGAGGAGGAGGATGGATGAGCATCGTTTGTCGCACCCCTCCCGCTTTTATAGGAAGGGCGCGGGGGGGGGGGGGGGGGGGGCTCTCCTGCGCTCCGAGGGTCATCGTCCGCCTCCACCTATGTCGTTGCCCACCATCACGGACGAATAGGTAACCACCCCATCATTTCAATCCACGACGCTGCAGCTCCTGCCACGACCAAACCTTTAAAGTCATGTGCATCCGCCGTGAGTTCGCGCAATGCATGTGGCACGCATGGCGGAAACGGCCCGGGGAGGTGGGAGGACGCGGAATAGTGGGATGACGGTTACCTCTTTACGAATTCCATGCCCGCGCACTAACTTTGGGCTTGACCCAACAATGCTAGGCGATCGAGTATGGGCTAGGCCCGGGGGCTCTTGTGGGTGCACTAATAATGGGGTGCCTAATATCCCTGACTTATGCACGGCCGTTGAGAGCATCAACCCGGGGGCTCAAGAACAACCGTCAACTGCAACAGCCCAAGACGCGCCAACAACCCTGGCACTTGCCGGAGGCGAAGGCGCAATCATCCTCAACAAGACTCGGCAAGGCGCCTACCCGGCAGGCGTGAGCCAGCCTGCCATAGCTCCACCTCATCGCTACACCAATCACTTGTCGATGAGATGTCGAGTCCCCAGATGGCTAGGTGGCTCTCGCTAGCTACGTGGCGCCGTGCTGGAAGACAGGTTGCAACCTGTTGACACCCGCCCGGAAGCGTGTCAAGACCTCAAGCCATGGCCAGCTCATAGGTGAAAGAGGGCTGCCAGGAATGCACCCTCGCTAGCCACCTAGGATCACATTTATGGTGCTTTGTCTTAAGTGCCAGAGTTAGGTATGATAGCACTGTTAGCTATCTGATCATGTCAGTTGCCACTGTGGACGCCCCTTGAGCTATAAAAGGAGGCTCGAGGCAACCTTGCAAAGGATTCAGATCTTTGGACATTTGAGCGCTTAGAGATTCGACTCTTGGTAGATTAGGTCCCCGTGGGTTAGAGCCAAGTGTAAGCGCACGCTCCGACAACCCTTGCCGGGGTATAGCTTCGTGCAACTTCATCTTCCACAATCAATCCACCAAAGCAGGAGTAGAGTTTTATGCTTCACAACGTCTCGAACCTGGGTAAATTCCCTCGAGTCTCATCACCGTGCTGTTTCGTACTCTCTGCTCTTTATGTGATACGACCTCCCCGAACCATAAGGGGCCCGAGGTATGCGGCCATGTGACCTCGTGCCTAACATCTTTGACCTATCATGAAAGAAAAATTGCACGATCAAGCGGGCTTTAACAAACAACACTTGGGTCACTCATATTGACTTCTCCAATGGCCTCACAGTTGAGCACTTTCAGCAGTTTACTGCCCTTTGGGAGAAGATTTCCTTGGTCACTCTGGACCAGGACTTGGAGGATTCCATTGTTTGGAAGTTCACCAAGGATGGACTGTATTATGCTTCCTCGGCCTACAATGCGCGGTTTGAGGGCCTCAATACACCGACAATGGTCCAATCGGTCTGGAAGGTTTGGGCCCTTTCGCGGTGCAAATTTTTCATCTGCTTGTGCTTCAAGATAGAATCTGGACTTCGGATCGCCTGGTTCGACGTGGGTGGCCCAACTGTGGACTGTGCCCCCTTTGCAAGAAAACTCCAGAATCGGCGGCCCATCTGTTCTTCCGCTGTCGTTTCACTATTCAGGTGTGGAACTATATTCTTTGGTGGCTTGACATGCATCACATTGATATTCCTTCTTGGTGAGCGAGGGCTCAGTACAGGAATGGTGGACCGATAATGTTTATCTTCGTTCCGAGTCCCCCAAGATGCTTGCTTCACTCATGATGCTCATCTCTTCGGAAGTTTGGATGGAGTGCAATGCTTGAGTTTTCCTCAACACGACCGCTCCTTCGACGACCATCATTAGCAAGATAAAATAGAAACTATGGCTTTGGACGTCGGCGAGCGCCAAACACTAGTATTATAATGCCGCGAGAGTAGATCTTATCTTTGGCCATTTGGTGGCTTGTCTGAACCTTCTTCTTAATTAATGAAATGACAAATCTTTTGCCTTGTTTTATAAAAACCCTCATGGAATGCTTTTATTGTCCCAGTTGTTATAAATAAACCAGCTGTAATAAATAAATAACCCTTGCGGATATTAGGGAATAATCCCCGCTCCTTCTAACATGTGCGGTTGCACACTTCCAGCAACCAACATCACAGCAGTTTCTGAAACGGCACTGTGTGAACCATCGCATTCCTCGGAGGCGAGTGTTCCCATTGTATACAAGTGCTCATTCATCTTCAATAAAGGATGGTTCTATCATTTGTTTTCTTTCGATGTCAAACACGTTATCAACACATATCTCTACCGAGAGCAGAGCACAGAAAAATCACGTCGGTGATGTCGCCGGGAAACAGAAAGAACGGAAGAAAAGCCGGAAGCATGGTGTCGTGCACATCCCGTCCCAGGTGCTCGTAGAAGGCAACACTTGAAGATGCTGTTTCTCCGAACGTCCGGGTCGCTCGGCTGAGGATGCCGCTGCATATAGCGAGTGAAGTTGGCCGCGCCAAGAAGTTGGCTTGACGCCCGCGAGAGTGACCACCCGGCGCTGCTCCCCATCCGTCGGACTCGTCGGCACGGTGGCCAACATCGTGGCGCCCCTCCGGCGTGGCTCGAATCATCCAGGCAACGATTCTCTGAAGTAAATCGATTGATTTGTGTCCACGTAGGGAATCACGATGGAGAACCTTATCTCTTCGCCTCTTTGCACTAAGGTCCTTGCAGTTGCTAGAATTAGCAAAACTGGCAGATTCAATGGTCTAGACCAATATTTGCACATCATTCTTCAGTTTTGGGGATTTCGCAAATTGGTCCTGTTAACAATGTTATTTATTAGCGTTGATCTGTTTTGACCTTGTTATTTCCATTATTTGTCTTATAAATACTGTGTTTGTGTAGAGTACCTTGTATTCCAGAACATATGTGTGATATAAGATATTTCAATGTTTCCTACATGTTGAGATTAATTACATCTACTATTTTTAATTGAGATTTTTAATATCTTACAAAGATAAATCTAGTACCTCTACAATACTATTTCTTCATTGAGTACGATGTATATATTTCCATGTTCACCACATGTCGAGATTAATATGTCTATTTGTAATTGAGATTTTCAATTTCTTGCAAATACAAATGCAAAATTCAAGGTGATTTCTTCAAATTGATGCTTGGGATCACAAGGTAGTCATATGAATCTATTGCCTACATAGATTACAAATGACTACTGATAAAGCCTACATTTTTCTGTTTTGACATTATGATTGCTTTACAAAGTGGTGTCCCACACATTTTACTAAGTCATGACATACGACATTAGGAGTAAGTATCTACTGATTTCATCAGATTATACTCCCTCGTGGTGCGAGATCTACTCCCTTTTGGAGATTATCTTCAAGATGTCATACTTAGCAATTTGAAGTTCACACTCATGGTTTCAAGCCAACTTCTTGAAATACCCATCAATTTTGTAAAATTCATTACAACACTAACCATGATGGTCTTTAATTTACTAATCATAAATTAATTATCTCTCGTTTTCCCCTATAAGTAATTGATGGCTAGGTAATTTGAGGCTCTTTCTCTCAATGGCCACAAATTATTTAAGCGGGTCATGGACATCAAGATCAGTCTTGCATCCCATTGGATAGCGCATGCAATCCAAGCCATGCCACTGATACGTCTCCAACGTATCGATAATTTATGAAGTATTCATGTCATATTTGTTTATGTTTACTATACTTTTATATGATTTTGATGCACTTTATATTATTTATTTAAAACTAACCCGGGTTGACGCTGTTTTCAACACAGTCATGGTGTTGTTTTTTGTGCAGAAAATGGAAGTTCTCAAAATCGCGTGAATTTTTTTGATGATTTTTCTGGAACATATGAGCAATATTGGAGCGAAGAACCACCATAGGAAAGCCACGTGTGGTCCACGAGGCAACAAGGCGCGCCCACCCCCCTAACGTCACCCTGTTGCATGGTGGTTCCCACGTGGCTCCATTTGACGTGATTCCAACATTGAAAAATACTATATATATAGAAACCTTTGAAAGTATAACCTAGAACTTCTGATCCGCCGCCACAACTCTCTGTACCAAAGAAAAACCCATCTGGAGCCTTTCTAGTACCCTGCTAGAGAGGGGAAATCATCACCGGCGGCTATCTCCACCATCCCGGCGGTGTCCATGACGAGGAGGGAGTAGTTCACCCTCGAGGCTGAGGGTATGTACCAGTAGCTACATGTTTGATCTCTCTCTCTCTCTCTCTCTTTCTCTCTCTCTCTCGTGTTCTTGAGATGGCACGATCTTGATGTATTCGAGCATTGTTAATATAGTTGGATCATATGTTGTTCTTCCCTTGCTATCTTGTTGTGATGAATCAAATCTCTGGCTTTGAGATCTCGTTATGTTGGATTGAATATTGGATTTGAGAACACTTGACGTATATCTTGCATGCGGATACACGTAGTGACATTTGGGCATTCTATTGATTCACTTGATATATGTTATGGCATCAACTTGCAGATTCCGGTGGCCTTAGGGATCTATGGATTGGGGTTGATTGCATGTTTTCACACTACATTCTCCGATAGAAATCTTGGGGTACTCTTTGAAGTTCTTTGTGTTGGTTTGAATATGATGAATCTGAAATTGTTTGATGCATGTTGTTGTATAATTAACCCATGGATACTTGAGGTGACATTGGAGTATCTATGTGACATTAGGGTTGATTGATATGTATCATAGGTGTTACTAGTATGAACTCTAGGGTTGTTTGTGACACCTATAGGAATAGCCCAAAAGATTTATAGGAAGAAATAACTTCGGGGTGGTCCGCTGCCTACAACAACTTCTTATTATGTTCTCCACTAATAGGGACTCTGGAGTGATTCTGTGTTGCATGTTGAGGGATGATCATATGATTCTACTATGTTAGCATTGTTGAGAGATTGCACTAGTGAAAGTATGAATCCTAGGCCTTATTTCCAAGCATTTGTATAACATTTTGCTCGCTGTTTACTACTTGTCACCTTCCTATTTTTATTTATTCAGATTATAAAAATCTATTTCTACTATCCATACTACACTTGTATCACCATTTCTTCGTTGAACTAGTGCATCTATACAATTTTCCATTGTATTGGGTGTGTTGGGGACACAAAAGATTTCTTCTATTTGATTGCAGGGTTGCTTGAGAGAAACCATCTTCATCCTACACCTCCCACGGATTGATAAACCTTAGGTCATCCACTTGAGGGAAATTTGCCGTTTCCGTTTCCAAACAAAACTCTGCACTTGAAGGCCCAACAACATCTATGAGAATAAAGTTGCGTAGTAGACATCAGCCACCGGGACACAGAGAACCTAAAGGGTAAATGTTTGTAACTTATTTCAAGACTTCAACCTCACACCATCATCGAAGTCTATTGTTTGCATGATATTCTTCTAGAACCGAGCAATAAAATGACTATCCATCTGTCACGGGACCCTATGAGCATGGAGAACATGAAGGTTGAATATGCATCAACTAATATGTTTGGAGACTACATTTAGTCCGTCAATCTTCTTAGTGATCTATTTATTTATGTCCATTTCTGATGTTCTAATATGAACATGATTATTGCTGTCATCATATATTGTATATCATAGTATATTGTATCGACACTTTGATACAAATATATTTGCATGTGTTCAATGAATATGACAATTATTTTCTTGTGAATCTTCATGTCTATATATAGATTTCTACGGGGGTCAGTGTGATGAAAGATGATATGTGCCCTGTGGACATATGCACCACAAACTCTATACACAGGGAAGTAAAATGTTTCCACTCTCGTTGGGAGAAAATGACACGATGAGGTAATTGTTGGCTCAACTCAAGTCATATTTACTATCCCAGTGGGTACTCGAGTAAGTCAGGGTGCTTCATTGCTTTCGAGTTTAACTCGTACCCTACTAAACTATAGAGTCATCCATCAAAATAGTTTCCATAGCGAAACTTATGATGACAAAAAAGAGGAATATATTCTCTTTACCATGTGCAGCGAATATGGCTAGCGTGTTCTCCATGTATCATCAGGATTGCACTACACAACCCGTAGCACATGTTGCATAAAAGATAGTTTTCCAAAATGTCTTTTACACAACAAACTCGACATACTCGCCTTGGTCAATGATAGATTGGGTTGAAATCGAAACTATCAACAATTCCAATAGTTATGATGCTAAATTCTAACAATATTTATATTTTGTGTGCACTACATGTGACATAGGGAAGCTAATTTTAAGGCTCATGCACCTTAAAGTCTACGTGGAACCACTCAGACTCCTTGAATGTATCAAGTCGAGGTAAGTGGCTCTTTCCAACCATTGAGTAGACTATTGAGGTATTCCATGATTCTAAAAGACATATCTAGACGATGGTCTAAAGTGTGTGCTTTATTCACAAGAAACCATTGGCTCATTATCCTAACATCAGTTTCAAGCAAATCGAATGGACAAGTTGTAGAATTCTCCTTGAGTGCCTTCACTATGGCCATCGGATTGAAGTTTAGCAATTTGTCCTAATGTCTAGACTCAAAATGGTTTGTAGAATCCCATCCAAAGAATTAACCTCATTGCATGATCTTTACTTTGAAAGTGCAACTTACCAATTTTATGTTGGAGTCATGTAGTTTTACACGATCATGACCAAAATGCATAATATTATTCCCCTCCATCTTTGATACGTGGAAATCTACCAAGTATTTCCCATCTACGCTAATTCGCTTACATACCGAGATCACCACCCCAACATACATCATTGGCCCCTCAACTTATAGTTGGGATCTATGTGAGGAATAACTGCATTGTCATCAATACCTCAAGCCCCTCTCAGGGGGAGTTATTCGGGGCCAGTATGCTGATTCAATGAGGAACATTTCCACGCATTAGGGGGAGATTTCAAGTATACAGAATGACAGGAAATTAGTGGAATGTTCAGCACATTTTTGCCTCAAGTCCATGTACTCAAAGATCTGAACCATGCGTTCAAAGGATTTGCAACACATTGCAAATAAACTGCTGAATTCATTTACTAACTAGAAAGGTGTCACACAATCCTACAATTCTAGAAAAAAGCCTAAAAGAGTGAATGTATCAACAAAAACCACTCCACTTCCCGTTTGATGCAAGAGGAGGAGTTGTATGGCAAAAGTACATCAGGATTCAGCTTCTCGCAAGCAAGGATATCAAGGCCTCTGAATAAGTAAATGGAAGTCAACTTCACGTTGGTAGACACCTAATGGGTAGTATACACCGAGTGGATGGAAAAACTCCACCAACCCAGGTCGTAGTGCACACAATGACCGGGACATCGAAATACCCGACTCAGCCACATTGGGAAATCGCGAGTAGTCACCATGGGTAACGATATTTCCATCAACTATATATTGATATGTAGATTCCAGCGAAACATATAACCGGAAGTCTACAATTATCGACATACATTTCTCAACTAAATTGTAAAAACCTTTCAAATGATTCAGATCCAAAGACCAGGACCATGGTAAAGTGTGAACAACACTCGGACGGAACTCAAGCAAAGGGTATTATCTTGGTAGAAATGATCTTTCTCAATAATGGGAAGGTATTCATAAGACAATACCTACTCCAGGTTTCTTCTCAAAAAAAATTGAGAACAACGAGGTGGTGAAAGATAGAGCAAGTATTGTAGCACAAGGGTTCATGCAGATACCCAACTATTCTGCATAGGTGGAATCTCTTTCCAGCAACTTATATCATTGGTAGTACAAAATCATCTATATCTGAAGTTGGTAGATGTAGTGATTACATATCCATGTGGATCAGTAGATTCAGATATCGATGGTTCCTGATGGAATCTCACTTCTGAATCGAATTGCAAAACGCAGCATACATTGTGTAAAAACAATAAGTCACCACATGGCTTATTATTGTCGGTACATTTGGTACAACCGATGTAGTGAGTTACTTACATGCAAAGATTACTCCTACAATGATGATTATCCATGCACACTCATCATATACAATGATTACTCCTACAATTATGAATCGTGTGATCATTTAAATGATAGAATTTGAGATAAAGGATTCGGGTAAAACCTCGAGCACCTTCACTCATGCATTATGGTAAACCATGTTGTCTATATCGAGAATATTGGAAAATTTGATTGTGGACAAGACTTATCCATCCATAATTCCCATGGTTGTTAGTTCTCTAGATATAGATAAAGATTCATTTAGACCATGATGAGGTGTAAATAAGATGTTGGAACCTAAGGTTCCATATCATCGTGCATGCATTGGATCCACCAAACACAATAGGTTGAGACTCAAGAATATCTTTCGATATCTCCAATGCATAAAAAATTGTCCTAATCTTCTAGTTTCAGAGAATATGGTGTCGGTGCACTAAAGACTGGGGCCTCCTGTGCCCCAGACTTGTGCACGGGCGCTGGCAACACCCTTGGCGGCAGTAGCTGACGAGAAAGATAACCCAAGCTCACCAAGGCCACACCCCTCCAAAGGTGTGAAGAACAAGCCCAAGCCACAAGGCCCCGACAAGCCCTCCTTGCCGGGAAGACACGCAAGGCCCCGACATGCCCTCCTTGCCGGGAAGACGTCCAAGGCCCCGACAAGCCCTCCTTGCGGGGAAGACAGGTTAGGCCACCAGCAAGGACGCCAGGCCGACATGCTCCCTTCGCCCGCCAAGTGTCCCTCCTGCCATAGTGCCACCGACTGTCACCGCTCCAGCGCATCCCTCATGCGCCAGCACAAGCCCATATGTCAAAACACCTGCGTACGTGTCAATGCCACCTTGATGCAGGTCAGGGGGGCTCACAAGGCATTTATTGCCCCTAACACCGCAGTAGATAGATAGCGGTGAACCCACTACACAGCACTGTTGGTGACCCCTTTGCCTATAAAAGGAGGCCCAAAGCTCAGTTCTAGAGGTTGGACCTTTTGGGGTTTTAGAATCTTTGATCACCAGCTGAAAGGCAATCACTGTAACAAGTGACCCTACAGTAAGCACCCAATGCAACAAACAAAGCAGGAGTAGGGTTTTACGCGCTAAGCGGTCCGAACCTGTGTAAAAGACCTTCCCGGTGCCGATCGCCAGTTCTGCCCTTCGCGCCACCGATCCCTCCGCCGGTCGGCGCCAAGGGATCCTTGGAGGTTCCCATAGGCGCGCCATTTTCCCGACATCTTTGGCGCGCCAGGTAGGGGGCTGCTGAGAGTTCTTTTGCGAATTCGAGCAAGCTCTGCACCAGATATTTGGAAGTTGAGTGCACCGCCGCGGTTCCCCAAAGCGGGACGCAGTGGTGGTCGCTCCACTTTGCTATGGCCTCCTGGCGCTTGTGCGGACGCGCTGCTGCGCAAGCGCGGGCCGAGAAGGCGGAGATCCCAAGTCCGGCGCCATCAGGCTGATGCGCCGCTCCAGGATAGTATGTTGCTGTTGAGTGCGTGCCTGGGAGCTTCGGCAAGGCCTCTGACGCATACTCCGGCGGACACACCTTTGCGGAGTGATGCATAGCCGTCGAGGATGCGCAAACAGGTCCCGAAGCCCCAGCGTGCACTCCAACAAAAATGTCTTCCCCCCTGGAAGTGTCGCGTCGCCACCAGAGACGCGCTCGGGGGCTCCGCCAACACGGCCTGACAAAGGAGAGAAAGGAGTTACACCCCGACAAACCCCTTCCCTACATGATAGTCAAAGACTATCGTCAAGAACCTTGCCGGTGGGGAGGTTGCCGGAAGAGCGTAACATCCTGCTTGTCGGGGAACTGAGGCCCCGACAAAAGATCCAGACGTTGCGGGAAGAAGTGCCGCGACACAACAGATAAGTGATGAAAATTCTAGATGAAAGTTTCGAGTAGATAAATTGTTTCCCTTCTAGAGATCCCGATCTTTGTTTGAGAAACCTGCCCATAGAAGGAACCTTACCAGGATCAGTGCACCTTGTTTCTGTTTTGAACTCGTTCGATGACCTGAACGACCACAGAGCGCCTTCACACTTTTTCGAACTTGCTCAACAGACCAAGCGGCTACGCAACGCCTTATTTTGCCTCGAGCCGCGCTCGACGATTTAACGGTTGCACTGAGTGCAGCAAGGAGTCTTGCCGGTAATGACCCTTTCGACGAACTGCTAAGAATCCGTTCCTCAAAGCACTAGCGGCAGGACCAGTCACGCCGGCAAGCTTCCGAAAAACACAAAGGACCTATCATACAAAGAAGGGGATCAGACAAAAGGGAAAACAACATTTCATTCATTTGTTTGAGACAAGCTTAGACATATTACATGGATGATTTTTACTACTCTAACCTTGATACTGTCTTTTGGCGAGGGAGAATCCTTGTCGGACATAAGCTCAAGAAGACAAAAAGCGGCAAGGCCCACGACGCAACCCAGGCTGGCTCCTCCTAGACCAACACTGCGCGGAGGAGAACGGGGCCAGAAGGGACGGCGGAGCTGGGAACCACGCGATGCCAGCAACATGTGGCAGCGTTGGTTCTTCCGGGTCGTTGGTCCCAACTCGGGAGGAGGAGAGACGCGGACTGACGGTGATGATGCGACCGGCGGTCAGTCCGAGGTCAGGTCCTCGTACCCAGGCTTAGCCTGCCGAGGATCTGACCCATACCCACTTTCGCTCCCGTCTGTCCTGTCCTCGTCACCCTCGCGCAAGGAAGGGCTTTCAGTCCTGCTCGATCTCTCTTCGCAGCAGCTGAGGCGTACACCTCAGCTCCTGTATATCTTGACGGAGAGCAGGTTCTCCGCCATCATCTTGAAGCGAAGAACGTGCCCATCCCAGAGATTATTGGCACGAGCGAAGCTCTTCTACCCATGGCCAAGGAACAGGAGCCGAGGCCCTGGTTGCTCCATGACCACCGGTACAACGCTGTTGCCGCAGCCATGCACCCAAAGCCACAACATCGGGAGCTTCTCTTCTCTCATCACCTTGGCGAAGGGGATGGGGAGTTGAAGCCGGGTCCTGATGCAACCTTGCAGTTTGACAAGGAACTCCAACAGAGTCCTTTCAACATAAGTCCCCACAGGAACAAGCCTGGGAGAAGACGTGGGTGCTGGAGTAGCATCCCGCCTTCCCCGGCCACGGCCTCCGCGGCGACCGCGACCCCTCGCCCCTCCGCCACCTCGAGCGCTCGGGCCACCCTCCGCAGCTGCGACCACTGAAGCTGTAGCATGATCTGAACGGGATCCTCTCGCCGCCCTGGCGGCTGATGGTGGCCGCCCTCGTCTCCTAGCCATGGTTAGGGGCGAGCGCCACCTGAAGCTAAGAAAGATGCTACAGAAACAAGCTGGAGGTGCTGAGCGTTTCAGGAGTTGGATGGATGAGCAAACCCCCCTCGCAAACCCCCTAATTTATCGGGCGAGGCGCGGGGGCTAGCCCTCCTCGCTCCAGAAACTGCCGCCCCTCTCGCCCAATCACCCATGATCACGAGTGAGCAGGGGGCCGCCCTGCTGCACCAATGCATGCAGGGGCGGGCCCTGCCATGACTACGACCTTTAAGGCCACGATCGCCACTTGCCTGACCGTTACTGCGCTTGCCTCACGCGTGGCAGTAATGCTTCGGGAGATGGGAAGGCCACTGTGCGCATGCCTCTCCACCTGGCGCGCTCAATGCACGACGTGGGGAAGGCCACTTGCAACGGCTCCAAAGTGCCGAATACCCTGTCACAGAAGCCCGTGCACCACTTTGGGCCTAGCCCAACGACGCCTCGTGCGCGTGTGTGGCTTATGCTCGGGGGATCCTATCGGCGCACTAAAGACTGGGATCTCTTGTGCCCCAGACTTGTGCATGGGCGCCGGCAACACCCTTGGCGGCCGTACACGAAGAAGGCTGACGAGAAAGATAACCGAAGCTCACCAAGGCCACACCCCTCCAAAGGTGTGAAGAACAAGCCCAAGCCACAAGGCCCCCGCAAGCCCTCCTTGCCAGGAAGACATCCAAGGCCCCGACAAGCCCTCCTTGCGGGGAAGACGGGTTAGGCCACCAGCAAGGACGCCAGGCCGACAAGCTCCCTTCGCCCGCCAGGTGTCCCTCCTGCCACAGTGCCACCGTCTGCCACCGCTCCAGCGCATCCCTCATGCGCCAGCACAAAGCCCAGGTGTCAAAACACCTAGGTACGTGTCGATGCCACCTTCATGCAGGTTAGGGGGGCCTGACAAGGCATTTACTGCCCGTGACACTACGGTAGATAGATAGCGGTGAACCCACTACACAACACTGTTGGTGACCCCTTTGCCTATAAAAGGAGGCCCAAAGCTCAGTTCTAGAGGTTGGACCTTTTGGGGTTTTAGACTCTTTGATCGCCAGCCGAAAGGCAATTACTGTAGCAAGTGACCCTATAGTAAGCACCCAATACAACAAACAAAGCAGGAGTAGGGTTTTACGCGCTAAGCGGCTCGAACCTGGGTAAAATACCTTGCCGGTGCTGATCTTTAGTTCTGCTCTTGGTGCCACCTCTCTCCCTCGGCCGAACGATCAAGGGATCATTGGAGGTTCCCATAGGTGTCACTTTCCCGACATTTGGAGACGAGTATCATTGGATACATTGATCATATACCTACTATGTGAGATCGTAGACAAGGTTTTCCTACTAGGTGTGGTATCCATCTCATGAGAGTCTTTGAAATAGACCTTGTGGCTACATCCACGAACCATTATCTCAACGATAATGTTGCTTGTGTTTCCCGGATGCAAATAGGTTGCACATCTCGCAAGACAAATCATGTGATTGATTTGTTCACCAAGTCTCTACCAACGTCTACATTACATAAATATGTTCATGGAATTGGTATATGACTGCTTCGAAATTTGTGAGAATCAGGGGGAGTATCTTCCTGATTTGTTCTTGTTCAATGCAACATATTATACTCCTTTTCCCTTTATAAGTTTACTATACAGGTTCACATAAAGGTTTATAATGAGGTAATATCAACATGAGATCATATATCATACATCTTGTTTCCCCAGCATCTCTTAGGAAAGTATATACAACATATTTATTGTCCTCTAAACTCTATGAGTTTTCTCATATTGAGCTAAAACAGAAAATAACCATTATATGTTGCATCATTTTCTCCATATTTTTCTCACCAGGTTTGAATGAGTTTTAGCAACATATCAAACACAAAACTTCTCATATTTTTCCCATAGGATTTTTGGTGGAGACTTAATAAGATGATGAACTCTCATGCGATCAAGCGGTGATCAGGGGGAGTGTTAAAAATAAGTAACCCTTGTGGTTATCAAGGAATAATTCCCGCTCCTTCTAACATGTGCGGTTGCACATTTCCAACAACTTCCATGGCGGTTCGTAGAACTACATCTCTCTGAACCATCACATCCCTCGAAGGCGACTACATTGTATATAAGTGTTCATTCATCATCAATAAAGGATGGTTCTCTCATTTGTTTCCTCTCGATCTCAAACACCAGTTTCCAAGAAGTGACATACTATTATCATTTTTTTGAAATGCTACTATTCTCTGTTTTTTTGAACAAGAAACTTTTATTCATTTAGGAGCATTTTACAGAGAGGATTGTGAAAGGCATCATTCTTGATACACAGAGTATGTCCTTGTATGGACATTGACATGCTTCAATGTTTAAGCAACGAAAAACTACACAAGTACACTGAATTTTCAATGCTATTATTCTCTGTTAGTATAACATTAATTTTGGAGAGAATTCCTTATTTGGCCCTTTCTTAAATCTTGATTCCCTATTTGGTCTAAAAATGTTTTTTCTTCCCTTTTGACACAAAATGTTAAATTTGTTCCCTATGTGACACTTGTGCATAGTTTACCACAAAACAAGGCATGAAAAGACCATTCTGCCCCTAGTATTATACTAGGCTGAGAAAAAGAGCGTTCATTTGTTTCACTGAGCCGATTTATTAGTGCTACTGATAAGGACATTTCCTATTCATAATTTGGCACACAAATATACCAGTTATTGTGATCTGACCATCAATTCTTGCTATCAATTGTTGCATATTTGAATAAATATCATATAAAGGGACCATTTACTAGTGACTTGTTACCTTTGCACAAAAGGGTGAAAAGGCATAAAATTCTTCTATGGTGGACATGAAGTGAAGTTGCTATCACTACAATTCAGGATTATGACCTATGCGAGAAGAAGCAAAGTAAAAGGGTCCAACTATAGAAGAGATGGGATCTACTTGGGAACAAAGAACAAAGTAGTAGGGCCAAAGTGAAAAATGACAGATCAGAGAAGGGGGACCAAATCCCTAACGCGACCTCCATTCCCAAATCGGGCCTCGCGCCTCCACTCCTCTCTCCCTTGCCTCATTTTCCTCCTCCGACCGCCGCTACGGCTAGGCCGGCGTGGTTGCGTGCCATCCATCCACCAGTAGCACCGTCATACCATCATCCATCATCCACCAGCACTACCAGCTCCCCACCATCACCGTGCACCACAACTGTACCTGGCACAATCGATGTAGTAAAAGTGTGACACATTCATTTAGAGTAAGATAGGTGACACAGTCGCTCACATGTTGCCTAAGGCAAAATCGGTACTTGTATCAAGATACAAACTACAAAAGCAAACAACAAGCACACATGGTTTCAAATGAACCATTACACAGACTCGACTTCAGATGGGAGATACACGACTGATCCTACCCTAGGGGTTTCTCGGACTGAGTAGTCGTGCTTTGCTTCATTACTTGGAGGGGGGAATGCTCGGTCTTCAGCTCCTAGGTCCTTCTATTGGTACCACTGGGTATACGACAGTCGATTGCTTGTTGGGGTACCTCCTAACATGACGCCCAAACTCACCACATTCTAAACACGTGAATGAAATCCATAGGTTGTTACTAGGCCTTGGGTTATGACGCCGGTGGTTTGATGATGGTCCTCTACAAGGTGAATATGGAAATATGTTCCTGTGCCTCCTGCGCGGGGCTCGGTTGCACGCTTCCTGAAGTTCCTCAATCCGTTCCTTCAGGTTGGTGATGTAAACTTGCAGGGCATCAATTTGTTGTTCTTTGTTGGTGTACTAAGGAATGGGGTCCTTAGTTCCCCTTACTTAGGCACGGGCAGTCGCGGCCCCCAGGCGACAACTCCTTGTGGGGCTCACTGTGAGCCGTGAGGTAGACCAAGACCAAGGCCGAGGAGGGACATCAATACATGCACCGGCCAACGCACACATCCGCTCAGGATGCCCGGCAAGATCCCAACCTGCCAAGCCGCCACTCCACCTCACTAGGGAGCTGATTGTCTACATCAGCCGAGGTGACGATCGGACAGGCGGGCAGGCGGAGCTGGCAGAGGCACGTTGCCGTGGTAGTGGGCGCGTCTCAGCCGCGATGACACCCGTCCCGCGGCGTGGCAGCATGATAGGGAGGTAGGTGGGCGGACGACGCACAGAAAGTGGAAATCCTTGCCGGGAGACACCGTTTGTGCACCACCTCATGGTGCATTTAATGTGCCTATCCCAGTCCGTCACAGTTACATATTTCTCACTACCTACTCTCGCAAGCAGTCCTTTCACTGTAATACACACTGTACACCTAGTAAAATGACCATTTTGGCCACTGTGGTAACCCCTTTATGTTGGGGAACGTCGCATGGGAAACGTTAGTGATGTCCATCTACGAGAGGGGATGAGTGATCTACGTACCCTTGTAGATCATATAGCAGAAGCGTTAGTGAACGCGGTTGATGTAGTGGAACGTCCTCACGTCCCTCGATCCGCCCCGCGAACAATCCCGCGATCAGTCCCACGATCTAGTACCGAACGGACGGCACCTCCGCGTTCAGCACACGTACAGCTCGACGATGATCTCGGCCTTCTTGATCCAGCAAGAGAGACGGAGAGGTAGAAGAGTTCTCCGGCAGCGTGACGGCGCTCCGGAGGTTGGTGATGACCTTGTCTCAGCAGGGCTCCGCCCGAGCTCCGCAGAAACGCGATCTAGAGGAAAAACCGTGGAGGTATGTGGTCGGGCTGCCGTGGAAAAGTCGTCTCAAATCAGCCCTAAAACCTCCGTATATATAGGTGGGAGGGAGGGGAGGAGGCAGCCTCAAAACCTAAAGGTTTGGCCGAAATTGGAGGTGGAGGAGTCCTACTCCAATCCTACTTGGAGTAGGATTCCACCTTCCCACTTGGAAACTCTTTCCACCTTGTGTTTTTTCCTTCTCAAACCTTATGGGCCTTAGTGGGAACTTATTCCAGCCCACTAGGGGCTGGTGACCCCTTGGGGCGTGACACCCCTCCCGATGGTCCCCAACACCCCTCCCGGCACTCCCGGTACACTACCGATGAGCCCGAAACTTTTCCGGTAATGCACGAAAACCTTCCGGTAACCAAATGAGGTCATCCTATATATCAATCTTCGTTTCCGGACCATTCCGGAAACCCTCATGACGTCCGTGATCTCATCCGGGACTCCGAACAACATTCGGTAACCAACCATATAACTCAAATACGCATAAAACATCGTCGAACCTTAAGTGTGCAGACCCTGCGGGTTCGAGAACTATGTAGACATGACCCGAGTGACTCCTCGGTCAATATCCAATAGCGGGACCTGGATGCCCATATTGGATCCTACATATTCTACGAAGATCTTATCGTTTGAACCTCAGTGCCAAGGATTCATATAATCCCGTATGTCATTCCCTTTGTCCTTCGGTATGTTACTTGCCCGAGATTCGATCGTCAGTATCCGCATACCTATTTCAATCTCGTTTACCGGCAAGTCTCTTTACTCGTTCCGTAATACAAGATCCCGCAACTTACACTAAGTCACATTGCTTGCAAGGCTTGTGTGTGATGTTGTATTACCGAGTGGGCCCCGAGATACCTCTCCGTCACACGGAGTGACAAATCCCAGTCTCGATCCATACTAACTCAACTAACACCTTCGGAGATACCTGTAGAGCATCTTTATAGTCACCCAGTTACGTTGAGACGTTTGATACACACAAAGCATTCCTCCGGTGTTAGTGAGTTATATGATGTCATGGTCATAGGAACAAATACTTGACACGCAGAAAACAGTAGCAACAAAATGACACGATCAACATGCTACGTCTTATTAGTTTGGGTCTAGTCCATCACATGATTCTCCTAATGATGTGATCCCGTTATCAAGTGACAACACTTGCCTATGGCCAGGAAACCTTGACCATCTTTGATCAACGAGCTAGTCAACTAGAGGCTTACTAGGGACAGTGTTTTGTCTATGTATCCACACAAGTATTGTGTTTCCAATCAATACAATTATAGCATGGATAATAAACAATTATCATGAACTAAGAAATATAATAATAACTAATTTATTATTGCCTCTAGGGCATATTTCCAACAGTCTCCCACTTGCACTAGAGTCAATAATCTAGTTCACATCACCATGTGATTCCAATGAATCCAACACCCATATAGTTATGGGGTCTGATCACGTCTTGCTCGTGAGAGAGGTTTTAGTCAACGGTTCTGAAACTTTCAGATCCGTGCGTTCTTTACAAATCTTTATGTCATCTTATAGATGCTGCTACTACGTGCTATTCGGAAATGCTCCAAATATCTACTCTACTATACGAATCCGTTTCACTACTCATAGTTATTCGGATTAGTGTCAAAGCTTGCATCGACGTAACCCTTTACGACGAACTCTTCAACCACCTCCATAATCGAGAAAAATTCCTTAGTCCATTAGTTACTAAGGATAAATTTTGACCGCTGCTAGTGATTCAATCATGGATCACTCTCTGTACCTCTCAGCATATTTTGAGTCAAGGCACACATCAGGTGCGGTACACTTCATGGCATACTTTAGATTCTACGGCTAAGGCATAGAAGACGACCTTCGTCTATTCTCTTTATTCTGCCGGGGTCGGGTTTTGAGTCTTACTCAAATTCACACCTCACAACGCAACCAAGAACTCCTTCTTTGCTGATCTATTTTGAACTCCTTCAAAAACTTGTCAAGGCATGCATCTTGTTGAAACTTCCATTAAGCGCTTTCGATCTATCTCCATAGATCTTTGATGCTCAACGTTCAAGTAGCTCAATCCAGGTATTCCTTTGAAACTCCTTTCAAACAACCTTGTATGTTTTACAGAAATTCTACATTACTTCTGATCCACAATATGTCAACCACATATACTTATCAGAAATTCTATAGTGCTCCCACTCACTTCTTTGGAAATACAAGTTTCTCATAAACCTTGTACAGACCCAAAATCTTTGATCATCTCATCAAAGTATATATATTCCAACTCCGAGATGCTTGCACCAGTCCATTGAAGGATCGCTGGAGCTTGCATACTTGCTAGTATCTTTAGGATCGACAAAACCTTCTGGTTGTATCACATACAATGTTTGCTCAAGGAAACCGTCGAGAAAACAATGTTTTGACATCCTACGTGCAATATTTCATAAATAATGCATCAACAACTAACATAATTCTAACAGACCTTTAGCATCGCTACGAGTGAGAAAGTCTCATCATAGTCAACTGTTTGATCTTGTCGAAAACATCTTTGCGACAAGTCGAGCTTTTCTTAATAGTGACTTATCACCATCATCGTCTGTCTTCTTTTAAAGACCCATCTTTACTCAATAGTCTTCTGACCATCAAGTAGTTCTTCCAAAGTCTACACTTTGTTTTCATACATGGATCCTCTCTCGGATTTCATGGCTTCCAGCCATTTGTCGGAATCTGGGCCCACCATCGCTTTCTCCATAACTCGTAGGTTCACTGTTGCTCAACAACATGACCTCCAAGACAGGGTTACCGTACCACTCTGTAGTAGTACGCGACCTTGTCAACCTACGAGGCTTGTAGTAACTTGATCTGATGCTCGATGATCACCATCATCAGCTTCCACTTCAATTGGTGTAGGCGCCACAGGAACAACTTCCCGCGCCCTGCTACACACTGGTTGAAGTGATGGTTCAATAACCTCATCAAGTTCTACCACTCTCCCACTCAATTCTTTCGAGAGAAACCTTTCCTCGAGAAAGGATCCGTTTCTAGAAATAAACACTTTGCTTTCGGATCTGAGATAGGAGATGTACCCAACTGTTTTTGGATATCCTATGAAGATGCATTTATCCGCTTTGGGTTCGAGCTCATTAGACTGAAACTTTTTCACATAAGTGTCGAAGCCCCAAACTTTCAAGAAACGACAGTTTAGATTTCTCTAAACCTCAGTCTATACTGTGTCATCTCAACGGAAATACGCGGTGCCCTATTTAAAGTGAGTGCGGTTGTCTCTAATGCATAACCCATAAACGATAGTGGTAATTCGATAAGATACATCATAGCATGCACCATACCAAATAGTGCGTGGCTATGACGTTCAGACACATCATCACACTATGATGTTCCAGGTGGCATGAACTGCGAAACAATTTCCACATTGTCTTAACTGCGTACCAAAACTCGTAACTCAGATATTCATTTCCTGATCATATCGTAGACAGTTTATCCTCTTGTTACGACGAACTTCACTCCGAAACAGAATTGAACTTTTCAATATTTCAGACTTGTGATTCATTAAGTAAATACTCTAGTATCTACTCAAATCGTCAGTGAAGTAAGAACATAATGATATCCACTACGTGCCTTAGCACCCATTGGACTGCATACATCAAAATGTATTACTTCCAACAAGTTACTATCTTATTTCATCTCAATGAAAACAAGGCCTTGCTCATGTGGTATGATTCGCATGTCACTAGTGATTCGAAATCAGGTGAGTACAAAGATCCATCAGCATGGAGCCTCTTCATGCAATTTATACTAACATGACTCAAGCGGCAGTGCCACAAGTAAGTGGTACTATCATCATCAACTCGTATCTTTTGGCACCAATATCATGAACATGTGTAACACTACGATCGAGATTCAATAAACCATTGAAGGTGATTATTCAAGAAAATAGAGTAACCATTATTCTCTTTAAATGAATAATTGTATTGCAATAAACACGATCCAATCATGTTCATGCTTAACGCAAGCACCAAATAACAATTATTTAGGTTTAACACCAATCCTGATGGTAGAGGGAGCGTGCGACGTTTGATCATATCAATCTTGGAAACACTTCCAACACGTATCGTCACCTCGCCTTTAGCTAGTCTCCGTTTATGCCGTAGCTTTCATTTCGCGTCACTAATCACTTAGTAACCGAACCGGTATCCAATACCCTCGTGCTACTAGGAGTACTAGTAAAGTACACATCAACATCATGTATATCAAATACACTTCTTTCGACTTTTGCCAGCCTTCTTATCTACCAAGTATCTTGAGTTGCTCCGCCTCAGTGATTGTTCCCCTCATTACAGAAGCACTTAGTCTCGGGTTTGGGTTTAATCTTGGGTCTCTTCATTAGTGCAGCAACTGTTTTGCCGTTTCACGAAGTATCCCTTCTAGCCCTTGCCTTTCTTGAAACTTAGTGGTTTTACAAACCATCAACTATTGATGCTCCTTCTTGATTTCTACTTTCGCAGTGTCAAACATCGCGAATCGCTCAAGGATCATTGTATGTATCCTTGTTATGTTATAGTTCATCACGAAGCTCTCACAGCTTGGTGGCAGTGACTTTGGAGAACTATTACTATCTCATCTGGAAGATTAACTCCCACTTGATTCAAGCGATTGTCGTACTCAGACAATCTGAGCACATGCTCAACGATTGAGCCTTTTCTCCTGTGCTTTGTGGACAAAGAATCTTGTCGGAGGTCTCGTACCTCTTAACAAGGGCACAAGCATGAAATCACAATTTCATCTCTTTAGAACATCACTTATGTTCCGTGACGTTTTACAACGTTTTCGGTGCCTTGCTTCTAAGCCATTAAGTATTTTTGTACTGAACTATCGTGTAGTCATCAGAAACGTGTATGTCGGATGTTCACATCATCCACAGGCGACGCTCGAGGTGCAGCACACCGAGTGGTGCATTAAGGACATAAGCCTTCTATGCAGCAACGAGGACAATCCTCGGTTTTACAGACTCAATCTGCAAAGTTTGCTACTATCAACTTTCAACTAAATTTTCTCTAGGAACATATAAAACAGTAGAGCTATAGCGCAAGCTACATCGTAATTCGCAAAGACCATTAGACTATGTTCATGACAATTAGTTTAATTAATCATATTACTTAAGAACTCCCACTCAAAAAGTACATCTCTCTAGTCATTTGAGTGGTACATGATCCAAATCCACTATCTCAAGTCCGATCATCACGTGAGTCGAGAATAGTTTCAGTGGTAAGCATCTCTATGCTAATCATATCAACTATACGATTCATGCTCGACCTTTCGGTCTCATGTGTTCCGAGGCCATGTCTGCACATGCTAGGCTCGTCAAGCTTAACCCGAGTGTTCCGCGTGCGCAACTGTTTTGCACCCGTTGTATGTGAGCGTTGAGTCTATCACACCCGATCATCACGTGGTGTCTCGAAACGATGAACTGTAGCAACGGTGCACAGTCGGGGAGAACACAATTTCGTCTTGAAATTTTAGTGAGAGATCACCTCATAATGCTACCGTCGTTCTAAGAAAAATAAGGTGCATAAAAGGATTAACATCACATGCAATTTATAAGTGACATGATATGGCCATCATCACGTGCTTCTTGATCTCCATCACTAAAGCACCGGCACGATCTTCTTGTCACCGGCGTCACACCATGATCTCCATCATCATGATCTCCATCAACGTGTCGCCATCGGGGTTGTCGTGCTACTCATGCTATTACTACTAAAGCTACGTCCTAGCAAAATAGTAAACGCATCTGCAAGCACAAACGTTAGTTATAAAGACAACCCTATGGCTCCTGCCGGTTGCCGTACCATCGACGTGCAAGTCGATATTATCTATTACAACATGATCATCTCATACATCCAATATATCACATCACATCGTTGGCCATATCACATCACAAGCATACCCTGCAAAAACAAGTTAGACGTCCTCTAATTTTGTTGTTGCATGTTTTACATGGTGACCATGGGTATCTAGTAGGATCGCATCTTACTTACGCAAACACCACAACGGAGATATATGAGTTGCTATTTAACCTCATCCAAGGACCTCCTCGGTCAAATCCGATTCAACTAAAGTTGGAGAAACCGACACTTGCCAGTCATCTTTGAGCAACGGGGTTACTCGTAGCGATGAAACCAGTCTCTCGTAAGCGTACGAGTAATGTCGGTCCAAACCGCTTCAATCCAACAATACCGCGGAATCAAGAAAATACTAAGGAGGGCAGCAAAACGCACATCACCGCCCACAAAAACTTTTGTGTTCTACTCGAGAAGACATCTACGCATGAACCTAGCTCTGATACCACTGTTGGGGAACGTCGCATGGGAAACAAAAAATTTCCTACGCGCATGAAGACCTATCATGGTGATGTCCATCTACGAGAGGGGATGAGTGATCTACGTACCCTTGTAGATCATATAGCAGAAGCGTTAGTGAACGCGGTTGATGTAGTGGAACGTTCTCACGTCCCTCGATCCGCCCCGCGAACAATCCCGCGATCAGTCCCACGATCTAGTACCGAACGGACGGCACCTCCGCGTTCAGCACACGTACAGCTCGACGATGATCTCGGCCTTCTTGATCCAGCAAGAGAGACGGAGAGGTAGAAGAGTTCTCCGGCAGCGTGACGGCGCTCCGGAGGTTGGTGATGACCTTGTCTCAGCAGGGCTCCGCCCGAGCTCCGCAGAAACGCGATCTAGAGGAAAAACCGTGGAGGTATGTGGTCGGGCTGCCGTGGAAAAGTCGTCTCAAATCAGCCCTAAAACCTCCGTATATATAGGTGGGAGGGAGGGGAGGAGGTAGCCTCAAAACCTAAAGGTTTGGCCGAAATTGGAGGTGGAGGAGTCCTACTCCAATCCTACTTGGAGTAGGATTCCACCTTCCCACTTGGAAACTCTTTCCACCTTGTGTTTTTTCCTTCTCAAACCTTATGGGCCTTAGTGGGAACTTATTCCAGCCCACTAGGGGCTGGTTTATCTCTTCCCATAGCCCATGAGACCCCTTGGGGCGTGACACCCCTCCCGATGGTCCCCGACACCCCTCCCGGCACTCCCGGTACACTACCGATGAGCCCGAAACTTTTCCGGTAATGCACGAAAACCTTCCGGTAACCAAATGAGGTCATCCTATATATCAATCTTCGTTTCCGGACCATTCCGGAAACCCTCATGACGTCCGTGATATCATCCGGGACTCCGAACAACATTCGGTAACCAACCATATAACTCAAATACGCATAAAACATCGTCGAACCTTAAGTGTGCAGACCCTGCGGGTTCGAGAACTATGTAGACATGACCCGAGTGACTCCTCGGTCAATATCCAATAGCGGGACCTGGATGCCCATATTGGATCCTACATATTCTACGAAGATCTTATCGTTTGAACCTCAGTGCCAAGGATTCATATAATCCCGTATGTCATTCCCTTTGTCCTTCGGTATGTTACTTGCCCGAGATTCGATCGTCAGTATCCGCATACCTATTTCAATCTCGTTTACCGGCAAGTCTCTTTACTCGTTCCGTAATACAAGATCCCGCAACTTACACTAAGTCACATTGCTTGCAAGGCTTGTGTGTGATGTTGTATTACCGAGTGGGCCCCGAGATACCTCTCCGTCACACGGAGTGACAAATCCCAGTCTCGATCCATACTAACTCAACTAACACCTTCGGAGATACCTGTAGAGCATCTTTATAGTCACCCAGTTACGTTGCGACGTTTGATACACACAAAGCATTCCTCCGGTGTTAGTGAGTTATATGATGTCATGGTCATAGGAACAAATACTTGACACGCAGAAAACAGTAGCAACAAAATGACACGATCAACATGCTACGTCTTATTAGTTTGGGTCTAGTCCATCACATGATTCTCCTAATGATGTGATCCCGTTATCAAGTGACAACACTTGCCTATGGCCAGGAAACCTTGACCATCTTTGATCAACGAGCTAGTCAACTAGAGGCTTACTAGGGACAGTGTTTTGTCTATGTATCCACACACGTATTGTGTTTCCAATCAATACAATTATAGCATGGATAATAAACAATTATCATGAACTAAGAAATATAATAATAACTAATTTATTATTGCCTCTAGGGCATATTTCCAACACTTTATCCTATAAAAGGAGGTCCATGGCCACCAGAACAAGGGTCGACACCCTGTTTAGTCACACCCATAGTAGAGCCCTCGAGCATCCTTTTCGGGCCACTGCGCTCTTGTACTCTTCCCACCTAATCAACAACCATGACCAACAAGACGTAGGGTATTCGCGTCCGATTAACGCAAGCATGTATAAACCCTTTTGCGTGCGACCTTGTCGACCGATGCTCTGTGCGCATCGAGACCCCCCTGCAAAACCATAAAAGGGGCCTTCCACGTCCCATAGATCCTCGCTGGTCCTTTCCCCTAACATCTTTGGTGTGCCAGGTAGGGGGTTTCTTTTGTGCGCGTATCTTCACCGGCATTTCTGCGTGCCTTCCTTGGTGCCCAATAGGACCAGGAGTGGCACGACGACCGCCCCTTTGACCTCCAGGCTGCCCATGTTAGACACAACAGGCGACGAGGGCAAGGGTGATCACAAGGCGCATCGCGCTGGTGAACACAACCACAATACTGCGTGGAGATCCACGAGCCATGGCCTGGACCCTGCCGTTGTGCTAGCGCGAGCCGCTATGACGGCGGACGGGGGCGATGCCACGGCCGCAGCAACCGGACCTCCTTCGCGCCCCTCCTTAGACAACCACGATCCGCGCCCGCGGGATGACGACCTGGGGCATCGCGTGGATAAGACCCTTGCACAAGGAACGCAGGACCACGCTCAGCCACCTCCTCCTGGTGAGGGTTGCCGGTGGACGACAACATGGGAGAGTGCTCCTTCTAGCACTACCTGGAGTATGAGCGCTACGTGTGCCTCGACCTTCCCGGTCCCTAAGACCGCGGGTGAAGCTCTAGCACATGCTTAGTTGCTACTGAATTTTCCGCCTGCGCCAGAGTTGATGGAGGACTGGAGGGCGACCATCCAGAGCTTGTTGAGATTCGCCAACAAGGACAAGCCAGATGCAGCGGCTTCCTCGCGTACGTTGTGCATGACCTTGCGGGTCCCACCGCCAAGCCCAATGTCGGCGAGGTACCCATGGTGCAGTCGCCCCCACGACAGCAACAAGCCACCCACCAGGCTGACGTACAAGATGAAGGGTATCAAGTCTCGATGGACCCACGACTCAAGCAAGATCAATGTCAAGTCTTGAAGGACCGACGCAAGGAGGACGCGCGTACCACAATCGAGAGGCGGTGTGAGACACGCCGCCAGTCCGATGGACGCGCGGATCGAATGGTCGATGAGCCCACGCCAATGGTGCCTGTTAGCCTACCTTACGAGGTAGGATGCCCGACGTTCACCCATGAGCTACGGCAAGTCCGCTCGCCTTCCATCCGGGCCTTCAAGCTAGAACTCCCAGACAAGTACGATGGCAACATCAGTCCATCAGAGTTCCTAGGCATCTACTCCATCACAGTGCAAGCTTCCAGGAGGTGGGACGAGAAGGTTCTCGCCAACTACTTCTCATTATCGCTCAAACCCAACATGAGGAGTTGGCTGATGAACATGCTGGAGGGGTCCATTTCCTCCTAGGTGGACCTATGCAACTAGTTCATTGGGGCCTACCACGGGGGCCGCAAGCTCCCAGGGCAGCCCAACGATCTGCATGTTTTGCCCCAGCAGGACGACAATAGAAATACATCCAAAGATTCAGCCGCGTGCAACACAACATCCCGGACATCCACACCGCTACGGTGATTGCTGCATTTCACACGAACATGCGCAACCGCCGCATGCGTGAAGAGATGAGCATCAACAAGGTGCGGGACATCGCCGAGCTTTACGCTCTGGCTGACAAGTGCACACGGGATGAAAAGGGAAGAAGGCTCCTAGGGGAGGACGCTCGCGCGGAAGTTGACCCCGGCGATAGCGTGGGCGCGCCTGCCTCCTCGAACAAGGGACACAAGCGCAACAAGAAGCGCAAAGGGAAAGCAGTTATGGCCGTCGAGAGCTCCAACAAGCCTAACACCGACAAGAAGGCCAAGTCCGAGGAGACCATCAAGGATGTTGCTGCGTGCTCTGGAGACAACAAGGCCGCGACAGGCGAGAAGACCAGCAAGCCATACTGAAAGATCCACCTCACCAAGGGCCACGCCATAAATGAATGCCTCCAAGTAGAACAACTTGATGAAAAGCAGAAGCAAGAGTACGAAAGGCGTGACAAGGAGAAAGACCGTGACGGTGGTGGTGGATGTGACAAGAAGAACCGCGACAACCGAGGTAGCCACCGTGGCAAGGCCAAGCAGCAGAAAGAGAAACCTGTCACGGGCTGAGACAACCAATCATGCAATGATGATGATGAGGATGAAGAGGAATCCGACAGGAAGGAGTTCAAGAAGGATATATATGCTATGCATGTTGACAGAGGCACATCTTTGTACTCCTCCCACATGCAGCTTAAGTAATGGGTCCACGAAGTCAACACGGCATAGCCAGCAGCACAAGAGAGGAAACCTCTCAAGTGGTACAACACTCCCATCATCTTCGACACTGAGGACCACCCCGATTGCATCAGCACGGTTGGGTGCTTGCAGCTGATGGTCTCACCAACGGTGCGCAACCTCAGGGTCACGAAGATGTTGGTCATTAGTGGGCCAGACTGAACTTGATATTGCCCATGTGATCAAGAGGCTGCAAATCCCTGATTCAGATCTTAAATCCATGAGCTCTTTTCAAGGAGTGGACGGGGGGAGATTTCAGCCGAAGGGCAAGATAACCCCTCCGGTCACATTCGACAGTGAACTAAATTTCAGGACAAAGAAGGTCACCAACAACATTGCCAAGATGACAGTGCCATACAACGGGATCCTGAGCCACCCCGTGCTGGCTAAGTTCATGTTAGCGTCTTACCACGCCTACAACACGCTCAAGATTCTAGGGCCCATGAGCATAATCACCATCCATGTAGACAAGAAAGACGCAGTCCTTTGCGTCGAGAAGATCTACCGGGAGGTAGTTGTAGCGTCCACCGACAAGGCGCTCGCTCCTACCAAAAGCAAGCCCAAGACCTCCAGTAAGACTCACAACAAATCCAAGAAGCATACCGCTGAGCAGAGCACACCCGTTAATGACTCGCCCGAGACTTCTGCCACCGGGGGCAACAGGAATAAGACCGTCGGCCCCTTCCCATATGGTGCGGGTCGTTAGGCCTAGCACTAGCCACCTGACGACCAGGGGCGACACTCAGATGCTAAACACATGCAGCGACGAGCGTCCTGTCAAGCATCACCCGAGAAGGGCACGGTTACCGGGCCTCCCGACAACCCCTTCTATACAAAGTCTCCGCCCAAGGCATGTACTCCCTCCGTCCCAAAATAAGTGTCTCAACTTTATACTAGCTCTAGTACAAAATTGTATTAAGCTTGAGACACTTATTTTGGGACGGAGGGAGTAATATTTAGTACGAAGGCAGGCGACAGGGGCGCACCACATATGTAAAGCTAAGTATCCCACAACTTTTAGTTAAAAATGCACGCTTAATCCTATGAGTGTTGCACAGATGTCGTGGTCATTTTCTGTTTTTTTGCGAGGCGGTCCCGAAAATGTTACTGTCCCCAGTACCCTCCATTTTCCTTCCTTCCTCCTTAAAGGAAGACATGGACCCCCCGTGCAAATCTTTCCGGGGGAGGAGAATGGTAGTGACATGGACGATCACGGAATAATATCGTTGTTTGTATGTAAATCCCTGCACGTGAGGGGCCCTTGCTAAACTGTCCGTGCGTTCGTTGGATGTTTTTAGTCCACGCAACGTCCCGATCAGCCGCGCCAGGGACCACAAGGTGGCCTCGCCGGCAGCGGCATCCCTAAGGGCTATTGGGGATCCGTCCAAAAAAGATGCCCATGGACAGTATGTGGGCACGTGCAAGCATTTCCGGCAAGGCGCATGGCTCAAAAAAGCATACAAATCTAAGATTGCAGTGAAAGGAAACATGCATACATGTTGATGAAACAAAGTGCGTTAGGAACGAAAATAAGTTCACGACGTTAATCCCGGGCAGGCGCCCCTTTACATAAATGTTGCAGGAATAAAAACTTAGTGGTTCAAAGTCACAGAGCTGGCCTTGGCGAATATAGGGGCAACGAACGCATCAAGCTCGTTGGTTTTGAAGCCCTTCGGTAGCTTGGACATGGCTTTCGATAGGTCGATGCCAGGGATGTGGTAGGCGACCTTCACCAAAACCTTGTGGAGAGCTCCACGACATAGCTTGCGGCATCCCTTCAGGAAGTTGTCTGCCCGCTCCACCTCGTACTTCGCCAAGGCACCTACAAGCTTCCCGAACAAGAGGGATAACCTCGCGCTCGCCGCCTCCGGGCCGTCGCTGGGGAAGACGTACTCCTGCAGGCCCATATTCATCAGCTAGGTGGAGAGTTTCTTGGCAAGGTCGACAAGCTGCGTCGTCCACAAGAGAACATGCCCCTCGAACTCGTTGTAGGAACGTCCGGAGGAGGAGACCAACGCCATCTCCGCCTCGAGTTCCTCGAGAAGGCTGCGCTCTCTGGCTTGGGCGCTCTTGAGGCTCCCCTACTGGGCGGTCACCCTCGCGAGCAAGTCAGAGCTAGTGGTCGCAGCGGCCTCCAGGTCCTTGGTCTTGCCCGCAAGCGCGGCCTGCAAGTCCGCCAAGGCCTAGGCATCCTTCTGGGTGCTCTCTTTCAACTCCGAGACCCCCCTCCCTGACGTAGCAAGGTCCTTCTCGAGCCACTTCACCTTGTCCTCCAGGTCAACCTTAGCGAGCTGGGCGGCCTCAGCATCATTCGCGGCTTCTTGAAGCTTGTCGGCGTACTCTGTGGTGTGCATCTCGAGCACGACCTTGTGCTGCAGCTCCAGGACCTGGACCTGCTTGCCCAACTCAACTCCGAGCTTGTCAGCGAGATCCTTCTTCCGAACCGCGAGCTCATCTTCCGCATAGTCCAAGGAGATCTTGCGCGCCTTCAACTCTACATCCTGCTTGGAGATATCCTCGTCGATCTCCCACCGGGTCTTGTAGGACTTGGCCCGCCTGTCAGCTTCAAAACCGCCAGATCTCAGGTAGAGGGTCCTGAACTATCTTTGATCCTATGTTTACCCAGGTCTAGGCCCTTTTGAGGTAAAACTCAACGTCCTGCTTGATTATATTGATGAGGAATGATGGTTACAGAGTTGATCTACCTCGAGATCATATGAGCTAACCCTAGATGAGGTATTCTCCCTCTATGTATAAGGGCCTCTGGTTTATATAGACACCAATACCCCTAGGGTTACATGTTACCCACATAGATCGGGAGTAGACAGGCCGAACTGGTCATCCCGCCGTGGAGTGCATGACTGTCTTCAAAGCTTTCCATCTTGATCGCATAATCATCAAATAATCCGGTTCTTCAAGGACGCAACCCATATGATTGGCCCATGAGGGATAACCCGACTGCCCGAGGACCCCTTAATCCAGAACTCACTCAGTAACCCCCGAACTAGCCTTCAATGCTGATGTATGTGGTCTTCGGCAGCCGAGCAGATAAAAAAATCGTCTTGCACAGAGAGTTCCCTTTATATTCGGCTAACATCGGCTTAGTCATTTCACCGATGTAGTGTTATCGGAAACATGCATCATTAAATCCTGAGGCTAATAAAAGCCCAAAGGTGAATAGTAACTCATGTGACAACTCTTCCAACTAAATGTCACAATAACAAATAATGACTAAAATTCGAGTCGCGGCTCGACGCCACTATCCCCGGGGCATGTTCCATCATCAACACAGATCGTGTCCCGTCTTTAAGGGGATTTTGATATAAATGACCCGAGCCAATCTACGCACGTCCATTGGTGCATTTGTTTCGGGAAGTGGAGGAGCTGGTCGTGCAGTAAGCAGAAACCCTTGGTTTTGCGACCTCCCTTTTTAGAAGGGGAAAAACATCTAAAGCCCATCACAGGCATTCCAAACCCTTGCTCCTTCTTCATCCTTGCTCAAGTGCCCAAATCCATTCCGCCTCACATCCATCCAGTCTCCCTCCATCTCAAGCTCCCCAATGGCTAGCTCGGGCGCTGATGGAAAATGGGAGGCCTCCAGCGTCTCCGAAGGAGATTTCGAGGAGCTGAAGCATTGGAGCTACATCAACATCGACATCGCCCACCGAGCATCGGAAAAGGGCCATGTGGTTCCTACGCCAAGGCCCGAGGAGCGGGTGGTATTCGTCCCCCACTTCCTCCGGGGACTGGGCTTCCCACTTCACCGCTTCATCAGGGGTCTGATGTTTTACTATGGGGTGGATTTCCATGATCTCCCCCAAACTCTATCATGCACATATCGGTCTTCATCACCGCCTGCAAAGCTTTTCTGCGGGTTCATCCGCACTTCGGTCTCTGGCTCAAGGTCTTTGGTGTTAAGCCAAAGTCGGTCAATAGCCAGCATGCCGACTTTGGTGGGGCCGTGATAAGAAAGATCTGCCGCGTGACATGGCCGGAGGGCACACTGATCGACACCATCAAGAACTGGCAGAAGGAGTGGTTCTATATCACAGAACCCCGAGAAGAAAACTCGGCAGCGCTCGCCGAGTTTAGGCCTTGTCCCCCGGTGAGGCTGACCTCATGGGTCACAAAAGGCCTAGACTGGGGCTCGTCTTCAGATGTGCAACAGCTGCAAAACCGCATCACGCAAATGGTGTAGTCTAATATCCGGCTGGACGATGTGGTCCATGTCGCACTCCATCGCCATATCCTTCCCTGGCAGCATCGAGAGACCCGATGTGGTCTCACAAGGCCGATGAGCCTTGGACGATGCTCGAGTTCTACCGCACCACCCATGAGGACCTGTGGCGGGTGCTGCTTAAACCACAACAAGAGTTGCCGGACGAGGATGAAGATACCGGCCTAGACGACAATACTCCCCTGGTGGAGGTACGTTCGAGCTCTTTTATCCACTCGGACCTTTGTTTTTGTTAAAGATCTTACTATCCTTTCTCTTTCGCAGGAGTGGCTGGAACTGCCAAGAACATAGAAGGCCCACCTCCCATGCCCGAGGAACCCCGGACTCCTGTGCTGGAGCAGATGCTAGTAGAGTCACCGTATGTGGCACCAGACAACAAGAAGAAGGAGACCAGCAGGGGGTATCCGTTCAAGGGGTCCCCCGAATACAAATCAAAGGACACCCATGCCTCCTCTATCCAGGAGGGGGAGGAAGCGGATGTGGAGGAAGAGAAAGACTCTCTTTAGGCAAGGAAGAGGGTGGCACTAGAGGGGGCCGAGGAGGGGCTACCTCCTCGGGTTCCGAAGAAACCTTGCAAGCGCAAGGTTGCTCATCTTGGTGCATGCACGGATTTCAATGAAGCGGTCGAGGGGGGGGGGGGTCCTCGATGAACACTGATGGTCAAGCCCCCGGCCCAAAGGTACAGAGTCCATTCCCTATTTTAATAGAGTTATTCCAACTTTTATCAACAATGAGGACCGAGCCTTTTTCTATCACAACCCGGTCTGTGATCTTTTGACAGATCGAGTGTCGTAGGGGGATTCCCTGCATGCCGAGCTGGCCGAGAGTGCGAACGCATCCCACAACACCCCTCCCCGGACCTCGGACGAGCTAGCCGAGGTGACGTCCCATCAAGCGCCACCGACCACTACCGAGGAGGTGATGGTCAACGTGGACACATCACGTGCCAAAGATTGTGAGATCCTGGCCGAAGAAGAGATACCGTCTTCCGAGAACCGAGAGGTTCCGACTGGTGTTAACACAGTGGTCGCCGAGGACCAGGAGATTTTGACTGAGGTACATACCTTGGTCATTGATACTCAGGGGGCAGGTTCCTTCTCCGTAGGTGGGGAAAGAACCCAATTTCCTCCAAGCATTGCCTGGAGACAACCTCCGGGGGACCTGATGCTCTGGCATCTTCTATGCCGGCCCCAGCGGTGCCCACAACAGAACAAGCCATGGCTGGGGGGCCGACCATAATGGAGGATGCCTTGATCAGCTCCTCTATAGCCGAAGAGCATCTCAACCTTATGGGTGTGGTTTTAAAAAGTATTTAGTCCGTCAACAACGGAATGAATGAAGCCTTCAACGGCTTGCTAACTGGCTTTAAGGTAAGCCGTGTAACATTGTAGGTTTTATTTTGCAAAGTAATATATATACTTTTATGGTTATAACAGCCCCCGAGCCATGGGTGAGTTGGAAAGGAGAACTCACCCGTGGCTCAAAAATTCATGGGAAAAACGAAGAATAGCCCGAAAACTTATTTAAATTGTTTTGTTTGAGAATTTGGACTAAGCAATGTTTGCCCCAATAATTCGGAATCAGACTAACATGTTGTTTTTACCTTGCAGGCCTCGTCCTCGGCTACCAACGTCAATGCATTGCAAATAGCCGAGCTTAACCGGAAACTCAAAGTTTCCGATGAAGAGCTTGACCGCATCAAAGTTTCCGATGAAGAGCTGTATTTCTCTCCTGCTATGGAAGGTGCTCGGGTGATTGAGTCCTAGTGCTCGAAAGATGTAATATTAGAATAAAAATTTGTTAGTGTATTTCGAAACAACTTATCTATTAAGCTGTATGCCCGAGATGGAGTACATTTTGTGTTATTTTGATTCCTATGTTGGTTGATTTAATCAAAAAGTTACCAGTCGTCGGCTTCAGCCCCATGTAGAGACTATGTGGGGTGTTTCATCATCCACATTTTAACCCTTAGCCGATGTATCGGTGCCCGAGGGCAGTAGTGCATGAGGGAAACAAGGCAATCAGACTATGTGGTTTTATCGCTTCCGTCTAGCCTTATGAACTTTGTATGCGGGGGCTAGTGACAAGCCCCCAACCTATTGGAGTAATCGGGAAAAACTAAAAATTCAAATAATTACCACGAGGTCTCAATAAGTACAAACCCATCCACGTAACACGGAGTATCCTCTATTCACTTTCTAAGTGAGCTCGGATTGCAGACCGACTCTCGCTTATTATGACAGTCAGTTTTTGGCTTTCTCCAGTGAGATATTTCGAACCACGCAAGCTGGGAATACAATCGCAGTGGTTCTCCCTTTATCCCTTTACTCGAACTAGCGGAACATAAGGGGGTAAGCACAGGAGCCGGGCAATCTAATTGTAGACCCAAGACATAATTCGGAACCGGTGCATATAAAGAAAAATCCCGAGAAACCGAACATTTAAGAGAAGAAACAGTGACAATATAGTGATCGGGGATCGATGTGACCATCCATGCTCCCGGTTAGTGATCGATATCACTTTTAGCGTATACAAATTATAATTTTGACCTGACAGTGTTGATAAGCATAAAGTGTATGTATACGGAAGTACTTGGAATAATGTGTGCGATGAATTTTTATAACTCGTAGCACAAAGGCATCTGTTACACGTAACTATCGATACAAGTATGCTGAAGCATCTTTTCAGGCGACCTTGCATGGGTGACTTGGCGTCCGCCCAGTGTTCGGTCGCACTATATGTATGGCCCCTGCTAGGGTTGGGGGTACGATCCTTTACAGGAAGTTGCGATGAGCAAGCGGACCTTGAGTAGATGGTCTTGAGAAGATGCCGATGACACAGTGAAGTTTGATGATTGGGCTCTTCATGATGCCCTATCTTTGACTCGATGGACCATAGCTCGGTTGACCCGAACCCATGATCCCTAGTGGGTTGCTCCAACAGCTTGGCCATGGAATTTGAAGGACGAAATTGTGTTGTCGAAGGACATACCTTGGTGGTGTTCGGGCTATGCCGTGGGAGCTATATCCTTATGCGCTTTTGGACGAAGAAATATCCGACTGGTCTATTTGAGCTCAGACCAGTTTGCCTCCTATTCGTGCCTTTGTTGCCAGCTTGTGGCTTGAAGTGTCGCTGTCATGTTGACATTCAGCTGCTAGTGCGACCGTGTGCTCCTCAGCCCGGAGAGAACGCTCTGTGTTCCCGTTGACCGGTGATGACTCCCTTGGGTCCCGGAATTTTGAGCTTCATGTAGGCGTAGTGGGGTACGACGTTAAAGAGGGCAAAGGATGTGCGGCCGAGCAGTGCGTGGTATCCACTACGAAAGGGGAGGATGTCGAAGATCAAGTCCTCGCTACAAAAGTTTTTGGGAAATCTGAACACGACTTCAAGTGTTATCGTGCCCGAGCAGCGGGGTTCCACGTGTGGTATCACTCCTTTAAAGGTAGTGCGGCTTGGCTTGATGCATGATGGGTCTATGCTAATCTTTTTCACCATATCCGAATGGATCAGATTGAGGCTACTTCCTCCGTCCATGAGGACTTGAGTGAGGTGGAAACCATCGATGATAGGGTCGAGGACTAGGGCGGCCGACCCTCCATGACAGATGCTGGTTGGTTGATCCTATGGTCAAAAGTGATCGGGCAAGCCGTCCACGGGTTGTTTTTGGGTGCTACGGGCTCTACGACATATACCTCCCGCAGTGCCCCTTTTCTCTCCTTCTTGGGTATATGGGTGACATATATCATGTTCACAGTCTTGACCTCGGGAGGGAACTGCTTTTGGCCTCCATTATTTGGGCCACAGGGCTCCTCATTGTCTTCACTTCGTGGGCCCCTGTTTTGGTCGTCGGTGGAAAGCTTGCGTCGTGTTTGAACACCCAAAATTACGGTTGTTGTGGGTGGCGGGCTTATCTTGGGTGCCATGAATCTGACAGGGACACTCCATGATTTTTTCCAATTGGGCTGGTCCATCCCTGTTCCCTTTAAAGGGTTTCTTCCGCTGTCCAGGTTTGGTAATGCGGAATCCAACATTGACTACTGTATCGTCGGCATCACCATTACGGTTGCCGCGTTTGTTTTTGTTTTTTTCCTTGGCTTACCGTTTCCGTCCCAAACCACAGAGGTTTCGGGGTCGTCCGCATTATGTCTAGCCGAGCAAGCCAATTATCCTCACCCGTGCAAAAGCGGGTCACGAGTGAGGTAAGGGCGGACATTGTTCTCGGCCTGTCCTGGCCGAGCTGTCTGGCCATCCATTCGTCCCGGATGTTATGTCAAAAGGAGGCTATTGCTTCGGGAGAGTCTACGATTTGGTTCTTCTTGGTGAGGAGCTGGTTTCAGAATTATCTGGATGATTCCCTTGTCTTCTAGACGATGTTGCTCATATAAGATGAATCCAGTGGCCGAACATATGTTCCTTGAAAGTTGGATAGGAAAGCCTCCTCAAGGTCTTCCCAGCATCCGATGGAATCTTCCAGTAGGCTATTTAGCCAATGCCGTGCTGGTCCTTTGAGTTTTAGTGGTCAATATTTTATGGTGTGGAGATCATATCCTCTCACCATATGAATGTGGAGAAGGAAATCCTCTATCCACACCGCGGGATCTGTTGTCCCATCGTACTGTTTGATGTTTATGATTTTAAACCCTTCCGAGAACTGTTGCTCCATGACCTCATCCGTGAAACAAAGTGGGTGAGCGACGCCTCTTATCTGGGCTATGTTGTGCCGTAGATCGGCTCCGGGTTGAGCCCGGTACGTTTCCCGGCCTATGCTCTTGTAAGTGACCCGAGGTGGTTCATCATCCCATCGAGTGGGAGAGTACCTCCTTGATCCGCAGATGGACCTGCTGCGACCCGATTTGTCATATCGTGGGTCGGATCTGTCCCCATGGTGCATATGCTCTTTACCTTTTCGGTGGGGAGGTTCGGTCCGTGCTCGTTTTCTTCGGTCGTTCTATCATGCCCTCTAGGTGGGCGATTAGGCTGGTCGTAGTCGGTGCATCAGGGAGACACATGTTCTAGGTGTCGTCATTGAACTCTAGGAGCAGTCGTCGGCGCGGGTATGTCTTCTTCTAGGGCGGCTATTCTGTGCCGTATCCTTCTTCGGCCACTAGGGTTTTGGTACACCTGTTATTGATGGTATCCTGCTCGTCCTGGAGCTATTGTTGCTTTGCTTTTAAGCTTTGGACAGTGGCTATAAGCCATTACCAAAATTGCTCTTGGCCTTCAGGGTCTTCGGGAATTACAAACTCTTCGGCTTCAAGGCCGTTGAGGTCTTCGATGGGCGGGAGGTAATCGTCGTTGTCCTCCGAATTGTTGCGGCCATCGACATCGTCATCGACCGGTTCCTTTGGTTCATGTTCGAGAGCCTCGGGGTTGCCGTGTCCCTCACGGGTCACGTTTTCCCATGTGCCTTGTGCGGAGCCCCTTCCCTTGTTTGCCTTTGAGCGCTGATGCGACTTTCGGAATTTTGGGGGATCTTCTGTGGGCTTATAGCCGTTCTGCTTGGGTGTGACATTATCTGGATCACGAGGCGTGTCTACCATTTAGACATCATAAGTAGAAGTTGCTGTCCACTTCCCCGTGTTTATGGGGGTGGGGTAGTAGGCCTCTTCGTCCATATCCTCAAGCTCTTCGGAGGCGTAATCCAGTGCGTCAGTTAGATCTTCGACGGTGGAAATCAAGTGGGTGGTGGGTGGGTCGTAAAAGTCCCCATAATCCACCTCGGAGCCAATCTTTGAACAAGTCGGACTTTGCGTAAGCGAGATTTGAAGCGACTAGATTTGGTCGAACGTCTTTTTTTATCATTGAGAGGCTGACCAGACCAATCCTTTGTATGCTTTTGGAGTTAACCTGCACGAATTCCGGTAAGGAAACCAATTTGGCAGTAGCCGTTTCCCTTTGTGTGGACACATTGGTCGGTTCCAAGCTTGATGCCTTCTCTCTGAGGAGGAGAGGTCCAAGATCATGGTCGAACAGGGGACCCGGAGGCAAGGCTTCAGGGTTTTGTACTTCATCGGTCGAGGCCGTGAGGTTAGCGGGGAACAGATTGCCCCGCAAGTCCGTGGAGATTTCGAATTCTCCGAACCTTATCCCGTGACTGGGGAGAAAACCACCGATCTAGCCAGGATGGCCGGTTAGATCCGTACTCGGCGTGAAGCGGCCGAGCGCGAGACGTGTTCAGGGGCGAAGATGCCCTCGCCACGGACTCAACCTTTGATGATCAAGCGAGACATCGATCTTTGTGGCAATCCAATGGAGGAACTCTCAATGAAAGCACCAATGTAGGCATCAAAACTGGCAAATATCGGGTAGGGGGTCCCGAACTATTGAGCTTAGATCGATGGGTTGCAGGAGAGAGGGAGAGATGATGTTTACCCAGGTTCGGGACCTCTTGAGGGGGTAAAACCGTACGTCCTGCTTGATTATATTGATGGAGAACGATGGTTACACAGTTGATCTACCTCGAGATCATATGAGCTAACCCTAGATGAGATAATGTCCCTCTACGTATAAGGGCCTCTGGTTTATATAGACACGAGGACCCCTAGGGTTACATGTTACTGACATAGATCGAGAGTAGATGGGCGGAACTGGTCATCCTACCTTGGAGTGCATGCCTGCCTTCGGAGCTTTCTATCTTGATCACGTAATCGTCAGATAATCCGGTTCTTCAATGATGCAGCCCATATCGAGAGAGTAACTGTGGCTCTCTCGCCACTAGTAATGTGGGCTCTGTGCTAGCATCGTCCAAGGTTATCAACAAGGCCCCGTCCCATAATGGGTATCATGGTCTCACATGTAAGGTTGGGACGGTCAACATATCTTAAATCTAATCCGTTTTTTGAGAAACCACACACGACTTGTCTCGGTACACCACTTCTTTCTCAAGTGGTTACATAGATCAACATCATCTCCCACATGCATTAGTGGCATCCGACATTTTTTTTCATAAAGTCTTTGAAATCATTTTTTTGACACCACGCATATTCCCACCCCACTCGTGTAGCAACTACTTAGTATCCTATCTACTTCCCACTCGCACAACCCTCATCAGAAGGTAGGGTTATGCATCGTGCAAGTATCAATGAGGGAAGCAATGGAGGTAACCCACCACAGTGGTCACCGTTTCATTCATGATTTGATGCAACAATTAAGGTGCTATATGCCATGCAAAAAGGGTTGCATAGACATGGTCAAAGGGCTACCCGCCTCGCTCAACAAAGTCTTCAGGGTCTTCAATTTCTTCTGATCCAACTCCTTCATCAACAACGTAATCTATCGTCACGAAATAAAGGGCACAAATAAGGCCACGAAAAAACAAAGATAATAAACTACTCCTAAAATGTCAAACCATTTTTGTAAAATACTATGTTAATACAGAATAAAAAATGCTCAAATAAACCATTATAAAAATGCATTGTAAAATTATTAGGTTTAGGTTTTGAAATGTCAAAAGTGGTGAAAAGCATTTTAACAGTGGCTTTGAATATTTAAAACAAGGTTTAAAATAAAAAACATTAGATGAAACTTTTTCTAAAAAATGCACAAGTGACATAATCAAATAGGCTGGAATATTATAACATTTTAGAAATTGGAATATTTGAAATTGGATAAGAATTTAAGCCACAGGAATTTCTGGAAACTTAACACAAAAAGAAAAAGAAAAATGCTCAGCCAGCCACGACCCAGAATGACCCACAGTTGGGCCGGCCCAGAGCCAAAGCGGCCTGAGCGAGCCACGCGCACGTGTGCTGCTAGGTTTTAAACCTGATGCCTGGGGCACAACCCCAACGAGAGGGAGGAGGCGGGAGAGAGGTGGGAGGCTGATGAGTTGGTCCCACCAGGTCGTCATCAACCTCCCGACCAGGGAAACAATGATTTCACCGGTGAGGCTTAGGGGCACATCAAGGGCTGGCGAGCGTGGGAACAGAGTCAATGCCGAGCTACCATTGTTGTGGAGGTGGAGATGGTCGCCGGGGTGGCCTGGGTCGCCGATGACGAGAAGTACACTACAGAGGAGCTGTGGAAGTGGTCGTTGTTGATGGTTTCTGCAGCAATCCACACGAGAGGAGGAGGGGAACACGCCAGGGAGGAGAGAGAGACTCAAAGGAGGGGGAAACAGAGGCGGAGAGGGGCTATACCTAGAGATCTCCGGTGAGCCGACATAGTGGACTCCGAGCTCGATTTTGAGCTCGGGAGCTCCTGGAGAGGAATGGGTAGAGCAGGGAGTCGATTGGGAGCAAGAGGTGGTCGAAGGGAGCAAGTGGGAGGCCCGGGGTGGCTTTATGTAGCGGGTGTGCCGGTGCACCATGGACAAAGGGCTCAGCCTCCGCGACAACGACGCTGGTGACCACTAGAGGAGGCAAGGGTTGATCGAGGGCGTTCGTGGGGGTGGTGTAGGAAGCCATGGAGAGGGAGGATATGCGTGCCTTGTCCCTGGCACTCGCATGTGATGCCATGCATTGGTCGAGAGGGGCAGCTTCAAGCTCGTGCTAGGGAAGGGTGAGAGAGAGAGAGAGAGGGAGAGGTGGCTCCCGACTTGATGGCGTGTTGTGGACACCGAGGCACCTCGACTAGCGCAAGGGAGAGGCTCAAGGTGGCCAAGAGATAGAGGTCAAATCTCTGGAGCACGGCAGAGCGCTCCAGAGCACGAATTTGGACGACATTTTGGTGCTTTTGGCATGCTCTCGCGCATCCACTAGTGCCAGAGGCCCGCAGGAAGAATAAACAAGAGGGAGGAAGGCCTTGGATGCTGTGGAACTTGCCATGAGTGAGAGAGAAGAGAGAGAAGTGTTATCCAGAGTGTGCAAGTTGGGGTTCCACCCCTCAATCATGGAGTTAGCCACTATCAAACTTACTCTAGGTGGGGGGAGTTGTTGGTGCTGTGGTAAAAGTTTGGGCTGGAAGAGAGTCATCTAGGGGTGGTGGTTCATTCATGGAGTTCCAATAATGCACTACATGTGTTTGTGCTGGGTTGGAGCCATGTGTGGTGCTCCAGTTGTTTTGAAACTTAACATGATCAAACGATGGAATAAATAAGCTGATCACCAATTTGATCTCATTTAGAGAAAGTTTCCAATGTAGACTTGGTAAACCCTAGAAATAAAAAAATTGGTTTTCTTAGATCTAGTCATGCATAACTATTCCCCTAATGCACCACTTTGTGTGGTGGCGTTATTTGGTGATTAGAGCATGCCCACAAAGTTTGGGATCAATTGGGGAAACTTGGCAATGTAGAGTTGCTCAAATTTGGTTCTGGACAAAGAGATTTTTGGAATATTTTGGTGAATCAAAAAAATTGTGATTGAGATGAAAATTTGCAAGATCATCACATATGGCATGTGTGACTTGCTAGAATTTTGCTGGATTTACTTGAGAATATTTCCTATGGAAATATTTCAAATACTTGAAATATACAAAAAATGTTTTGAAGGGTTTTGTCCAATATTTTGAACATGATCATGTGTTTAGGCTCTTATATATGGAAAATATATGTCCACTCAGTTTCCCTAAATTCTCTCAAACATTTTTGAAACATAAAAGTATTTTTTCCTTATAAAGGACCATTTCTGCCCTCAGAAAAAGGTATTTAAAAAAACATGAAAATAACTTTTAAAATAATTATTTGTTTTGTTTTGGCAAATATTTTTGATAATAGGATCGAAATAAAGTATTTGGGGCAAAACAACTTCCCTAATTTGAGGACATGTAGTATGAACCTCAATTCCAGGGTTTTTGAAAGCTTAATTTAAATAAATGCTTATTGGTAAAAATTGTTTTAGGTCCTATACACATGGTATGTTCATTGGAAAAGATTTGGAGCAAGAAGATGAGTCTTGAGAGACAGAGGTTTTTTTGTACTTTCAAACCCAAACAAGCAAACAAGCAATTGACAATCAATTCAAGCATCACAAGCACATAAAAACTTTTAATTGGTCCAAATTTTTATAAACTTATAGCATAGCAAACTAGTACAAACACACGGTGTGACAGACCTACCCCCCTTACAAGAATATCATCGCTGAGATTCCCAAGACAGGTGGTAAAAAGATAAGGAAACTTGGAACTAAGGTAGACTTCACGCTCCGAGGATGCTTCCGCTTTAGTGTGGTTTATCCGTTGGACCTTGTAGTACTTGATGGTGCCCCTTCGAGTGCAATGCTCGACTTCATCCAATATGATAACTTGGCTCTCACGATAAGTAAGGTCTGGATGAAGGTCAATGGCTTGATGATCGATGTCCTTGTAGAGGTTGGGACGGTTGGGAACTTGGAGGCACTGCCGGAGTTGTGACACATGGAAATTATTATGCATATTGGAAAGCTCGGAAGGTATCTCTAGATGGTACGCAACTTCTCCTTGCTTGCAGTGATCTTGAAGGGGCTGATATATCTTGGTGCAAGATTTACCTTGACATGAAAATGCCTGGTTCCTTCAAGAGGTGTGACTCAGAGATAAGCATGGTCTCCAACGCAGAAGTTCACTTCTCGGTGGGGTGAGCCGGCATAGCTCTTATGTCTTGACTTGGCGGTCTCAAGATGTTCTCTGATGAGTTTAACTTGCTCTTCTGCTTCGTGGAGTATATCGGGCCCAAATACTAGCCCTTCTTCGGTTTCTAACTAGTTGAGGGGAGTGCGACACTTTCTTCCATATAACACCTCAAATGGTGCCATTTGAAGGCTCGACTGATAGTTGTTGTTGTAAGAGAACTCGACAAAAGGTAAGCAATCTTCCCACTTGGCTCCATATGCCAAAACACATGCATGGACCATATCTCCGGGTATCTGATTCACTCGTTCCGCTAGTCCACCTATGTGGGGGTGAAAGGTAGTGCTAAAGGATAGCCCTGTTCCCTTGGTTTCTTGACACTTGTTCTAGAACATCGAGGTAAATTGGGTACCTCGGTGTGACACAATTTCCTTTGGAACTTCGTGGGGGCTCACAATACGCTCGCTGTAAAGGCTCGCTAGCTTGTTCTAGTCGTAGGTGTCCTAGACGGGAAAGAAGGGCTACCTTGGTCAAGTGATCGACAATAACCCAAATGGAATCATGTGCCTTGCTTGATATGGGCAATCCAGAGATGAAGTCCATCCCTATGTTGTCCCCCTTCCATTTAGGCACTATGAGAGTTTTTAACAATCCAACGGGTCGCTGATGCTCAGCTTTGACTCACTCGCATATTGTAGGATCCGAAGTATGTCTAGAGGGGGATGATTAGACTACTTGACAAAAAACTTAGCCTTTTGCCAGTTTTAGTTATGGGTCAGTTTTAGCAATTATGACTAGTCAAGTTCACCCCACACATGCATATCCAAGAGTATAACAGCAGAAAGTAAAGACATGCAAATGTAATGTAGAGACTAGGAAAGGAAGATCCAACGCAAAGGTTGACACGATGATTTTTGGCGTGGTTCCGATAGGTGGTGCTATCGTACGTTCACGTTAGTGGAGACTTCAACCCACGGAGGGTAACAACGGCAAGAGTCTACAGAGGGCTCCACCCACAAGGGGTCCATGAAGAATAGGCCTTGTTTATTCCACCATGGATTACGCCCATGAAGGACTAGCCTCACTCAGGGTACATCCTCACGAAGTAGGCGATCTCCTTGCCCTTACAAACTTCTTGGTTCAACTCCACAACACGAAGTAGGAGGCTCCCAAGTGACTCCTAACCAATCTAGGAGGCACCACCATCCAAAAGGTAATAGATGCGGTAGAATAATGAATTTCTTGCTTGTGTGCTTCAAAAGATAGTCTCCTCAACAGTCAATCACTCTCTCATAGATTTGGCATGGGTAGTAGAAATTGATTTTATGGAAAGCATCTTGGGGAGGCTAGAGATCAAGTTTCAAATGGATGGATTGGAATATCTTGATCTCAACACATGAGTAGGTGGATCTCTCTTAGAAAAATGGATCTAGCAAGTGTGTCTGTGTGTTCTAAGTGCTTCCTGTGCGAATGAGAGGTGGTGGAGGGGTATATATAGGCATCTCCCGAAATCCAACCGTTACAAAATTATTTCTCAACTCGGTGACACCGAAATGAATCTCGATGGTACCGACCTGCACTAAATGTGGCAACTTTTGAATTCTCGGTGAGTCTGATATATGAATATCGGTGGTATAGATACGATGACCTATGTCAGTTTCCAAATCTCGGTGGTACCGATTCCAAACTCGGAAATTCCAATTCTTGGAATAGAGATACCAGCAAGTTGGTCACTATCTTTTGGTGGAACCGATATGAAAGTTGGTGGTACTGAGAGATTAGGGTTTGGCAAAGGACCTGTCAATGGGAAAATCGGTAGGGCCGAATGGAAAAACTTGGTGCCACCGATTTTTTTGTGTACGCTTTGGACAGAGATTTTGTGAGCAAAATGCTGAGTATTTTTGGTAGATATCTCTAAGCATTTGAGAAACAAATTAATCAAATACCTCACCCCTTTTAATAATATTGGCTTTCCTATGGACTCAAAAGTGATTTCTCACAAATGTAAAATGTAGAGTCCTCTTGCTTGAAGCTTGAGACAATCCTATTCCTTTCCTTGGATCAAGGGGTTTCTCCTCACAATCCTTTAGCCATTGCATCTTTGAACTTTTTGGAAATATACTTGGATAAGATAATGAGTTCAATGATACAATAATGTTATTAATTACCAAAACCACCTTAGGGAGCAATTGTGCTTTCAATCTCCCCCTTTTTGGTAATTGATGACAACATATAGATCAAAGCTTCAACAACAGATCTAGTCAATGATTAGCATCATCACTTTGAGAAGTATATGAAAAGCAAGAGCCCCCCTAAATTTGTGCATTATTTAAGTTTGCATTTGAATGCAAATGCATAATCGATTGGGATCATGGATCACTATTTCATGTCACATACATCTTGGTGGTGCGCATAAATGATATGAATGAATATTAATGCACATAACACCAAACAAATGAGTGAATGATCATCATGTTGATAGCTCAAAGGTATAACATAGTAGCATCAACAATCAAAGCGTATGATCAAACACGAAAGTGTAAGTCAGCCAAAAGACCAAATGTTTTGTAAAACCAAAAGAGAGCACATAAAAAGCAAAACTTTCTCTCTTGAAGCCCTAATTGTTCTATACACTTCTCCCCCTTTGTCAACAATTTACCAAAAATTTCAAAGGTCTAGAACTAATCATCTCTCTTGGCTCGATCTCCTTCAGTAGCAGTCGATGGAGTAGACAGAAGAGCATCGATGAAGGCTTTTGCAGATGTCCGTGGAGCTGGAGGTGTAGACACTAGAGGTGGAGGGGTTGCAGGTGAAGATGAAGGTGCTAATGCTTGAGCCGATGAAGATGTTCTTGCTTCCGTCACTGGCACAACTACTAACCTAGACTGGGTCCTGAATTGAGTAGTTGTGGGAAGAGGCGATTCATCATCACCACTGCTAGAGAGAGGAATATGTAGTGAATCAACCTCATGCTGGAGCTGCTCAACAGTGGTAGTCAACTTCGTCACTTTGACATCTAGGTCAAAGAATTTAATTTCCACAATCCTCTCAAGGCTCTTCTGGTTCAACAAGATCTCAGAAATATTCTTCTCCACCCCTCGGATGGTGGTGACAAGAAATGACATCTGCTCCTCTCTATATCTAAGCTGTGGAGCTAGAGCATCTCTGGCTGCCCCTACCTGTGCTACATCTGCCGCCTGACACGCTGTAGCTCAGCTGGGATGGCTAGGGTCCATCAATACTACATTGTTCTCAAACTCTGGCTGTAGTGACAGGTGCGGACGATCAAGTAGGTATGCATGCTTGCCAATCTTGGCATTGATGAGCATCTGAATATATGGTGCATATCCACAAGATCTCTTCTGATCTACAACAGTCCTCCTGACGGTATCTACTATCAAATCCATCACTCTGATTCGGGTGTGTGTGTCCAAGTGGAGGAGCATGTTGATGGAATAACCTCTGATCGTCTCATCATCTCCCGACTTAGGCATCATGGTATATCTCATAATGGTGTTAGGTGTTGGTATTCGTGCTTGCAGAAAATAGACACTGCCAAGGTTATGTGTCTTCACATACTGATGGGGCACTAGATTGTACATGTTTGCCATTGTGTTATGATTCATCTTGGGTTCTGAGTACACATCCAAGTCAACCTCTTGGGTCTCAGCACCACCAATGATAGTGTCCCGATCTTTTACTATAGACTCATATCGATGACCTTCCGTCATCCACACCATCCTTCCATCTTGATGGAAATGAGCAGTTGAATAGAATTGCATGATCATCTCATCAATCCAAGCTGTCATCTCTCTGCCAACAAAATCTTCAATGTCAATCAGCCTGAAATTCTCTCTCACATGAGGAAAGTAGTCCTCATTGTCCTTGATGTAATTCCAGTCAACATATCTCGTGTCACTAGCTGCAGGACTCTTGTCCAGCAACACTGTCTCATAAAAGTCTTGTTGCTCCTTAGTGTGAAAACGGGGATCAACAACAGTTCTTCTCCTGATAGAACTGCAGTCCTGCACTGCCTCAAACCTTGATCCCTTCTCTTCTTCATATCCCCAGCAACATGATAGACAACATTGTGCAATGACAAGTGAGCTGTGAGTTTTCTCAGCACATATGCATCTTCTTACTCCTTGCAACATCCTCTTTGAATGCAGAGCCTTTGTTCTTCAATGCTGCAGCTATATCCTCAGTGGTCCTCTTGGGAGCCACTGGCTTCCTAGGATTAGGTGTTGAAGGTTTTGGTGCAGACTTTTTAGGCTTAGCATATGAGATGAGCTTCTTCTTCTGAGGTGGAGGTGCATCAGCAGCAATCTCTTCTTACTCTTCCTCATCAGCTTCTGCTGGATCTTCATACATGGATGTTGGCCTTCCGACAAAATGCACTACTCTCTTCCTGGATCTTTTCTGCCCTGGCTTCTTAGCTTGTGTGGAAGAGGGGCCTTCAAGTGAGAGTGTCATCCCTTGCTTAGCAGACTCTTGAGCTTTCATAGAATTTGGTCTGGCATACTCCTTTCTCACAGTCTTCTTGACTGTTCTCTTATCCTTTTGCTTCCGGAAAATGCTCTCATCTAGGGTAAAATTAGCATCCTCCTCATCAGTGTTATGCTTCTTCCTTGACCTGGTAGCTGCCTTTGGCAAATCATGGGAGGTGGGTGTACCTGGGTCAGGAGCAGTCCTCTGAGGACTAGTGCGTGAGTCCATCTCAACACTGGGCTCTCTGAAGTCATTTTGACTATCCTCCACACCTGACATGCTCACAATCTCCAAGCAAACAAGTTGATCGTGTGAAAAGGATTAGAAGAGCTGGAGTGGATGAGCATCACAAAAATTCAAAAGTTTTTGCAAGTTTGAACTCTCACAAAATGAAGTCTAACTTTCTGCAAAAAGGGATATCGGTTCCACCGAGACATAAATTTCGGAGCCACCGAGACTGAAAATCTCCTTAACAGAACTTGGAACCATTTGTTTCACCAAAAGGAAAACTCAGTTTCACTGAGACTGTTCTCAGTAGCCCAAAACCAAAATCGGTAGGACCGATTTTTCTGACTCGGTGACACTGAGATTCGGTTTTGAGGACCGTTAACCCTAATTTTCCTTTGTTCTCTAATCTAAAGGATTTTTCTTCTAGATGGAAACATTGCAAATGTGGACTGAAAATAGGATAAACCTATTTGCGAGAGATTTGGAATTTGGAGCACAAAGAGGGGCCGAGAACTTACCCTAACTTGCTGAAGATCTCGCTACGTCGACAACAACAAAGGTGATTCCCGTCGACGGCAAGGACTCCAACAACGAGGGCGCACGGGAAACAACAGCGATGTCCTGAGGACGAGGGCACAACAGCGAGGAGGTGCGGGAAGTCGAGTTTTAAGAGATAATTTCAAACATTGGGCCCACGAGGTATATATACCCCGTGGATGTCGGTGACACCGAGTTAGATTTTTCGGTGCCACCGAGTTCCATAACTGTGAGGTGACAGTGAAACCCAATGAGATCGAAAACTTCCTATCAGTGGTACCAAGATGAAAAAACCAGATCAACCCTAGGCTTTGGTGGGACCTTGTGTTTGAGATTGGTCACACCGAGATGCTTTTGGGAGGTTTTTGAAGTCATCCCTTGTCGATACGGATCTCTGAGTGCTCCTCACACAGAGTGTCCCTAAAGTGTTTGCTCAAATTTTGTGATGTAGCATGAATAGAATTTGAGAAGAGAAAACATAGATATCTAGAGAGAGGTACGTAGGCATTCTTGTATATCTAATTGGCCAAATAAAATAGAAAGCCAACTAACAACAATTGTATATCCTCGAATGAGAAAAATATGCATACGAACTTACTCACGCAATAAGATGTCAAATAAAACATGGCGAACATGCACAATTACTCTTGTATCTACCAAGCACTTTGTCGATGATGAAGTCATCTATATATGAGTATATTTACTTAGGATCCAAGCAAGAATATTTGACCATAGGTCATACTCATTGTTTAAGGAAAAGTGGGGTTGCCATTTTTACATAAAGCTTTCAATGTGTTCACATCATAAGAGATAGTTATACTCAAGTCTTAGAGTAAAGCTCCCCCTTGATGTGACACGCCCCCTAAGAGGGATAAACTAACCTTGTTTGTCGTAGAAGACTTCATGTAGGTTTAGTAGTGGTGCATGCTCATTGTATATGATGATCATCTTGAGTTGGAAGCAATCCTTGTTGTTTCTTACTCTTCTCACCTATATGGGTTAGTCCCATAACACAAGGAACATATGCAAGGATATATATGGACATGGAATGAAATATATGTGAGATGATGTCCAATGATACATTAATTACCTTGCCCCTTGCTTACCATTGAGGGAATGTGTGACTCCTTGAATTAATGCATATGGTTGGAGTTGATTGCATATGGTTATTGCCAAAATGAATAAGAGTAAATTTCATTTGCGGAGTCACCACTACTCTAGTTCTTCTTCTTGGGGACCCACATCAACTTGATGGGGATCCTTGGAGTTGTGATATCACTAGATGAAGTATATCTGGTAGTGTCCTTGGGAATCCACTTGACCTTGGCTTGGGGTTCTTCCTCAAACGAGTCTATCTCCTCTTGAATCTTGCCCTTGACCTTGTGGTCTTGTGGTACAAGGTCATCTTGAGAGCTTGTTCCTTGGGGGGAGTAGGATCATACTTCTCCTTTTGGGGAACAAACTTCGGGATGGGCTATTGACCTTCTTTCCATTCAACTCCGTGGGCATTGAAATAACCAACACCTTTCTTCTTATGATGTCCTCCTTGCTTGCGTACAATTTCCTTGAATTGCTTACTTCCAGCAAGACTTTTGAAGACACCCCTCTCTATAGTTCCTTTCAATAAATCGTTGTCCTGCTCAAGTGTAAATTGGCTAAGAGAATCATTAGTGGAATCATGAGAGCTACGAGCTACAACATCATTTGATTTAACTTTTGAATTGTTGTTACTATATGAAGAAACTTTCTTGCCTTTGTTACTAGTGTTCTTAGGTTTAACTTGTGGAACAAAAGTAGACAAGAGTAATAGTTTGGCTAGATAAGAAGACCGCTTCTTTCGAAGATCATCATTGGTTGATTTTAGAAACTCATGCTCTTATTCTAAATTTAGCTTCGCGAAGTTTAGCATCTCATGAGTTCTTGCAAGCTCTCTATGATCTTCTTAGTTTCGTGAGCTAACTTATGAGTATTTAATTATTTAGTTCGTCATTCAATCTCTTTCTTATTATCATCATTCGACTTCTCTTGACTAGCACGATTATTATCAAGTTCATTTTCAATGCTATCACTAGTATTATCAAAGGGCAAGTCATATTCTCCTAACAAATCATCCTCGTCAGTATCAAAGTCAAAATACTCGGGTTGTGTTACTTTGGGACCTTTTTCCACGAAGTAGCTTGCAATTCCTTCTTTCGGTGAATCAAATATGTCGTACGAGTTGGAGGAAACGAGTGCAAGACCGTCAACGCCTTTTTCTCCACGATAGTCGGAGTTGGAGTGGTAGCTTCCCTCGGATTGGTTGTCGGACTCGGGGCCGTATACCCATTCACCAACATGATCTTGATGTCTTCTGCTTGAGCTGCTCTTGGTCTACTTGTCCTTCTTCTCCGACTCCTTATTCCCATGGGAGTGTCTTTGTTCATAACGATCTGCTCTACTCCCTCTCTCTGTGCGAGGTGACTCATCTCTAGAGCTTCGCCTTCTAGGTGACTTTCTCTTCGTTTGTGGAGAGATGAGCACTCATTGGAATAGTGTCCAGGCTCTCCACAATTGTAGCAGTTTCGATCATGATTAGATGAACGCTTCTCTTCATATCTTGAGCTTGAGCTTCTCTCTTTGCCTCTACTCTTGTAGAACTTGTTGAGTTTTCTCACCATGAGGCTTATCTATAAATTGGTATCAAGGTTGTCATTTGAAGTAGAGACAGTATCACTAGAAGCTTTGTAAGCACCGCTTGACTTGTTGTGCAACTCATCTTTGTCCTTGAGTGGCATTTCACGAGCAGCAATCCTTCCAATGACTTCTGTTGGCTTGATATCCTTGTAGTTTGGCATCATCTAGATCAATGTGCACATGGTGTCGTATCTACCATCCAAGGCTCTAAGTATCTTCTTGATGATGAATCTGTCAGTCATCTCTTTGCTTCCTATGCCGACAATCTCATTTGTGTTGAGAGATATCCTAGAGTACATCTCAGCGACTCCTTCACCATCCTTTATCCCGAACTTGTCAAATTGACTTTGTAGCACATCCAACTTAGATTCCATGATGGATTCAGTACCTTCGTGCATATCAACCAAAGTATCCCAAATTTCCTTTGCATTCTCAAGACGGCTCATTTGTTGAATTCTTTGGGTCACAAGGAGTTGAATAGAATGTCGCAGTCTTGAGCATTGTATTGCAACATCTTCAATTCTTCCGCTGTCGCATCGCGATCTCGGTTCCCTTACTTCACGAATAAATCACCTTGCACACCAACACGAACAACAACCCAAACGGTAGGATTATGACCAAGAATGTGCATTTTCATCTTATGCCTCCAACTAGCAAAGTTTGTACCATCAAAATATAGACCTCTATGGTGGTAATTTCCCTCACTAGACGCCATACTCTCCTAGGTTGTGAAACCAATGCATTGGAGACCAATGCTCTGATACAACTTGTAAGATCCGAAGTATGTCTAGTGGGGGGGGAGTGATTAGGCTAATCGACAAAATAAAAACTTAACCTTTTCCCAATTTTAATTGTCTGCCAATTTTACAATTATGACTAGTCAAGTTCACCCTACACATGCATATCCATGAGTATAGCAGCAGAAAGTAAAGACATGCAAATGTAATGTAGACGGTAGGGAAGGATGTTCAAACACAAAGGTTGACACGACAATTTTTGGCGTGGTTCCGTTAGGTGGTGCTATCGTACGTCCACGTTAGTGGAGAATTCAACCCACGGAGGGTAACAACAGCGTGAGTCCGTGGAGGGCTCCACCCAAAAGGGGTCCATGAAGAAGAGGCCTTGTCTATTTGATGACGAGTTGATTGATATACTTATCGCCCCTCGTTGGTTACCCCAAGTGGAAGGTGCAGATGTAGTCAGCAACAGATTTCCCTTAAACGGGGACTGTAAGGTTTATCGAACCAGGAAGACTTCGAGGATCAACAAGTAGGTGTACACTGCTCTGGCGCTAGCAGAAGACGTGGACCTGCACACACAACAAATAACTTTGCTCCCAACGAGTTCAGCGAGGTTGTCAATCTCTTCGGCCTTGTAGTTTGCAAAGGATCAAAACACAAGCGGGAATAGTGATAGTTATTGCAACGGAAAAGTAAATAAAAGCAATAAATAGTGGAGGTGTAAACCATGGTAGTAATATGGACCAGAGTCCCATGATGTTCACTAGTGATGTCTCTCTCCAAAAAGATGATAAACAACCATGCTGGGTGATACGTCTCCAACGTATCTATAATTTTTGATGGTTTCATGCTGTTATCTTGTCAAACTTTGGATGTTTTATATGCCTTTTATATCTTTTTTGGGACTAACCTATTAATTCAGTGCCAAGTGCCAGTTCCTGTTCTTTCCGTGTTTTTGACCCTTTTTCACGCGGAGTCCAAATGGAATAATTCTTTCGCGATGATTTTTTATGGAAAATATCAAAATACCGGAAGAAAAAGATACCGGAGAGGGGTCCCGAGGAAGCCACAAGCCGTGTCGCCGCGCCCCCTAGGCCGCACCAACCAAGCTTGTGGGCCCCTCAGGGGGCCACTTGACGCAACTCCACCGCCATCTGGTCCTATAAATCCAGAAACCTCCAGAAAGAAACCTAGATCGAGAGTTCCGCCGCTGCAAGCCTCTGTAGCCACCAAAAACCAATCTGGAGCCCGTTCTAGCACCGTGCCGGAGGGGGAATCCATCTCCGGTGGCCATCCTCATCATCCCGGCGATCTTCATGACGAGGAGGGAGTAGTTCTTCCTCGGGGCTGAGGGTATGTACCAGTAGCTATGTGTTTGATCTCTCTCTCTCTCGTGTTCTTGAGATGTCTTGATCTCGATGTACCATCTGCTTTGCTACTATAGTTGGATCTTATGATGTTCTTCTCCCTCTCCCTTCTTGTAATGAATTGAGTTTCCCCTTTGAAGTTATCTTATCGGATTGAGTCTTTGAGAACAATTGATGTATGTCTTGCACATGTCTATCTGCGGTGATCAACTTGCGGGTTTGTGACATTTGGAACCTATGCATATGGGTTGGCACACGTTTGATTCATGTGAGTACTCGATGTATGTTTTGGTGATCAACTTGCGGGTTCGTGACATTGGGAACCTATGCATAGGGGTTGGCACACGTTTTGACTCTCTGGTAGAAACTTCGGGGCACTCTTTGAAGTTCTATGTGTTGCTTGAATAGATGATTCTGAGATTGTGTGATGCATACTGTATAATCATGCCCACGGATAGTTGAGGTGACAATGGAGTATCTAGGTGACATTAGGGTCTTGGTTGATATGTATCTTAAGGTGTTATTCTAGTACTAACTCTATGATGGATCGAACGGAAAGAATAGATTCATGTTATTTTACTATGGACTCTTGAACAAATCAATCAGAAAGAATAACTTTGTGGTGGTTTCGTACCAGCAAAAATTTCTTCGTTTGTTCTCCGCTATTAGTGACTTTGGAGTGACTCTTTTTTGCACGTTGAGGGCTAGTTATATGATCCAATTATGTTATCATTGTTGATATAACTTCACTAGTGAAAGTATGAACCCTAGGCCTTGTTTCCACGCATTGCAATACCATTCATGCTCACTTTTGTTACTACTTACCTTGCTGTTTTTGTAATTTCAGATTACAAAAACCTATATCTACCATCAATATTGCACTTGTTTCACCATCTCTTCGCTGAACTAGTGCACCTATAAAATTTACCATTGTATTGGGTGTGTTGGGGACACAAGAGACTCTTTGTTATTTGGTTGCAGGGTTGCTTGAGAGAGACCATCTTCATACTACGCCTCCCGCGGATTGATAAACCTTAGGACACCCACTTGAGGGAAAATTGCTACTTTCCTACAAACCCCTGCACTTGGAGGCCCAACAACGTCTACAAGGAGAAGGTTGCGTAGTAGACATCAAGCTCTTTTCTGGCGCCGTTGCCGGGGAGGTTAGAGCTTGAAGGTATATCTTTAGAACTTGCAATCGAATCTTTTTGTTTCTTGTTCTTTCGCTAGAAAACTAAAAAAATGGAATTGAGGATGCCTCATATGCTCCATGTTTTCAATGTCTTTCGTGAGCATGATGGGAAGGAAAATTGTGCTCAAGTGCTGAAAGAAGAATTACATAGAATGCTTGGCATAGAATATGTGAATGATGAGCATGATTGCAATGTTGTTAGCATGAATTCTATGAATACCCATGATGCTAATGATATGCAAAGCCACACGCTTGGGGATGCTATAGTTGATGAAGATGATCTTTTTAGTTCTTCCACTTTGAATGATCAAAATTATTTTGATGAAAGCATGCCCCCTATCTATGATGATTATTGTGAGGATACTTATGCTTTAAAGAAAAGGGATGATAAAACTTGTCATACTCTCGATAACCCCTTTGCTAAACCTTGGTTTTTCATTGTGGACACAATTTGTAGTGCTCAAGTCTTTTACGATACTCCCACTACTATTCTTGAGAATAGATTTCCTTATGTGGAGAGTAGTAAAATTCCTATGCTTGTAGATCATGAAAATAAAGCTTTAGGTGCTGGTTATATTGTTGAATTCGTTCATGATGCTACAGAAAATTACTATGAGAGAGGATCATATGCTTCTACTTATTGCAATAGTATCAAGCTTCCTCTCCATATGTTGAATTTTTTTAAGCTATGCTTGTTTTGCCTTCCTACGCTAGTTGATTCTTGCTCCAATAAATTGTTTGATCACAAAATCCCTATGCATAGGAAGTGGGTTAGAATTAAATGTGCTACCCATTTGCTCCATGATGCTCTCGTTGTGTTTCAACCCTTACCTTTTATGTGAGCATCATTGAAATCCATGCCTAGCTAAGGGCGTTAAATGATAGCGCTTGTTGGGAGGCAACCCAATGAATAAATTTTTCTTTGATTTTTGCTTCCTGTTTTATTTTCTCCACACCATCATAATTCTGTTATGATTGTGTGTTTTGTGTTTCTTTTTTGTGTTTGTGCCAAGCAAAACCGTTATGATTAGTCTTGGTGATGATTGTTTGATCATGCTGGAAAAAGACAAAAACTTTCTGCTCACAAATTTTTTTTTTTTTATTCTGTTAGAGCTTTTGAGTTGATTCTTTTTGCTGCTGATTTCAATGAAATTTCTTCAGACTGTCGTAATTTTTCAGATTTTGTGAGGTCCAGAAGTATATGAAGTATACACATTGCTACAGACTAGTCTGCAGTTAACAAATTCTGTTTTTGTTGAGTTGGTTGCTTATTTTGATGAAATATGGATAGTATCGGAGGGTACTAGCCATGGAAAAGTGAAAATACAGCAATACAACACCAACACAAGTAGAATTTAAGTTTTCTACAGTACCTAAGGAAGTGGTGATTTGCTTTCTTATACTAATGATATCATGAGTTTCTGTTTAAGTTTTGTGTTGTGAAGTTTTCAAGTTTTGGGTGATGTTCTCATGGATGATGAGATAAAGAGTGGAAATAGCTCAAGCTTGGGGATTCCCAAGGCACCCCAAGTTGATTCAAGGATGCCGAAAAAGCCTAAGCTTGGGGATGCCCCGGGAAGGCATCCCCTCTTTCGTCTTCAATCCATCGGTAATGTTACTTTGAGCTATATTTTTATTCACCACATGATATGTGTTTTGCTTGGAGCGTCTTGTATTGTAGGAGTCTTTTATTTTTGTTGTGTCACAGTAATCCTTGCTGCATACCTTTTTGAGGGAGATAGACATGCACTCATCGTGATTTTGCTAGAATGCTCATTCTGCTTCACTTATATCTTTTGAGCTAGATACTTTTGCTCTTGTGCTTCACTTATATCCTTAGAGCTAGTTGATTTTCCTCTATGTGCTTCACTTATATCTTTTAGAGCACAGCGGTGCGTGGCTTGGTAGTTGGCTTATGCTATGAAAGTAGTCCCAAAAGTGGTAGTTATCCAAAGGGTTACGAAAACTTCCATCTTCATGTGCATTGAGTAGAAAGAGAAGCTTGATTCCTCTCAATTAGTTTTGAGATGTGGTTGTGGTAATATTTAAGTTATGTTAGTATGGTGTTGTGAATCTAGAGATACTTGTGTTGAAGTTAGTGATTCCTGTAGCATGCACGTATGGTGAACCGCTATGTGATGAAGTTTGAGCATGATTAGTTTATTGATTGTCATCCTTTATGTAGTGGTCGGGATCGCGCGATGGTTTATACCTACCAACCCTTCCCCTAGGAGTATGCGTTCAATGCTTTGTTTTGATTACTAATAAAACTTTTGCAACAAGTATATGAGTTCTTCTTGACTAATGTTGAGTCCATGGTTTAGATGCACTTTCACCTTCCACCATCACTATCTTCTTTAGTGCCGTGCAATTTTCGCCGGTGCATAAAACCACCATTAGCCTCCCTCAAAACAGCCACCATACCTACCTACTATGGCTTATTCAAAGCCATTCCGAGATATATTGCCAGGCAACTGTACCACTACATTGCCATTGCATGATCATAAGATAGCTAGCATGATGTTTCCATTGATGTCTATGCCATGCTAGATCATTGTCACGGTACACTACCGAAGGCATTCCTTATAGACTCATCATTGCTCTAAGTTTTGAGTTGTAAGTGTGATGATCATCATTGATGGAGCATTGTTCCATGTGAGGAAATAAAAGAGGCCAAAGATGCCCAACAAAATAAAATAAAATAAATAAAAGGAGGCCAAAGATCCCACCAAAAAAATGAGAGAAAAAGAGAGAAGGGACAATGCTACTATCTTTCCACACTTGTGCATATTAAGCACCATGATCTTCATGATTGAGAGTCTCTCGTTTTGTCACCACCATATAGCTAGTGGGATTTTTTCATTATATAACTTGGCTTGTATATTCCAATGATAGGCTTCCTCAAAATTGCCTTAGGTCTTCGTGAGCAAGCAAGTTGGATGCACCCCACTAGTTTTCTTTAAGAGCTTTCACATACTCTTAGCTCTAGTGCATCATTTGTATGGCAATCCCTACTCATTCACGTTTATATCTATTGATGAGCATCTCTATAGCTCATTAATATGCCTAGTCAATGTGACCATCTTCTCCTTGTTTATCTTGCAACCTCCACCACACTTCACACCACTTATAGTGCTAAAACCTTGGCTCACGCTCATGTATTGCGTGAGAGTGGAAAAAGTTTGAGAAAGTAAAGGTGTGAAAACAATTACTTGGCCAATACCGGGGTTTTGCATGATTTAAATTCGTTGTGCAAGGATGATAGAGCATAGCCAGACTATATGATTTTGTAGGGATAACTTTCTTTTGGCCTTGTTATTTTGAAAGTTCATGATTACCTTGCTAGTTTGCTTGAAGTATTATTGTCTCCACATCAATAGAAAACTATTGTTTTGAATCTAACAGATCTGAACATTCATGTCACATAAGAGGAGTTAAAAAGGACATCTATGCTAGGTAGCATGAAAGCATCAAAAAAATCATTCTTTATCACATTCCTACTCGAGGACGAGCAGGAGTTAAGCTTGGGGATGCTTGATACGTCTCCAACGTATCTATAATTTTTGATGGTTTGATGCTGTTATCTTGTCAAACTTTGGATGTTTTATATGCCTTTTATATCTTTTTTGGGACTAACCTAGTAATTCAGTGCCAAGTGCCAGTTCCTGTTCTTTCCGTGTTTTTGACCCTTTTTCAGGCGGAGTCCAAACGGAATAATTCTTTCGCGATGATTTTTTATGGAAAATATCAAAAATACCGGAAGAAAAAGATACCGGAGAGGGGGCCCGAGGAAGCCACAAGCCTTGTCGGCGCGCCCCTGAGGCCGCACCAACCAAGCTTGTGGGCTCCTCAGGGGCCCACTTGAAGCAACTCCACCGCCATCTGGTCCTATAAATCCAGAAACCTCCAAAAAGAAACCTAGACCGGGAGTTCCGCCGCCGCAAGCCTCTGTAGCCACCAAAAACCAATCTGGAGCCCGTTCCAGCACCCTCTCGGAGGGGGAATCCATGTCCGGTGGCCATCCTCATCACCCCAGCGATCTCCATGACAAGGAGGGAGTAGTTCTCCCTCGGGGCTGAGGGTATGTACCAGTAGCTATGTGTTTGACCTCTCTCTCTCTCGTGTTCTTGAGATGTCTTGATCTCGATGTACCGTGGGCTTTGCTACTATAGTTGGATCGTATGATTATCTTCCCCCTCTCCCTTCTTGTAATGAATTGAGTTTCCCCTTTGAAGTTATCTTATCGGATTGAGTCTTTGAGAACACTTGATGTATGTCTTGCACATGTCTATCTGCGGTGATCAACTTGCGGGTTTGTGACATTTGGAACCTATGCATATGAGTTGGCACACGTTTGATTCATGTGAGTACTCGATGTATGTTTTGGTGATCAACTTGCGGGTTCGTGACATTGGAAACCTATGCATAGGGGTTGGCACACGTTTTGACTCTCCGGTAGAAACTTCGGGGCACTCTTTGAAGTTCTATGTGTTGGTTGAATAGATGATTCTGAGATTGTGTGATGCTTATCGTATAATCATGCCCATGGATACTTGAGGTGACAATGGAGTATCTAGGCGACATTAGGGTCTTGGTTGATATGTATCTTAAGGTGTTCTTCTAGTACGAACTCTATGATGGATCGAACGGAAAGAATAGCTTCGTGTTATTTTACTACGGACTCTTGAACAGATCGATCAGAAAGAATAACTTTGTGGTGGTTTCGTACCCGACAATAATCTCTTTGTTTGTTCTCCACTATTATTGACTTTGGAGTGACTCTTTGTTGCACGTTGAGGGCTAGTTATATGATCTAATTATGTTATCATTGTTGAGAGAACTTCACTAGTGAAAGTTTGAACCCTAGGCCTTGTTTCCACGCATTGCAATACCATTCGTGCTCACTTTTGTTACTAGTTACCTTGCTGTTTTTGTAATTTCAGATTACAAAAACCTATATCTACCATCCATATTGCACTTGTTTCACCATCTCTTCGCCGAACTAGTGCACATATACAATTTAGCATTGTATTGGGTGTGTTGGCGACACAAGAGACTCTTTGTTATTTGGTTGCAGGGTTGCTTGAGAAAGACCATCTTCATACCGCGCCTCCCGTGGATTGATAAACCTTAGGTCAGCCACTTGAGGGAAAATTGCTACTGTCCTACAAACCTGTGCAGTTGGAGGCCCAACAACGTCTACAAGGAGAAGGTTGCATAGTAGACATCACTGGGTAAACAAATTACAGCTGGGAAATTGACAGAATTATAAACGCACCACAATGGTAATCATGCTACTAGAAAGTTAGAATCTCAAAAGTAATGGACAGTACACCAAGACAAGTAGACCATTTATCCATCAACATCTACTCTCTAATCAACCACCTTGAGATATCTATCTAGAACATCTCGCTGGTATAAGGTTGCGAGCCCCACCCAAAGTGTAAACTCAACGCAACGGACTGCTGCATTAACGAACTTTGCGTAAGGTAAACAAACTTTGCAACCGTGGTTACAAGCATCGTTGTTTTCTCCCTGGTGGAAACAACACACCCCCTAGTCTCATGTTTCTGTCACTCAAGCTAGACATCAGGGGGCATGAACCCACAATCATGCATAACGCTCCCTCTTGTAGTTACAATCTACTACTCGGCCAAAGCAATAAAAAGCAACGGAGAACATGCATGAATTACTCAAGAACATAATATAAAAGGAGAACCAAATATATAACTCATCACAATCTGAACATAATCTCATAATCCATCGGATCCCAACAAACCAAGCATAGAAATAGCAGGTAAATTATATAGATGCCTTGATCATGTAGGGCAGCTCACAAAGGCTAAGCATTGAAGCACAAGATTAGAGAGAAGACATCACATAGCTACTGGTCATGGACTCATGGTCCAAGGAAGACTACTCACGACACATCCAGGAAGTGTCCATGGTGGTGGAGAACCTCCCGGAGGTCAATCCTCCCTCTGGCAGGGTGCTGGGAAGAGGTCTTCTGGCGCTCCCGATCTCGGAACCGGTGCGGCGGTGGAACGGTGGAGAAATTCGCGATTCTAGATCTCGTGATAGGGTTTTCGGTCGGAGAGGTAAATATAGGCCGAAGGAGGGCACTAGAGGAGGTGGGCCCCACCTAGGCGGCTTGGTGGCGCGGCCAGGAGGTGGCCCACGCAGGGTGGCTGCCTGGGCGAGTCCTGGCTCCCCTCTAGCTCCACTTGATGCCTCGTGAAGCTTCCGTCATGCTGATTTATATATATTTTTCTCGGAATTCTTGGGCTCTGTAAATTGGGGTAGAAGTCCCTACAAAAAGACATCAACAGACAAAAACTAACAGTGGGTGCGCTGAGTTAGTAGGTTAGTACAAATATGTGTAAAAGGGTATGAAAGTGTAGTAAAACATATAATAATGTCTCCCAAAAGAGCATGCAACAAACATAAATTATAGATACGTTTGGGATGCATCACTATTCCACCATGGCTTACGTCCATGAACGACGAGCCTCACTCAGGGTAGATCTTCACGAAGTAGGCGATATCCTTGCCCTTACGAACTTGGTTCAACTCCAAAACACGAAGTAGGAGGCTCCCAAGCGACACTTAACCAATCTAGTAGGCACCACCCTCCAAAAGGTAATAGATGCAACAGAACGATGATCTCCTTCCTATTGTGCTTCAAAAGATAGTCTCCTCAACACTCAATCACTCTCTCACAGATTTGGCATGGATAGGAGAGATTGATTTTGTGGAAAGCAACTTGGGGAAGCTAGAGAGAAATTTTCAAATGGATGGATTGGAATATCTTGATCTCAACACATGAGTAGGTGTCTCTCTCTCTCAGAAAAATGAATCTGCCAAGTGTGTGTGTGTGTGTGTGTGTGTGTGTGTGTTCTGAGTGCTTCCTATGCGAATGAGAGGTGGTGGAGGGGTATATATAAGCATCTCCCAGAATCCAACCGTTACGACATTATTTCCCAACTCGTTGACACCGAAATGAATCTCGGTATTACCGAGTTGCACTAAACGTGGCAACTTTTGAATTCTCGGTGAGACAGATATATGAATCTCAATGGTACCTATACAATGACCTAGGGCAGTTTCCAAATCTCGGTGGTATCGATTCCAAACATGGAAATTCTGATTCTTGAAATAGATATACCTAAAAGTTGGTCACTGTCTTTCGGTGGCACCGGTATGAAAGTTGGTGGTAGCGAGAGATTAGGGGTTGGCACATGATGTGTCAATGGGAAAATCGGTAGGCCCGAATGGAAAAACTTGGTGGCACTGATTTTTCTTTTTATGCTTTGGACAAAGATTTTGTGAGAGAAATGCTAAGTATTTTTGGTGGCTATCTCTAAGGATTTGAGAAACCAATTCATCATAATACCTCACACCCTTTTCATAGTATTGGGTTTCCCATGGACTCAAAAGTGATTTCTGACAAATATAAAATGTAGAGTCCTCTTGCTTGAAGCTCGAGTCAATCCTAATCCTTTCATCCCATCAAGGGGTTTCTCCTCACAATCCTTTAGCCAATGCATCTTTGAAATTTTCTGAAATATACTTGGATAAGATCAATAGTTCTATGATACATATGTTATTATAAATTACCAAAACCACCTTAGGGAGTAATTGTGCTTTCACATATGTCACACCTAGCACATTAAGTGGCTATTTCTCTCTTCATGACATGCCACCAGAATCTTGCTTTGTGGTCTTGGTACATCTTGATTCCTCAAGGATGGATGGAATACGAAGTGCCATGGGCTTCTTGCAAGATCAGATTCTTGAGGTCAACTTTGTTGGGTATGAAAATGTGATTCCCAAACCATACGACTCCTTGTTCATCCATTGAAAATCCTGAGGCCTTGCCTTTCTTGATCTTCCTCTTGATGCCTTCAATACACTCGTGTCCCTTCGGAGCTTCTTTAATACCATCCATCAGGGTTGGCTTTGCTTCAAGGTTGGCCAGAAATCCTGGTGCAACTAGCTCCAACACAAAGCTTTCAAGCTCTTCATATAGGGTGGGTAGCCTTTTCTTGATCATATCATTCAAAGAGCAAGCCTTTCTGCTCAAGGCATCGGCTACCATGTTAGCCTTTCCAAGGTGGTATTGAACACTGAGGTCATAGTCGTTGATCAACTCCAACCATATTCATTTCCTCATGTTCAATTATTTTTGAGTGAAAATATACTTCAAATTCTTATGGTCTCTCTATATCTCACATCGCTTCCCTAGAAGGTAATGTTGCCATGTCTTCAAGGCATGAACCACGACAACCAACTCAAGATCAGGAGTGGTGTAGTTATCTTTGTGATTATGTAGCTGTCTAGATAGATACACTACGGCTCTGCCTTCTTGCATCAGAAGACCACCAAGCCCGGTTCTTGATGCATCATAATATATCACAAACTCGTTGTGAATATCGGGGGTGCCAAAACTAGGGCTGTTGTCAATCTCTTCTTGAGCTCTCGGAAGCTTTCTTCACAGTTTGGTGTCCATTCAAACTTCTTGTGCATCTTCAAGAGTTGAGTCATGGGTCTAGAAATGCTCGAGAACCCTTCAACGAATTTGTAGTAGTATCCCGCATGTCTGAGGAAGCTTGTAACTTCTTTCATGCTGCTTGGAGATTGCCATTCAGTCATGCCTTCAACCTTTGCAGGATCCACTGACAATCCTTCCGCGTTCAACACATGACCCAAGAATCCAACTTCATGCAGCGAGAATTCACACTTACTGAATTTGGCATAAAGCTGGTGCTCTCGATGCTTATCCAGGACCATCCTCAAGTGTTGGTCATGCTCTTCTTCAGACATGGAGAAGATGAGTATGTCGTGGATGAAGACAATGCCAAACTTGTCCAAATACTCCATGAAGACTTTGTTCATGAGGTACATGAAGTAGGTTGGGGCATTGGTTAACCCAAATGACATGACTGTATAGTCATATAGGCCATACCGTGTCACAAATGCCATCCTTGGAATGTCTTGGGGTCCGATTTTCAACTGGTAGCACCCAGACCTAATATCGATCTGGGAAAACACATTGGCACCATTCAGCTGATCGAAGGGGTCTTCAATCTTGGGGAGTGGGTACTTGTTCTTTATTGTGACCTCATTAAGAGAATGGTAATTGGTGCAGAGTCAGATAATTCCGTCCCTCTTTGAGACAAACAGAACAGGTGATCCACAAGGAGAGGCACTAGGCGAATAAACCCTTTTCTGAGCTGCTCAATAAGTTGCTTATTCGATTTAGCGAGACCTTGAGATCCATTCTATAGGGCTTCTTGTAGATGGGTCCTGCTCCGGGAATTAGCTCATTGCCGAACTTAATGTCATTGTCAGGAGGCATTCCAAACAATTCATCAAGAAAGACATCCAGGTATTCACATACCACTCACACTTGATCCAACTCAACTCCTGACAGAAAGTTGACCTAAGGGGCTTGAGCGGAGGTAGGGTTGGGAACATACTTAACTTCAACTCCTTGGCCATTGGTCATGGTAACAGTCCGCTTGGCACAATTTAACAAGCCTTGGTATTTGATCAACCAATCCATGCCTAGGAACATATCCAAGCCTTGCGACTTCACGATGATGTGGTGTAATGGCTAAGATGTGGCACTTTCCTTATTTGGGGGCGAGGCCTCAAAAGGGGAAAGAGGCGCATCTAAGCCTTTCCGAGGGATCGATAGAAGATGTGTCTAGAGGGGGGGGGGTGAATAGACTAGTTGTCAAGATAAAAATTCTAGCCTAACATAATTTATAGGAGGGAAGAAACCAAGCAGTTGTAACAAGTCTAGGTCAACCTACACATGCAGTTCTAAGAGTATATCACCGGAAAATAAAACATGCAAGTGTAGTGTAGAGGAGTATGGTAGGGAGATCAAACACATGACGTTGACCGGCGATTTTTGGCATGGTTCCGATAGGTGGCGCTATCGTACATCCATGTTAGTGGAGACTTCAACCCACAAAGGGTAACAGCTACGAGAGTTCACGGAGGGCTCCACCCACGGAGGGTCCACAAAGAAGCGACATTGTCTATCCCACCACGGCTTCCGTCCACGGAGGACTAGCCTTACTCACGGTAGATCTTCACCAAGTAGGCGATCTCCTTGGCCTTACAAACATCTTGGTTCAACTCCACAACACAAAGTAGGAGGCTCCCAAGCGATACCTAACCAATCTAGGAGGCACCACCCTCCAAAAGGTAATAGATGTGGTAGATCAATGAACTCCTTTCTCTTGTGCTTCTAAAGATAGTCTCCTCAACGCAAATCACTCTCTCACATAATATGTATGGGTAGGAGAGGTTGATTTGGTGGATAGCAGTTTGGGGAGGCTAGAGATCAAGTTTCAAATGATTGGGTTGGAATATCTTGGTCTCAACACATGATTAGGTGGTTCTCTCTCAGAAAATGGATCTGGAAATGAAGTGTGTGTTCTAAGTGCTTCTCCCACGAACGAGAGGTGGGTGAAGGGGTATATATAGGCAGCATCCAAAATATAACCGTTACACACAAAAGAGCAAATTCGATGATACCGAAGTTAGAAATTCGGTGGTACCGACTAGCACTAAAGATGTGAACTTTTGAATCTCGGTGAGACCGATATACACAACTCGGTGGCACCGAAAAGGTGACTAACGGTCAGATGGCCAAACTCGGTGGCACCGATACTCAAACTCAGAAATTCGGATTTTGTGTATCTTGGCAACAGAATGTTGTTCACCTAAACTCGGTAGCATCGATGCAGTTTTGGTTGCACTGATTTGGTGGGAATGGCTAGGGTTCTGTCTGAGGTTCAAACTCGGTAGGTCCGATATGGAAATGTTGGTGACACCCAATTTGTGAATGTGGAACTTGACAGAGTGGATATGTGGGAAAAATGACTGAGTTTCTTGGTGGATAGCTTTGAGGATTTGAGCAATCAGTTCATTTTACTACCTCACCCCCTTTTAATATATTGACTTTCCTATGGACTCAAAAGTGATTTCTCACAAATATGAAATGAACAGTCTTCTAGCTTGAAGCTTGAGCCAATATTATTCCTTTGTTGCATTGAGGAGTATCTCCACATAAACAATATTAAACGATAGCTCTTCATGGATTAATCTTGAAATATCTAGGTAAAAGTGTTAGTCCAAGAGACAATGTATGTTGTCATAAATTATCAAAATCACCAAGGGAGCATTTATGCTTTCAATCTCCCCCTTTTTGGTAATTGATGACAACATACAATCAAAGCTTCAAATAAAGATACTCATAAGGATATGACAGCTTTGAAAGAAATATGACTAGTACAAGCTCCCCCTAACTGTGTGCAATCCATTGAAAGGATAGTTGCTTTGGAATGCATGGGCGCACACAAGGTAGAAGGACAAGACAAGTCATAGAAATCTTGGCTATATGCATCAAACATATGTGAATGAAAGACTTCCATGTTTAAGACTCCCTCTTGCAAACAATATGTGCAATAAACAAGAGGTCATCATGAACAAGGATATGATGCATATACTTACCTTGAGGATCTTGAGTGTCTTGACATAGGAGTACACTTGGTAAAGCAAATGTTAGATAACACAAGAGTACCCTGTTGTAAAGATGCAAAGAGATTCAAAAGTACCAAGAAAATGAAGACATAGTTAAGATAGGATTTGATGAAAGAATATGTCTTCAAGGAACAAGAAATTTTTCTCCCCTAAAATGAGTATGTAAAGTTTCCTCTCTCCCTTAATCATAGCATGTAGATATTGGGAGTAGGTAGGGAAAATAAGTTTAAACCAACAAAGCCAATTAAAACGGTATTTATACCTCTCTCCCTTAATGTGTAGGGTTTGATATAAGTATCTCCCCTTAGTGTTGTTGCTCCCTCTTTTGTAAGTAGGTTCACTGAATGGAAGATTTGATGATATTACTCCCCCTATGGCACAATTACCAAAAAGAAAGGACAGAGGGTAAGGATTCATTGAGAGAATACACATGATTCGGGATACTTCTCTCCTTTGTAAGCGTTCCTGTAATTTGTCTTTTCTCCCCCTTAGATATTTTGTAGGGTTCATTGAATGTTCTCCTCCTTAGTATGGATAAGAGATCCTTGAATGATCTCCCCCTAAGTTAGGGATCCTAGAGGATTATTACTCTTATATTGCATGGGATCAGTGAGATTTTTCTCCCCATAGAGAAGTTGTCTCCCCCTAATACAATAGTCCGGAAGAAATTATCACAGCAACAAAGTCAGAAAAATAGGAGTCACCGAGGCATATGATTCGGTAGAACCGAGATTGGTATTTAGGCCTCTTGGGGAAATAGGTTGGACCAAGTTTCCCAATTCAGTGAAACCAAGTTGCAATAATAATCAACTCTTTAACAGAAAATAGGCTGACTGGAAGAATTGGTTCAAAAGGTCAAGATACCAAAAGAATGATAATTCCAACTGAGACCGTTAAACAGAAGTAAGAAGGATAAGAAGTTTTTTTTAATAATACACACATATAGATGAGAGTGGAATGGTTCTAAGAATGTGAAAGATCAAATGTGAACCATACGATATTCTCCATCTATATGTGGGGCGGTGACTAGGTCACCTATATTAGAGTATTTGACTTGAGGAGTTAAGCAAGAATGCTTGATCATAGGTCATACTCATCGTTAAGCTCAAAATGGGGTTTCCATTTTTCGATTAAGCATTTCATTGTCTTCATATCGCTTGAGTTTCTTTACCTCATGTCTTGGTGCAAAGCTTTATCAAGGATATGAGTACATACCTTCGAATGATGTTGATGACGTGGCATGTAGGTGAACTTTTTGTGGATGCTCAAAGTTGATGAAGATCATCTTGAGTTGGGAGCAATCCATGACGTTTTGGTTCACTTTTCACCTACAATGGTTAGTCACGCAAGGAAGAACGTAATATATCCAAATGACATGAGTGAAATTCAATATCATAGAATTGTCAAGGATGTGATTTTGTTGTCTTCTTCCTTCATCTCCGAAGAAAAGGTTGTTGATACTTGTCCCTATCAAGATTGCTTTTGATGTGAGTTTATTGCAATCTTGTGGAGTGCATTTCTTCCAAGTACCTACAAAAGGTTAGATGCAATACAAGGGAGCATATATTCCAAGCCATAAGATAGTCATATCAATGGCATCAAGGATCAACCAGTCACGCTCATGCCCTTGCATGCATCCGAGTGAGTTTAGCTCAAGTTTGAAGCATCAATGATATTCAAATAACTCCTCAAATGACAGAACACTCTCTCATCAAGTGGTTTGGTGAAAATATCAGCAAGTTGTTTGTGAGTACGAACATGCCTGAGATCGATATCTCCTTTGGCAACATGATCACGGATGAAATGATGTCGAACTTGGATGTGCTTGGTTCTAGAATGTTGCACAGGATTATATGCAATCTTAATAGCATTTTCATTGTCACACAACAATGGGACTTTTCTAACATGAATTCCATAATACTTAAGTGTTTGAGACATCCATAGTAATTGAGCACAACATGATCGAGCTGCAATGTATTCAGCTTCGGCAGTTGATAAGGATACCGAGTTTTGTTTCTTGGATGTCCAAGAGACAAGAGATCTCCCAAGAAATTGACATGTACTCGAGGTGGATTTTCTATCAACCTTATCTCCATCATAGTCCGAGTCGGAATAGCCAACAAGATCAAAATAAGATCCCTTGGGATACCACATGCCAAAGTTTGGTGTGTGTATAAGGTATCTCACTATCCTTTTCACAGCCAATAGATGGCACTCTTTAGGTGTTACTTGATAGAGGGCACACATGCAAACACTTAGCATGATATCAGGACGAGAGGGACATAGATATAACAATGATCAAATCATTGATCGATAAACCTTTTGATCAACGGGTGCATCGTCCTTAGTGAGGTCAAGATGTCCACTAGTATTGATTGTAATTTTTTGTTAACAACTTACCAAGCTGACGACTTGGTAAGATGTACACTCGTAGGCATGGGGGTTCTCATACCTTCGCATTCTTGCATTTTGAATTTCCCGATCAAGTCCTTGGTGTACTTGTTTGAGAGATGAACGTACCTTCTCTCGATTGTTTGATTTGCAATCCAAGGAAGAACTTCAGTTCACCCATCATGGACATCTCGTACTTCTCTGACACCAGCTTTCCAAACTTTTCACTAAAATGTGGGTTAGTAGAGCCAAACATAATAGGGTCAATTCCATTTCTCCCCCTAACTTGAGCCATCACCTGGGATTTGCCCCTAGTTTTCAGGTATGCTCAAAAATACCCCTCTTTCGTCTGTGGCCCGTACAGAAATCCCCCTCCGGGCCATTTCCGTTGGGTCAATGGTCTTTGACCGGTAACTGGGCATCTGTTGGACATTTTGGCCCTTGGTTCTTACAGGTGGGCCCACATTAAAACGTTATCCACTCGCTCACTCTGTTTCTTCTACCTTGCGACCACACACAGACTGGAGCAAGGTGATTCACCGGCGGCGCACGAACGACATTGTTTTGGAGCTCAGGCAGTGAGGCCGCGTGGATGTGCACCTCGCGCATGTCGTCCGAAAGCTCTTCTATCACTATGGAGGTAAGTTATTCTTCTCTGATTTGTGTGCGCCCGCGGATTTCTCGTTAGGGTTTGAGCTAAAATTGGGGATTTTCTCTCTCGTAGGTCGATGGGGTCGTCATAGTGCAGTCCTCTTCCGAGTTCTACATGCCGGATCCGAGTTATTGCAGCCTTGAGAAGCTTTCCAAGCATCGGTGCCCGGGGCACGGGCTCGTTCCCGCTCGCTGTGTCGCCTGGGGAGGAGCAAGCACGGGGAGACGTTTTCTTGGATGCCCACTTGATGTAATTTGGTAGATTGTATATGCTTTGCAACTAATTGGTTCCAAGATCGCATTTTGACAATATTTTTTATGTTGCAGCTTCGTGATGAATGTAAATGGGTTGTTTGGGTTGACCCTAATCCTCCAGATTTTTTGGGCGTGCATTTGAGACACTACATGATGGACTAGAAGCAAGTTGGCTCAAAGCTCATCGTTTAGAGAAGAGGGTGACACATCTAAGAGAGAAAAAGAAGAAGTTAAAGTTACAGTTGCAGAAGAAGAATGATCAGATGGAAACATGGGCATTTCTGATGATAATTGTTGGCATATGCATTCTATTATATTTGTTTGGTTCAAAGAATGCATATTAGTCAGTGAGAATAAGCTAGTTTGGCACTGAGTGTCGCGAGGGAGAAGAGAGTGAGCGAGTGGATAACGTTTTGATTCGGGCCCACATGTAAGAACCAAGGGCCAAAATGTCTAGCAGACGCCCAGTTACTGGTCAAAGACCATTGACCAGACGGAAACGGCCTGGAGGGGGATTTCTGTAAAGGCCACATACGAAAGAGGGGTATTTTTGAGCATACCTGAAAACTAGGGGCAAATCCGAGGTGGTGGCTCAAGTTAGGGGGAGAAGTGTAACTGACCCAAGATAATATCGTCCACATATATTTGACAAACGAATAGTTCTCCATTTACTCATTTAGTGAATAAGGTTGCATCAATTTTGCCAATCTCAAAACCCTTTTCGATGAGAAACTTAGTTAGGCATTTGTACCAAGCTCTAGGTGCTTGTTTAAGACCATATAAAGCTTTACGAAGTTTGTAAACATGATCAAGTTTCTTAGGGTTCAAAAAACGAAGAGGTTGTTTAACATAAACTTCCTATTCAATTTCTCCATTGAGAAAGGCACTTTTAGTATCCATTTTGTAGAGAGTTATATCATGTTTATTGGCATAATCTAGAAGAATACGAATGGCTTCACGTTTATCAACATGAGCATAAGTCTCACCATAGTCCATACCTTCGACTTGCGTGTATCCTTGGTCTACGAGATGTGCTTTGTTGGGTACAACTTGTCTGTCTTCATCTTTCTTGTTGCGAAACACCCATCTTGTACCAATGATATTCTGCTCACCTTCTGGTTTTTCAACAAGTGTCCATACTTGGTTCCTCTCGAAGTTGTGTAGCTCTTCAAGCATGGCATTCACCCAATCTGGATCTTGGAGAGCTTCTTCTACCTTCAAGGGTTCAATGCTAGATATGACAGAATAATGGTCACAAAAGTTAGCTAGTCGAGTTTTAGAGCGAGTAATTCTCCCGTTGTTTATGTCGTTGTAGATTATTTTTTTCAGCGGATGATCTCTGTCCACTCTTCCTCTAACTCTTGACAGCTTCTTCTTGTTGGATGGAGGAGCTTGTTCTTCATCATGATCATCTTGAGCATTGTCGTTGGCGTCATCATCTCCTTGAGTTGGTGGTGAGGAAGGTTGAGGTGGATCATCAAGATGTCTCTCTTCCTCTTCTTCATCATGTCGTGCACCGCTCTTGGATGCTTCCATGTCGTTTTGGGATTTGCCTTGATGCGAAGTAGGAGCTTCCACTTGAGTTGATGAATTGCTATCCTTCACCTCCATGGGACAAACCTTACCAATGGACAAATCTTTGATAGCTTCCAAAGGTTCCTTATCTCCTATATCAATTGGCAATTGTTCGACTTGTGAACTGTTAGTTTCATCAAACTTCACATCTTCCGTCTCTTCAACTTTTCGAGTGAAGTTGTTGTATACACGGTAAGTGTGAGAGTTTGATCCGTAACCAAGAAGAAAACCTTCGTAAGATTTAGTAGAAAATTTAGATCGACGATGCTTATCAAGAATATAGAACTTAGAGCAGAATACTCGAAAGTATCCAACTTGTGGTTTGTTACTGGTGAATAGCTCGTATGCTGTTTTACCGAGAAGCTTGTGCAGGTAGAGTCGGTTTATTGCATGGCAAGCTATTTCCATGGCTTCTACCCAAAAGTGTATTGGAGTCTTGTATTCGTCAAGCATCGTTCTTGCCATCTCTATGAGTGTCCGGTTCTTCCTCTCAATATATCCATTTTTTTGAGGTGTGTACGTCGCCGAGAGCTCATGTAAGATACCTTCTTCGTCAAGAAAAGTATCCACCTTAGTGTTCTTGAACTACGTCCCGTCGTCGCTCCGAACCTTCTTGATCTTTACTTCAAACTGGTTTTGAGCTTTTCAAGGAAAGTTCTTGAAGATCATTTGTACCTGCGACTTATCATTGAGAAAGAACACCCACGTAAATCTGGAATAATCATCAACAATAACTAGACCATAAGAATTTCCACTGAGTCTCTTATAAGCATTGGGACCAAAGATATCCATGTGAAGTAGCTCGAGGGATGTTCTTGTGGTCATGATGTTCTTCACGGGATGACCTCCTCCAACTTGTTTTCCTACTTGAAAAGCACTGCAAAGTCTATCTTTGTCAAAGAAAACATCTTTAACACTAAGAATATGATCACCTTTCATGAGTTTGTCAATATTATGCATACCAACATGTCCAAGCCTTCTATGCCATAACCAACCTTTACAAGATTTTGCAATAAGACATGTACGGGGTTTGGATATCTTAGAGAAATCAACAATATATAGATCACCTCTACAGAAACCAGTAAAGACGGTGTTATGATTGTTGCTACGAAACACTCAGCATTCAACTTACGTAAATAACACATCGAAACCGAAATCTGCTAGTCTAGATACGGAAAGTAGATTGTAGCCAAGAGATTCTACTAGCATGATATTCTGAATGGAATTGTCATGAGATACGACCTCCTTACCAAGACCAAGTACCTTACCTTTGGAGTTGTCTCCAAAAGTCACATACCTCCGAGGTCCACGGTTTGGTGTAATCTCATGGAACATGTCTTCATCTCCAGTCATGTGATCGGTGCATTCACTGTCGAGAACCCACTCCTTACCACCGGCCATGTAGTCTTTAAGGTTAGCCATAAGACTAAGGTTCCTCATGGTCTTCTCATACTCGATGTCAAACTCTTCATCTTCATTGTAGTAGCCATGCTACATTGTCATCATCGGATGAAAGTCCCCTCATCATAAGAAACAAGAATTTCATCAGAAATTTGACTATGACAATGTTCAAGTTTATGCATTCGAATGGCTTCAACAATGATGTTGTTGATGGTAATGACATTTCCTTTGGCACACATGAGGTTACGAAGCTCAAATAGGCATTTATCGAAGTTAGGATCGGTTGGCTTCATCTTATGGAAAGCAATGTATTTGCGAACAATGATATCAAGATTTTTCAAGGAATAATTTCGATATCTTTTCTGTAAGTCTTTCCACAAGGAAAGAGAACACTCATAGTTATGCAACTGATTAAGCACATTTCTTGGCAAACCTCTAATGATAAGATTGACAGTGCTAAGATTACCAACCATATTAACTTCATCATCATGAGAAGGATGTATGGGGTCAATGGGAGGCGCATAGGGGTATTGAATATACTTTCCAAATGGAACTCATCGAATATATCAAGCATTTCGTCTTTCCATTGTCTAAAGTACTCCCCATCAAGAATAGACACTCTACAACTAAAAATCTGGGAACTAGTCACATTCGTCTTCCTCCAATGGCGGTTAAACACAGTTTTTGGAGACCTTGCTTTGATACCAATTGAGGGATCGATAGAAGATGTGTCTAGAGGGGAGGGGGTGAATAGACTACTTGTCAAGATTCAAATTCTAGCCTAACCTAATTTCTACAAGGGCAGAAATCTAGGAGTTGTAACAAGTCTAGGTCACCCTACACATGCAGTTCTAAGAGTATATCAGCGAAAAATAAAACATGCAAGTGTAATGTAGAGGAGTAAGGTAGGGATATCAAACACATGAGGTTGACACGACGATTTTTTGCCATGGTTTCAATATTAGCGCTATCGTACGTCCATGTTAGTGGATATTTCAACCCATGGAGGGTAACGGCTGCGAGAGTCCATGGAGAGCTCCATCCATGGAGGATCCACAAAGAAGCGACCTTGTCTATCCCACCATGACTTCTGTCCACGGAGGACTAGCCTTACTCACAGCAGATCTTCACGAAGTAGGCGATCTCCTTGCCCTTACAAACATCTTGGTTCAACTCCACAACACAAACTAGGAGGCTCCCAAGCGACACCTAATCAATCTAGGAGGCACCACCCTCCAAAAGGTAATAGATGTGGTAGATCATAGAACTCCTTGCTCTTGTGCTTCTAAAGATAGTCTCCTCAACACAAATCACTCTCTCACAGAATATGCATGGGTAGGAGAGGTTGATTTGGTGGAATGAAGTTTGGGGAGGATGGAGATCAAGTTTCAAATGATTGGATTGGAATATCTGGGTCTCAACACATGAGTAGGTGGTTCTCTCTTTGAAAATGGATCTGGAAATGAAGTGTGTGTGTTCTGAGTGCTTCTCCCACGAACGAGAGGTGGCTGAAGGGGTATATAGGCAGCAGCCAAAATCCAACTGTTACACACAAAAGAGGAAACTCGGTGACACCGAAGTTTGAAACTCGGTGGTACCGACTAGCACTAAAGATGTAAACTTTTGAATCTAGGTGAGACCGATATACACAACTCGGTGGCACCGAAAAGGTCACTAATGGTCAGATGGCTGACTCAATGGCACTCATACTCAAACTCGGAAATATTTATTTTGTGTATCTTGGCAACCTAATGTTGGTCACCTAAACTCGGTAGCAATGACGCAGTTTTGGTTGCACCGATTTAGTGGGAATGGCTAGGTTTCTGTTTGAGGTTCAAACTCGGTGGGTCCGATATGGAAATGTTGGTGACACCAAATTTGTGAATGTGGAACTTGACATAGTGGATATGTGGGGGAAAATGGCTGAGTGTTTTGGTGGCTAGATTTGAGCATTTGAGCAATCAGTTCATTTTACTACCTCACCCCTTTTAATAGTATTGGCTTTCCTATTGACTCAAAATTGATTTCTCACAAATATAAAATGAAGAGTCTTCTAGCTTGAAGCTTGAACAATTATTATTCCTTTCTTGCATCCAGGGGTATCCCCACATAAACCTTAAGCCATAGCTCTTCATGGACTAATCCGGAAATATCTAAGTTAAAGTGTTAGTCCAAGAGACAATGTATGTTGTCATGAATTATCAAAATAACCAAGGGAGCATATGTGCTTTGAGTTTCGCAAGGAGGATAAACATTGCAATACATAATAGATGGAAGAGTAATAAGATTTGGCTTACACTCGCCACAAGCTAAATTACAGAGTCACACAGTCATACATTATTCAAAGAGAAAGTGGGGTCCGACTACGGACAAGATAAACGACAAAAGTTAATGCTATCCCTCCTTGCTAGGCCCACAATCACGATCAAGTGCCTCTAGTCCCCAGGGTACGTCATGTAGAGCCGGCCATTGTCCTCATCAAACTCCCACTTCAGCTGGGTATCCTTAGAAGCATCTGTATCTGGGGTACCTATACCTGTGGGTGGTTGTAGTAATCTGTGAGGCATATGGACTCAACAATCTCATGACCTTGGTATCGAATCTAACTAAGTCATTGGGTGAGGAAGGGGTATGTGTTAGAGTTTGTAGCAACCTAAGCATTTATGGTGGCTAACTTACGTTGAACAGAAATAAGTTATGGTGGTCTATGCATGAAGTTCGTTAACTAAGAACAATCGCTAAGTGATCCTGAAAACCTACCTACGTCAGTCATAACCCCACCATGTTCTTGATCAGAGAAGGAACTCTGAAGGATACATTCATGGTTATGCACACATTTGACATGTTTTATTTAGGTTACTTCAAGTTATCTAGAACCGGATGTTAACAAAATATCCATGTTTGCCACATAACCGCAGGCACGACTTTCCGAAAGATTTAACCCTGCACGGCTGCTCCAACTAATCCATCACAAATTACCACATGCCGCATAGAAATCCTTGATCACGATGCTCGTGACCTCGTCGGATTCCGTAGTGGAAAACCTGAACTGTGAGAAGACCCAAAGTCTCACCGGAATCCCAATGCACAAGATATATTGTTAAGGTAAGACAAGTCCAGCAAGACCACTCGACGTGTCAACTAACCCGATAGGAGCCACGTATCTCGTTCTCAGGACACGTCGGATAAGCACAACGTACGGTGGCCTGATAGACATCTCCCGGGTTGGCCCCGCAAACGACTCTAGGTTGTACCAACACTCATGAGGAGCACTGGCCCGGGGGGTTGATTAAATTCCTCGGGGTATCTATTCCCTAAGCTTTTTTATTATTAAGTTGTTAGCAAATTAACACCAAAGTTGCGCCTTGCCAAACAAGCTTAACACTAAACGATTTACCATGGGTGTCCCCCTAACAACCCCGAACATGTTAGGGGCGCTCAGTTATGGAATAAAACACTGGTAACCGAAACTAGGGCGGCAAGAACAGAACAAATCACCCAACAAAAGGTCACTCCTTTCGCTCTTAACTAAGTATATATGTGCATAATTAAATATCATATAAATGAGATGATATCAATTGCCCATGTTATCACATGAACCAGCTTGCACCTGCAACTAGCAACACTAATAAAATGGTTCAACAAGCCTAACCTAGCCAAACAATATTTGCTAGGAGGGGAAGTATTAGAGGTTTCATGGAAATGTTTGGTGTCCTATATATCAGGTGGTAGGCAGCGGAGTATAACGATGGAACCGAATCAACTATGCATAACAAAGCTAGAAACGGTGTCAAGGTCACGATCATCTTACCTGTGGAATCTTCAGAGTGGGACTGTTCCTGGTCTTCCTGAATGAACTCGCCGGACTCCTCGAACTCGTTTCCCGCACCCGATGCTACCGAAAAGAAATAAATAACAAATAAACAATAGCAAATGGTAATGAAATAGACCATATGATGCATGCATGGCACCCACTTCAAAGCACACACTGAAATAACCCTACTCAAATGACAAAGTACCAGCTCATCACAAAATGACACTTTTGCAGAACTGCTCAAAACTGAAATCCACTGGCACCATTGGATATCTTGGGGTTTTCTACCCCAAATCCATATATCATACTACTATACTTCCATGCATAAAAACACCACAAAACTGCAAGGAAAATCTACGCATAATCATATCCACTTAAGTAAGAATCAGAGGCTGATTTTGCATATGCCAGATTTGGTACATCCCTCTTCTGGAATAATCCAGATTTGGAAAATACATCACCAAAAATAAAACACACACACATAAATCAATAGGGGGGGGGTCCCACTGGTCATAGACACTAGGGGTCCTTAGTGCATGACAGGTGGGCCCTGTGGCCCACTTGTCAGTGGCACAATACAACAATATTAATAGAGAAAATTAAAAGGGAGTGGTGGGGGTCGAACTCACCACTTTGTGCATAACAGAGGCAAGCACCACTGTTCTATGTGGGGCTAGCTGCTCTAACACGGGAGGGAATCAATATAAGCTATCTATCTACCAAGGCAACAGAGGGGGAAAACCCAAATTAAAAAGGGGCGCGCCAGGGACTCGATCCCTAGACCAACATGCGCGGGTGTGGCCCGGTTGCCACTGTGGTAGGCTGTGTGTGTATGCTTGTAAAGAGGCATGTGTCAAGATAAACAACTCACACCACTAGCATCAAAGAAGGAAAAACATAGGATTTAAAAGGGGGGCGCGAGGTATCGAACCCAAGACCTCATGGTCTTAGTGCGGCACTTGAACCAGTAGGCTAGGTGGGTGGTTCTGCTCTAACATGGGAGCTAGCTAGGTACAATCGGAAGGGGGGGGTGCTTTCCTCTGCTTTGCAGAGAACGCTGACGACAAGCCTCGTCGGTGCACACACACACTACGCACGACGGCAACGTGGCTACGCGGGGATCTACCCTATCTACGCTATGGTGCGTCGCACGGGGGGTCACGGTCGCGATGCACAGGGGTTGCAGCCAATGCACGTGCGCATGCATCTACGGCAACAACGCTACGTACTCCTGCTGGTACAACTCTGACATGACAGTGATCAACGGTGCAACGACGCGCTAGCGGAGGGGAGATGCAGAGGAGAATGGGGTTGCGCCCACCTAGGGGCAGAGAAGAAGATCCGATGCGATGAAGAGGAAGAAGCGCGACGAGCCGGTGTGGAAGAAGGTCGCTGGAGGTCGAGGAAGAAGCCAATCGTCGTGGACGTCGGGGAAGAAGCTCTCGGCGTCCGATCTTCACGAAAATGGGACACCGGTGTGCACCACGTGCTCCTGGTTCAGACGGGGGATGAAGGGGTTGACGCTACCTACATCGGCGACAAGCTCGAGCAAGCATCAGTCATGGCGATGGTGGTGGCACTCAGGGCTGCCCTGATGGCGAGAGGGGAGGAGGAAAATGGGTCACGGAGGAACCCTAGGTGGAGGCATGGCTAAATAGGCCGGAGGGGGGGGGGGGGCTCTGGTGGCCGTATGATGGCGGAGGAGATCGATCTGGTGGCTGTCCATGGAGTCGTACAGAGGTGACGCACGCGAGGTGGAAGAGAGGGACGCCACATGGGTTGTGGACCGTAACTACGCACTTGGGCCGCTCTCTCTCTCCGGTTGAGAAGGTTTCTTTTTCCCAAATAAAAAGATCAGGGATTTGGTTAAATTCGAGGGGCTAAAATAAATAGAGTTTAAACAAAACAAAAATACCTTTGGTCTACTAAAATGTTGCCACTATTTATCAAAATTAGTAGGGAATTTTAGAAGAACAAAAATAAACTACTTCTAAATGAAATGGGGCTCTATTTTTAATGAAAACCAAAAGGAAAATAAATTCAAAGAAAAGAGTGTTGCACCCCACAATTAATAGGAAGAAATTTTGAAGAGGAGGAACATTTTTATTGAGGTAAAATAGAAACTTTTAAATCTGCCTCAATTATCATTGGAAAGGAGGGATTAAAAGTTACGGCGCAAAAAGGATTTTTAAGGGACTCTTGTTGCACCCACTGACATGCATATACCCCAATCACATCCACACATTGCACTCACACTCATACCAAGGTTTAACACAAACAACGAAAGACAAGAACAAGAGAAGTGATGATATGCATGATACCATGATGCCACATAAAATGAAGACACAAACTTAAACTCTTATTCAAATCCCACAAGCCAACATAGGAAGGTTGCCATACAAGGAAAGATATTACAAGAGGGGGAAGAAATGCATTGGGGCTGTTCCAACTCTCCCACACTACAAGAGGATCTTGACCCGAGATCTATGACTGGAAGAACTGTGGGAATTCGGAACAGAGGTGGTCCTCGTGCTCCCAAGTGGCTTCTTTGTCTGAATGATCTGACCACTGTACTTTGAGGAACTTGATTGACTTATTGCGGGTCTTGCACTCAGTCTTATCAAGAATTTCTATAGGATGATGTAGGATAGGTCGGGCTGGAGATCAATATCTTGGAGGTCAACTGTGCGCTCGGGAGTCTTGAAGCATCTCTGGACCTGAGAGACGTGAAACACATCATGCACATTGGAGAAGTTGACTGGAAGCTCTAGTTGATATGCAAGATCACCTCTCTTGCCAACAACTTTGAAGGACCAACAAAGCAAGGAGCAAGCTTTCCTTTGAAGCCGAAGCGCTGAGTGCCCTTCATGGGAGACACTTCGAGATACACAAAATCATCGAGCTAAAAAGTCATGTCACTATGCATGCTGTCATAGTAGCTCTTCTGACGAGACTGAGATGCTTTCAGATTATCCCGAATGATACGACACATTTCTTGTGCTTCAGTGATCATGTCATTCCCAAGAATCTGACGCTCACCACTCTGAGACCAATTGAGCGGGGTATGGCACTTCCTGCCATATAGAATCGCGAATGGAGCCTTGCCTGAGCTTGCTTGAAAGCTGATGTTGTATGAGAACTCGGCAAACGGGAGGCAATCTTCCCACTTCAAGCCAAAAGAAATCACACCAGCCCTGAGCATATCTTCAACGATTTGATTGACTCTCTCAACTTGACCACTTGTCTGAGGATGGATAGTTGTACTGAAATGGATCTTAGTACCCATCAGAGTCTGAAAGGAATCCCTAAACTTTCAAGTAAATATGCTTCCATGATCTGAAGAATTGAGCATTGGAACACCGTGCATAGAGAATATCCTTGACATATACAACTCTGCAAGTTGAGCTGCCAAGATAGATTCTTTAACTGGAAGAAAATGAGCAACTTTAGTCAACTTGTCGATGACGACGAAGATGGCATCATTGCCTCTCTTGGATTTCGGAAACCCAGTTGAAAGGATCGATATGGTTTACTAGAGGGGGGGGGGGGTGAATAGGCAACGACCACTTTTTAATTAATCTTAGCAAGTTAGGGTAAACAACTTACGGGTTCACGAATATTACAACAATGGGGTGAACCCTAATGAAGCTTACAACGAGAGCTACTAAGACAAGTAATAGATAGACGACAACATAAGCATACACAAAGTAAAGGTTAGAGATAACCACAAGTGGAACCAATGGAGACGAGGATGTGTTACCGAAGTTCCTTCCCTTTGACAGGAAGTACATCTCCGTTGGAGCGGTGTGGAGGCACAATGCTCCCCAATAAGCCACTAAGGCCACCGTATTCTCCTCACGCCCTCGCACGATACAAGGTACCGTGATTCCACTATAGGTGCCCTTGAAGGCGGCGACCGAACCTTTACAAATGAGGTTGGGGCAAACTCCACACAAAGCTTGGAGGCTCCCAACAAGACCACGAAGCTTCATCACAATGGAATGTGGCTTCGAGGTGACCTTAACCGTCTAGGATGCTCAAACACCCAAGAGTAACAAGATCCGCAAGGGATTGGTGGGGGAATCAACTTTTCTCTTGGTGGAAGTGTGGATCTAGGCCTTCTCAACCAATCCCTAAAGAATCAATAAGTTTGATTGGCTAGGGAGAGAGATCGGGCACTTTTGAGCTTAGGGAGCAACAATGGAGCTTGGGAGGGTAAGAGATAGGGTTCCACAGCTAGAAGAACCCTTTATATAGTGGGGGGGGGGGGAAATCCAACCGTTTTCCCACTCACAGCCCGTGTCTAGCGGTACTACCGCTGGCACTCCAGCAGTACTACCGCTGGCACTCCAGCGGTACTACCGCTGGCCCCCTGGTAGTGCATAAGCACTACCACCGCCAAGAAATTCTTCGCAAAAAAGGTCTGCCCATGTACAACCGCTAGGCAGGCGGTACTAAGCTCCTAGAGCGGTACTACCGCTGACCAGGGGTGGTACTACTGCTGGCTGCAGCGGTACCACCGCTAGCACTCCAGCGGTACAACCGCTAGGGCTCCAGCGGTACTACCGCTAGGCCCAGCGGTACTACCGTTGGGGGACCGTTTGCAAAGAAGAAGGAAACACAAAGGCGGGAGCCACTCCAAAGTTGCCGGCAAGGGGGAAAATATGTGAAGTGTGCGCGTGCAAGATTGATTCCACCCAAACCTTTCCACTACGGTTCCCCTCTTAATAGTACGGCTTTCCTATGACTCAAATAAAGAGAATCGTAGAGAACAAGGTGCTTCTGTTCCAGGAACGAGGGGGCGAGTCGTCTTGTGCCATTGACGTCTGTCATCTGAAATCTTAACACACACGGTTAGTCCTTTGCGGTACTGTCATCAATCACCGAAATTACTTAGGCATAAACTATGCCCCAACAATCTCCCCCTTTTTGGTGGATTGATGACAATACCAGATTTGCATAGAGAATTTTGTGAGAACAAAAAGATAGAGATATATGAAAATAAGGAGCATATGACTCACAACATATGATGGAAATAAATCTCACACAAGTTCATGTCTCACGAAGGATATCAACATAGAAGCAAACCAAGTTCGAAGCAAAACACGAAAGATAAGCAAAAGTAAGCAAAGTTCAACTGTCAAAGCAAATCCTAGACTCTCTCCCCCTTTGGCACGAGACACCAAAAAGGGGCACACCTAATTCCGCAGGTGGTTACTCCTCATCCTCAGCATCGCCAGACTCGTCCGTAGCCTCCGAATCGTCCTGCTCCTCTTCATTGTCCTCTTCCTCCTCAGCGCCAGACCACTTCTGACGGATATAAGCAAACAGCCTGAATGTATAACTCCTCCTGCAGATAGGTGTGTTGCCACTTCTGACGGATATAAGCAAACAGGTAGGGCCCATAGATGGGAACCTTGCGCATCATGATGCAGTTCCAGAGTTCAGTGAACATCACATCAGAAATATCAAGAGGGGAAGACTCCTTAGTCATAGCCTCCTCACATAGCAGTAGCATCTCAGCCAGAGAGCCATGTACCTCGTCGAAGTTGCCAATGCGAGGAAAGAGGGTGTTGCGGAAGATCCGATGCATGATGTCCAGATGCGTGGGGAGCACACCTTTCTTCACATAGAGTTGCTGCAATTTGTCCTTGACGGAAGCCCTATCAGTGGTAGCTGCAGCATGAGGACGCGACCCAAGTGGAGTGTCAGCGCCCCGGAAATCAACCTTGAGGAATGCCATGAATTCACGCCAGGTAGCGGTCATCTTCTGAGTCCCAGTCCTCCACACCATGGAGCGCTCGTCATCACGAGAGAAGTGACACGTGACATAGAACTGGGCAACAACATTGGGGTCAAAGTCTGTCTTGAAAGAGATGGTCTCCTTGATGCCCAGTTTGTCAATCAGAGAGAGAGCATCACCAAAATAGTCCATGTTCCGCTGAAGGTGAGCCAGGTCAATCCACTGAACAGGGACAAAGTTCTTCTTGAAATGGTTGATGATATCACGGTAGATCCTGCAGTGATCCCTTGCCCAAACATGCTCGACATTCTTGATCACAACCCGCTCTTGGAGATAGTGGTTTTGAGTGTGGAACCACAGAAAGTCCTTAGGGGGCATGGTGCGGACGTTGATCCCCTTGTCCTTGTGAGCGATCTTCTTGAAGGCCTGCTTTTTGGGTTGAAGACCTGAAGTGGCAGAGCCCTCTGGAGCCTTTGGATTGCGAAAATGCTTGGACTGTGTGTCCCTGGGGGGTTCGAGCGGCGAGCACCACCTGTGACACAAAACACACACCGAAAAAGAGCGACAAAAAGGAGTCAAGGCAATGCACAAGAAAAGGCAGAAAAGTAAACACTCATTGCCAAGCACATGAGAAGAGTACACAGAGAATCCTCCTGGCGATAGTACCGCTACCCCTGGCGGTAGTACCGCTGGGGTCCTAGTGGTAGTACCGCTACCCCTGGCGGTAGTACCGCTCGGGTCCTGGCGGTAGTACCGCTACCCCTGGCGGTAGTACCGCTGGGTTTTGATTTTTCAGATATGAAAAAAATGAATAGAACCCATAGAGATGGCTACATGGATTTTACAAGGGCCATGGGCTGTGTACGATCAGTAAGAACTCCACCACAGCCCTAACCACATGAGGACCACAAGTATCATCCAAATAAGCACATGCCTAGTCAAGATAGTGCAAGGTTTAGATCTAATCCAAACATAGTTCAAGTGCTTGATCTAAAACATGTAAATCCTAGGGCATGGAAAAATAAACAAGAAAGATTCATAGGACCTACACTCCCCTCAAATATCTCCTTCATGCCATCCAAGAACAAGGCACAATATCAAAGACATGGATCCAAACCACCAATGCTCCTAACCCTAGAACAAGAACATCAACCAAGAGAAGAAGGGGAGGAGCTTTACCGGGGTCCATGGCACTTGGAGGAGCAAGGAGAAGTGGAGCAAACCCTCCAACTCAACAGAGAGAAGGGGCTCCACGAATAGAGATCGAAATAGGGGGAGTTCGGGGTTGGGGAGGGAGGAGCCGCGAGGAAGAAGAAAGAGGCAGGAAAAAAGGGCTCCCCCTCCTTTATATAGCCCAAGGGGTACGGGCCAGCGGTAGTACCGCAGTGGTCCTGGCGGTAGTACCGCTGGCTGCAGCGGTAGTACCGCTGGGGTCCTGGCTGTAGTACCGCTCCCCCTGGCGGTTGTACCGCTCCCCCTGAGATAGCCCTAAAAATTTCCTAGTTAGGTCGTGGTAGATTGGGATCCTGGTGGTAGTACCGCTATCCCTAGCGGTAGTACTCCTGGGGTCCTGGCGGTAGTACCGCTACCCCTCGCGGTAGTACCGCTACCCCAGGCGGTAGTACCGCTGCAAATGTCACAACGGGACCTAGGAGAAGAGAAGAACGTGGGCAAATGACAAGTTAGTGGAAAAAGAAGATAGCACCAGAAAGATATACTGACTTGTCATTTTATATCCTTTCTTCTATATGAGAGAAAGGTGGGGCGGGGGGGGGGGGGGGGGCGGTGGCCGAGGCCACCTATGTTTGAGACAAAGGTATGACACCGCGAAGAATTATCCTTGGGTTCAAGACCAATGCTCGTCTTTGAAGCACAAGTGCCATTTGACAATGGCTAAAGTGAAATACTAGATCGATTTATGCATAATGGGGGGAGGAGAAGTTCATTGAGAGAACAACACTCCCCTATGTCCATGCCTTCAACTAGAACAAGATAGAATGCATAGTGAGGTGCAACGTGCCTAGCTTCAATCCACATTACTTGAATCAATGATATTTAGCTCATGCCTTAACTCCCGGAACCTTGCTTCATCTAGGGGCTTAGTGAAAATATCTGCAAGTTGCTCTTCAGTGTGGATGAAGTGAACCTCAATATCACCTAGCTTGATATATTCACGAATGAAGTGATGGCGAATATGAATATGCTTGGTTTTGCTATGTTGCACTGGGTTGAGGGAAATCTTGATAGCACTTTGATTGTCACATAGAAGAGGCACTTTGTCACAAGTGACACCGTAATCCTTTAAAGTTTGCCTCATCCATAGCAATTGTGCACAACAACTTGCAGCTGCCACATACTCAGCTTCGGTGGATGATAGAGAGATGCAATTCTGCTTCTTTGAAGACCAACTTACCAATGAGTGACCAAGGAATTGGCATCCTCGAGAAGTTGACTTCCTCTCCACACAATCTCCTGCCCAATCTGAGCCAGAATAGCCAACTAGATTGAAGTTTGCTCCTTTGGGATACCAAAGGCCAAAGTTTGGGGTATGAGCCAAATATCGAAAGATTCGCTTAACAGCCATATAATGACTTTCTTTTGGTGCGGATTGAAACCGTGCACATATCCCTACACTCAACATAATATCCGGTCCAGATGCACAAAGGTAAAGGAGGGATCCAATCATGGAGCGATATACCTTTTGATCCACTGCTTTACCATTGGGATCACTGTCAAGCTTGCATCTTGTTGGCATGGGGAACTTGACCGGTTTGACATCTTCAAGCTCGAACCGTTTGAGCATGTCTTGAGTGTACTTGGCTTGTTTGATGAAGGTCCCTTCTAGGCCTTGTTTAATCTCAAACCCGAGCAAGAACTTCAACTCTCCCATCATGGACATCTCAAATTTCTCAGTCATTAGTGCAGCAAATTCTTCATTGAAGGAAATGTTAGGAGAGCCAAAGATAATATCATCAACATATAGTTGGCATATGAACAACTCCCCTTTAACCCTCTTAGTAAAAAGAGTGGGATCTATCTTCCCAATTTCAAACCCACGATCTTGTAACAACTCAGTAAGATACTCATACCACGCACGTAGGGCTTGTTTAAGGCCATAGAGTGCCTTATTAAGTTTGTACACATGATTGGGGAGCTTGGGATGTTCGAATCCCGGGGGTTGTTTGACATAGACCAACTCATTTAAAGGAACATTAAGAAAGCAATTTTCACCGTAGTCGATACCCTCGACTTGGGAGTAGCCTTGAGCCACCAATCTTGCCTTGTTTCGAATCACAATCCCATTGGCATCTTGCTTGTTCTTGAATATCCATTTGGTCCCGATGACATTATGTTCCTCCGTTGGCCTTGGCACTAAATCCCAGACTTGGTTGCGCTCGAAGTTGTTAAGTTCTTCATGCATGGCCATAAGCCAATCCTCATCATCGAGCGCTTCCTGTACCTGTTGAGGTTCACAATACGAAACAAACGCATGATGCTCACAATAATTCCAAATCTGTTGACGGGTGGATACTCCCCTTTTTAAACTGCCAAGTACATTCTTCATAAGATGTGAATTGACTCTCAGCTTGTTCGCAATCTTGGCTGCTCGACGCTCTAAGAGTTCTTCATTGGATAACGGGGGAGCATCGACTTGTTTACTTTGCTTACCCTTGCGTCTTGAGCCTCCCTTGGCACCAGCTGTTGGTGCTGCAGAAGGGAATTGTGAGACAGTATCCTGATCATCTTGTCCTTCGACTTGAGCAGGTTCACTAGTTTGTTCTTATATTTGTGGTCGCTCTTGATCTTGATCTTGTGCTTCTACTTGGTCTGGATCTCGTGGTTGCACTTGATCTTGATCATGAACAGGTTCGGAGTCTTGGGAGAGTGCTTGAATATCATGAGACACATCATCATTGTTGGGCAATTTATCTTGACCTTGAGCTTGTTCATTTTGTTGAGAGTCTTCTCTTTGTTCATCGGAAGCGTGTGGGGCTTGTGGAGGTGATGGCTCCACTTGAGTAGAGCATTGTCCTTCTCCTTCGGCCACAAGGGGTTCCACAATGGGGATTATTTGACCAATCCCCATTCTTCTTATGGCTTGGGGAGGAATTTCATCACCCACATCACAAAGACCACTTTGCTCCACTTGGGAGCCATTATTTTCATCAAACTCCACGTTACACGTCTCCTCAATGAGTCCGGTGGACTTGCTGAGGACATGGTAAGCATGAGAGTTTGTAGCATAACCAACAAAGATGCCCTCATGTGCTCTAGAATCAAATTTAGCTAAACGTGCACCTTTCTTGAGAATGAAACACTTACAACCGAATACCCGGAAGTACTTGAGATTGGGTTTGTTTCCAGTTAGAATCTCATACGGAGTCTTGTTCAAGCCTTTGCGGATATAGAGCCGATTGACGCATGACATGCTGTGTTGATGGCCCCTGCCCAGAAGTTATATGGAGATTTGAATTCTGCCATCATTGTCCTTGCAGCGTCTATCAAGGTCCGGTTCTTCCTTTCTGCCACGCCGTTTTGTTGAGGGGTATATGGTGCTGAGTATTGGTGTTTTATTCCCTCATCACCTAGAAACTCATCCAAGGTGTAGTTCTTGAACTCGGTGCCGTTGTCACTTCTAATCATCAAGATCTTTGCTTCATGTTGACGTTGCGCTTCATTAGCAAAGTTGATGACAGTTTGTTGAGTTTCACTCTTCTTTTTGAAGAAATATACCCAGGTGTATCTTGAGTAGTCGTCAACGATCACCAAGCAATACTTTCTGCCTCCAAGACTATCAAATGATGGAGGGCCAAACAGATCCATATGGAGAAGCTCCAATGGCCTCTTAGTGTAGATAATAGTCGTTGGACGATGACCAGTTTCATGAATCTTTCCTTCAATGCAGGCACTGCAAACACGATCTTTAGCAAAACTCACATTTGTTAGTCCACGAATATGGTGCCCTGTCAGAAGACTTTGCAAAGATCTTATATTGACATGAGCTAAACGACGATGCCAAAGCCAACCCACATCAACTTTAGCCATTAAACACGTCGCGGTATTAGTGGGTCGCTTTGAGAAGTTTACCACATAAAGACCATTTTCGACATATCCAACATAAGCTACTTTAAGAGTCTTGCTCCTCAGGAGGACCACAATATCAAGATTAAAGAATGTGGAAAAACCCATAATAGCAAGTTGACGAACCGAAAGTAAATTATAGGCAAGTGACTCAACAAGCATGACCTTCTCAATAGATAACTCTTGAGAGACGACCACCTTACCAAATCCCAATACCTTTGACGAGGATGCATCGGCGAATTGGACATGGGTGGGCATAGATGGAGAAGGATGCACATCCACCACTAAGTCCTTGCTTCCGGTCATATGATTTGTTGCTCCACTATCGAGAAACCATGACACCCCACTGGAAGCAAACTCCTGCAATAGATCAAGGCTTGGTTTTAGGTACCCATTTTGTAATGGGTCGTTTCATGTTAGAGACAAGGGTCTTAGGAACCCAGATAGCCCATTCAATATACTCATCGTAGGAACCAACAAATCTGGCATAAACATGCCCATCACTAGCACGACATAAGACATAAGAAGAATTGAGTTTGTCGGCTGTGTTAGTAGGAATGGTTTTGCCCTTCTTGAGGTTTCCATAGTCCACCTTGTTCCTGTTCACCTTCTGAGTCCCCTCACCCTCTTTGACAAAGATGTCCATGAGGGTAGGAGATCGTTTGTTCCTGTTCCTCCTTTTACCTTTTGACTTGGAGGTAAGTCCAAGTCCCTCCTTTCCTACAACACCTTTTTGAGTGCTCAAGAGGTCGTTCAGGATCTTCTCACCTTGTATGCATGCAACAAGGCCCTTCTCAAGTTTCTCCTTTAACTTGGCATTTTCCTCCACAAGATGTACATGCTCACAAGAGGGATTAGTTGCACAAGCATTATCAATTAACACAAAGGGAGGACAAGTAGAGATCTCCTTGGTAAGCTTTGCTTGGATTTGATCATGAGACTCTTTCAGAGAGAAATGAACACCTTTCAAGACCTTGTGGGCCTTGTCAAGTGTGTCAAACTCCTCTTTGAGTCTGTCATGGCCAACCCCAAGAGCATACTTTTCAGACTTAAGCATACGAGTAAGAACAACATCATGATCTAGTTTCTTTTGCATTTTAGCGCAGTCATCATTATATGACTCCTCAAGAGCCAAACGAAGAGTGCGCTCCTTTTCTAGAGCAATAGATAATTCAGCAATTTCATTGGCATAGTCACGACTGTGTCCCTGAAGCTCGGAGATGGTCTCCTCATGAGACTCAATGAGGTCAGTGGCCTCACCCAGTTGTTCCAAGAGAGCAACAAAGTGCTTCTTGGATTCTCCCTTAATAGTGCACAGAAACTTGTCAAGATCATGCTCATTAAGTTCCCCAACATCACTATCATCAACACAATTTAACAATGAAGGAGCAGTAGCGATGTTGGTCTTAATGATGGGGGTACCTGATTGATACCTTTTGCCATGAGGCACTTGGTGATGTGGTTCTCGGTGGGGGCGTTGAAGAGGGACACCTTCTGGGGAGAGGTAGTGGCAATAGCAACAGTTGCCGTTGCCACTGTATCATCATCATCATCATCATCAAAAGGGTACTCTTCAAGGGCCACCATCCCTTTTGGGTGGGGTTTCTTCACAAAGTTGTTCTTGATTGGAAATGATTTGGTTTTGTCTTTGCGAATGAGCCTGCCCCCGTTGTCTTCCCTTTTCTCATAGGGACATTCGGCCACGAAGTGGCTCACGTTACCACAATTATAACATGTCCTTACTCGTTGTTTGGGTTTGAATCCACTCGAGTTGTTCTTGGTGAAGGTGGGTCTTGAGTTCCTCTTGTTGCCCCAGAATTGCCTTGATGCAAGATCCATGTGCTCATGATAGGCATACTTTGTGTCTTCAGGGCAGCTCTCCTCTTCCTCATCCTCTTCTTCTTCTTCAAACATTGCTTTTGCTTTCAACGCAAGGTTGGGTGAAGTTGTCTTTGAGCGAACACGAGCAAGTGCATTGTCGGTTGTTTCGTTCATGATTGGCATTGCAATGAATTCATCCAACACCTCACTGGAAGACAAGGAGTGGAAGTCTGGCCGCTGACGAATGACAGATGACATGGCTTTGTTGAAAGGCATGATGGCTTTGAGAAACTTGCGCTTGACCCATGTATCATCCACATCCTTGCTCCCATGATCCTTGAGTGCCACAGCAATAGCAGTCACCCTCCGATAGAGATCACGAGGGTCCTCGTCTTCCTTCATCACAAACTCATCGGCCTTATCAAGTATCACTTCATAGTTGGATCGTTGAATGCTTGAGCTTCCCTTGCACAACACCATAATATGCTCCCAACAATCCTTGGCCAAAGTGAAGGGATGCAAGTGAGGAAGATCTTCAGGTGGCACTGCGGACTGGAGAATAAACAAATCAGAGTGATTGTATTGATTGTCTGCATCTTCTCTTGGAGTGAGGTTGCTTGGATCATGGGGATAATATCCTTGCTAGATGATTCTCCACAAGTTTGTTGAGCTGTGATTCCAATGAGACCTAATAGAAAATACCCAGTTAGCAAAGTCACCTTTCACAAGCTTAGGAGGAGGACCAACAGGATTAAGACGCGGTGCGGGAATGGATCCTCCATAGACCATGGAGGGTGGAACTGAGGCATATGTTCCAGTCCCATCCTTTTCGTGAGATGAGGAAGGTCGAATACCTTTAGCCGCTTCCTTAGAGGAATTGACCTCCAAATCGGTGACGGTGGCTTTAACCACTATCGCCGGTTCGGGTGGACTTTTAAATCCCTCAATTAACTCTTTAAGCATGGACTTGACTTCGTTCGTCAAGGACGTCTTGAGGGCGGCCATAGCCGTATTCAAGTCATCCCTTGTGACCGAAGTCAAGTCCATGGCCTCGGGTTGCCCATGGTTAATTCCCTCTTTGCCTTCCATACTCTTCGGGTGGTTAAACCCTTAATAAAGAGACGTGGCTCTGATACCAATTGAAAGGATCGATATGGTTGACTAGAGGGGGGGGTGAATAGGCAACGACCACTTTTTAATAAATCTTAGCAAGTTAGGGTAAACAACATACGGGTTCACAAATATTACAACAATGGGGTGAACCCTAATGAAGCTAACAACGAGAGCTACTAAGACAAGTAAGAGATAGACGACAACATAAGCATACACAAAGTAAAGGTTAGAGATAACCACAAGTGGAACCAATGGAGACGAGGATGTGTTACCGAAGTTTCTTCCCTTTGACAGGAAGTACGTCTCCGTTGGAGCGGTGTGGAGGCACAATGCTCCCCAATAAGCCACTAAGGCCACCGTATTCTCCTCACGCCCTCGCACGATGCAAGGTACCGTGATTCCACTATAGGTGCCCTTGAAGGAGGCGACCGAACCTTTACAAATGAGGTTGGGGAAAACTCCACACAAAGCTTGGAGGCTCCCAACAAGACCACGAAGCTTCACCACAATGGAATGTGGCTTCAAGGTGACCTCAACCGTCTAGGATGCTCAAACACCCAAGAGTAACAAGATCCGCATGGGATTGGTGGGGGAAACAACTTTTCTCTTGGTGGAAGTGTGGATCTAGGCCTTCTCAACCAATCCCTAAAGAATCAACAAGTTTGATTGGCTAGGGAGAGAGATCGGGCACTTTTGAGCTTAGGGAGCAACAATGGAGCTTGGGAGGGTAAGAGATAGGGTTCCACAGCTAGAAGAACCCTTTATATAATGGGGAAAAAATCCAACCGTTTTCCCACTCACAGCCCGTGTCTAGCAGTACTACCGCTGGATGTAGCGGTACTACCGGTAGCACTCCAGCGGTACTACCGCTGGCTGCAGCGGTACTACCGCTGGGCCCTTGGTAGTGCATAAGCACTACCACCGCCAAGAAAGTCTTCGCAAAAAAGGTCCGTCCACGTACAACCGCTAGGCATGCGGTACTAAGCTCCTGGAGCGGTACTACCGCTGACTAGGGGTGGTACTACCGCCAGCTACCGGTACTACCGCTGGCTGTAGCGGTACCACCGCTAGCACTCGAGTGGTACTACCGCTAGGGCTCCAGCGGTACTACCAATAGGCCCGGTGGTACTACCGCTGGGGGACCATTTGCAAAGAAGAAGGAAACACAAAGGCGGGAGCCACTCCAAAGTTGCCGGCAAGGGGGAAAATATGTGAAGTGTGCGCGTGCAAGATTGATTCCACCCAAACCTTTCCACTACGGTTCCCCTCTTAATAGTATGGCTTTCCTATGACTAAAATAAAGAGAATCATAGAGAACACCGTGCTTCTGTTCCACGAACGAGGGGGCGAGTCGTCTTGTGCCGTTGACGTGTGTTATCTGAAATCTTAACACACATGGTTAGTCCTTTGCGGTACTGTCATCAATCACGAAAATTAGTTAGGCATAAACTATGCCCCAACACCAGTGACAAATTCCATTTCCACATGATCGAATTTCCACTCGGGTTTAGGCAAAGGATGAAGGAGGCCTGCTGGACGTTGATGCTCCTCCTTGACTCTACGACACATATCACACTCGTTCACGAACTGAGCAATTTCACATTTCATGCGAGTCCACTAGAAGGCCTGCTTTAGATCTTGATACATTTTCGCGCTTCCTGGATGTATTGAGAGGAGGGAATTATTGGCTTCATCCATGATAACATTCCTGAGCTCTCCTTTCGGAACGACAAGGCAGTCCTCGAAGAACAAGGTATCTCTCTCATAAACACGGAATTACTTATATTTCGGAATGCTCTTTGCCAAGCCTACCTTCACTTTCTTCACCATTGCATGAAGAAGTTGAGCTTGGCGGACTTGGTCTTCCAAGGTAGGATAAATCTGGAGATTAGCAAGAAATCCCTGAGGTACTATATGAAGGTTGAGCTTCCTGAAAGATTCACAAAGATCAGACAGGAGAGGCTTCAGAATGAGACTGTTGTAGTAAGCCTTCTTCTCAAAGCATCTGCTATGACATTTCCTTTGCCTAGAGTAAAGTCAATGCTTGGATTATAATCTTGAATCATTTCCACCCAACGAGTTTGCCGAAGATTGAGACTAGGTTGGGTGAACATGTATTTGGGACTCTTGTGACCGGTGTAGACTTCAACCTGTCCTCCCAACAAGAGGTGACTCCAAGTCATCAAAGCATAGACCACTACCGCCAACTCAAGATCATGAGTGGGGTAGTTCTTCTCACTTGGCTTCAACTGCCTTGAGGTATATGCTACCACTTTCTTCTCTTGCATGAGGACTGCATCAAGACCTTGGAGAGAGGCATCACAGAACACTTGATAAGTCTTGGAATCATCAGGAGGAGTCAAGACTGGAGTTGAAGTGAGCTTGTCTTTGAGTGTGTCAAAAGACAACTGACACTCTGGAGACTAGGCATACTTCACAATCTTCTGAAGAAGGTTGGACAGAGGCTTAGTAATCTTGGAGAAGTTCTAAACGAACCTTCTGCAATAGCTTGCAAGACCAAGAAAGTTTCGAAGCTGCTTCACATTCTGAGGAGGTCCCCACTCAACAGTGGCCTACACCTTTGTAGTATTAACTTTGATGCCCTAAGTAGAGATGATGTGCCCAAGGTACACAGCTTCATTCAACCAGGATTAACATTTGGAAAACTTAGCATAGGACTTATGCACTCTTATCTTATCAAGCACAAGACAGAGATGTTCTTCATGCTCTTCCTCAGTTTCAGAAAAAAAACAGAATGTCATCAAGGTACACCAATAAAAGATCATTTTTGAAGGGAGAGAAGATATAATTCATCATCTGAGAGAAAGTCTGAGGAGCATTGGCGAGACCAAAAGAAAACACTGTGTACTCATAAGAGACAAAGCTGGGAATATCTTCTTCACGAATGCGGATCTGATGATAGCCCATCCGGAGATCAAGCTTAGAGAAAATCTTGGCCCCTTTCAATTGCTTGAACAATTCATTGATGTTGGGAAGTGGATACTTGTTCCTGATTGTCTTCTTATTCAATGGACAGTAATCGATACAGAGTCGGTCCGTTCCATCCTTCTTCTTGACAAACAGAACACCACAACCCCAAGGAGATGAACTTGGTCTGATCAGACCGAGACATTCTTGCTCATCAAGCTGCTTCTTCAACTCTTTCAGCTCTTTGGGATCAATTTTATATAGACGCTTGCAGACCGATTCAGTTTCAGGGTCAAGTTCAAATACAAACTCAATTGGCCCGGTGCGGAGGCATTCCTGTCAATTCTTTTGGAAAGAGATCTTCATACTCATAGACCACTGGAACTTGAGAAATGGGAGAGATTTCACCCATCTCATTGAGGGAAAAGAGATGGATCATGTCATCGCGAGCAGCGAAAATGATCACGTCCTCCGAAGGATGAGTCAACTTGACTTCTTTGGCTTCACAATCAATAAACGCCTTGTTCATCACCAAAAAATTCATGCCAAGGATCACATCAATATCCGACTTGCCAAGGACAATTGGAGAAGCCAGGAAGGAATAGCTGCCCATCTGGATAGAGACATTCGGAACTAAGCTATTGGAATTCAACACCTTCCTAGGGAAAACCATTGAAACAGACTTAGGCAAATCTTAGTAAACAAAATCATGCTTTGCGAAGAGTGGGCGAGACATAAAGCAATGCGATGCATGAGTGTCAAACAAAACCTTTGTAGGAATAGAATTAACCAAGAGATTACCGATGATCACATCTGAGGAGTTTCCACTTCTGCTGTTGTAACACCTTGTTTTTAACTCTCCTCACTGATTTGCCTTTTCTCAAAAATTAGGACCAATTAAAATTTTTGTGAACGCTTGTGATGCTTGAGGTGACTATTGTTTGCTTGCTTGCTTATATGCTTCTGTTTGATTCTCAATAATTCCTCTTACTCCCCAGACTTCCCTCCTTAGCCCAAAACTCGTGCCTAATGATCATGCCATGTGTTTAGGACCAGAAACTATTTTTTACCAAATATTATTTTCACCAAAAAGCATTTCTTTGAATTAAGCTTTCAAAACCCTTCAGATGGGATTTGTACTACAAGTCCTTAAATTAGGGAATTTATTTTGCACCAATTATTTTATTTAAAACCCATTATCGAAAGGGCTTCCCAAAACCACAATTTTATTATTTTAGAACTTATTTTACTATTTTATTTAAATGCCTTCCTGTTAGGCCAGAAATGGTCTCTTACGAAGGAAAGCTATTTTTATTGCTTTCAAAATATTTGAGAAAATTGAGGGAAACTCAGTGGGCATATATATTCCATATATATGAGTTTCAATGCATGGTCATGTTCAAAATATTGGGCAAACCTCTTCAAAACCCTTCCTACCTATTTCAAGGTTTTGGAAAATTTCTATAAGAAATATTCTCAATAAATTCCTGTAAAATTCTAGCATGTCACATATGATATATGTGATGATCTTGCCAAGTTTCATCTCAATCCAAGTTGATTTGACTCTCCTAATTATTCCAACACCCTATCTGTCCAGATGCAAATTTGACCAACTCTACATTGTCAAGTGTCTCCAATTGTGCTCAAATTTGGTGGACATGTTTTGATACTCCAATAATGCATCCACACCAAGTGGTGCATAAAGGATAATGGAAGAACTTGTCTGAAGCCCCTCAAAACCCTCTATGTTGATTTCTAATTTTGGAAAACTTTACATTATAAAGTTTCTCCAATTGACCCCAAACTTTTTGGGCATGCTTTAATGCTGAAATAATGCCCCCACACCAAATATTGGATTTGTGGGAATTGATTTGAATAGTTTTGTATGCACAAAGCCATTTCTGCCCATTTCATGGGTTTGCCAAGTTTATATTGGAAACCTTCTCCAACAAATCCCAAATTTAGTGTCCAAGCTTATTTTCATCTATTATTTGATACTGTTAAGTTTCATATCAATTGAAGTCCATCTGGTAGCTGTGACACCCATCAACCACATTGTGTGCACCCACCCAATTGGCTCCTTTGACCCCTTCCACTTTTACCCTTGATCTCAAACTTCAACCACAACTCTATATAGTTACATTTTACCTCAGTAGCATTTCCATGATCTCTGGTCAATTATTGGAGAGAGTCTCCAGGTAACTACTTCTCATTTTTACCCTTGGATCACCATTTTTTACCCTCTTGTCCCACTTTTGCTTAAGCAAAAACCCCCACTTCTTTCCAGAGATCCCCTCGCATCCCAAGGCTTCATTTCAAATCAAGAGATGGCATGCTCATGTAGGAAAAATGAGCAGCACATCTACAAGTTGATTTCTCGTTGAAATGTAGCTTTGTACAACAAGTACTAGCTACCCTCCTCCTCTTGAGCTGACACTTTGCAGTAGTGTAGTCCTTCCCTAGCAAGCAATGTTAGACATAGTTTGTTGCCCAGAATAATTCACTAAGCACCCTCATTTCTAGCCCTAAGTTTGCTGCTATAAACTTAGTGGCAGTCAAACCCTAGTCTAAATAGATCCTCTTGGGTTCAAACTTCACCAGTGCTTCGGGGCACGCATGCCTTGCATGCTTGACACCTTGGACTGGCCAAGGGGTGGCCTAGGACACCAAGTGGGGTGGTGACCACCACCCTGGTGTGCAAGAACGATGCTCTGTGCCCTGTTTCTTTCCTCCAGACCTCATCCGGTGATTGATAAGTCTCTCAGAGCACCACGGCATCTCCCTTGATTGTTCCAAGCCTTCCCAATGCTATCTAGCCTCCAAGGTGCCCCAGGGACGCGTGTCCTCTCCCATGCGAGAGAGCTTCGAGATCTCCCAAGATTCCCCTCGCATGATCCTCCATTTAAACTCTCCGCCGAGCCCTCTGTGGCTCTCCCGCTGTTGTTCCTCCCTCCCGGCAACCCCTGGACCCCCCTCCTTTCCCTCCGAGCCCTCGGCTCTCCTCTCCCTCCAATGGACGAAGCCACCGGAGGCCTCCGCTCGAGTCGGACCAGCCAGGGGGTTTCCCCTCGCCTCTAGCCCCAGGGGTCTCTCCTAGCCGGCGCAGTTCCTCCCCACAACCTCTAGCTCCTTCCCTTCGCTCCTGGTGCCGAATCCAGTGAGGGCCATCAGCCTCCCCATAGCCACCATCGCCAGCTCCCCTTCCACCCCTCCCTGCGGTCGCCGTGCTTGGGAATGGGGGCAGCGCGCCCCCCCCCCCGAGCCCGCCTGTGCGCTCGCCTCGGCTGGTGATGGACGGAGGCACCGGGGCCAGCGTGGCTACCCCTCCCTCCACTGCTCCTCCCTGCCAGCGTGAGGAAGAAGAAGGGCCCGACAGGCGGGGCCCTCCTGTCGGCGAGCCAGGGGCCGGGCCCGGCCATTTAAGTGGAAACGCCCTCGCATGGAAGGCGAATTTCCATAAGGAGCCTTCGGTGCAGCTGCTGTGCAGGCAGTCGAGCCACTAGGTCGGCCTAGTCTATTATCTTACGCCTAGTGCGCATGATAGCCCAACTCTGGAGGCCCTCTTTTCCCATTTTTATTTTATAATTAAACTCAATAGCAAAATCATTTGAGCTCAAAAATTGATGATTCAAATTTCTGCAGGTCCCTAAAATCAAGACCTATCCAAAGATGTGCTTTGCACATTTTTCCAAGAAACTTCTCTGTTATGTTATTATACAAAAACATATTCAAATACTCCTAGCCTCCCCTTTTAAAATTCCTATAGGGTTCAAATCAACTCCAAATGGAGTGATTCCAAATTCCAGAGCCTTCTAATATCATATCCTATTTGTGAAGCCTTGGTCAACATTTCTGTATGGCATATTTCTGTTGCAATAAATAAATAACCTCCTTTTTATATTTATCCAGTATTGGAAAATCCCTAGTATATTCATATCAACTCCAAATATAGTGAAACAACTTCCTAACTATTTCTAATATTATACTCTGTTAAATGAGTGCCTCCACTCATTTTTATCATGATATTTTCTGTAGACTTTCTTTAAGATCACCAATCCTTCCTTTCAACCATTGAAAAATCCCTGATGGTCCAAATCCCTATAGCAAGCTTCAGGTAGTTTTCTTATGACCAGAGAGGTCCAAGAAAAATATAATTCCCATTTATGTAGCACTTTTGTTCTGCTTGTTGTGTAGCTGACTGTGTTGTTTCCGACGTTAGTTGACGGAGTACTCGGAGTTGGACCGGAAGACCTCGAAGACCCCGAGAACTTGTGAGAGCAAGGCAAGCAGCCCTTTGACCATGTTTGAGTAGATATTTTTTGCATGCTATTATAGCAATTATTCTCGTTGCATATGATCATGAATATTCGGTAAATCATCAATGTGATGTTACCGATGGCTCCTCCAGAGCACTTGCATTTGGAGCATGATCCTACCACCTATGAGGTTCACGCTAATATCATGTTGACAAGTAGAACTAAGCATAGTAGAAGCATGAGCATGATGATGGTATTATATATCAATGGTTTATGAAAACCCCGTCGGGTGCCACTAATGCCCGAGGGTGATGATGAGATAGGTGGCCACTTTTGGAGAAGTGGTGCACCGGGTATATTTTGGTGTGAGTGGTTTAGGAACTGGGATTAGATTTATGATGTGTCGACTGTCCCAACCTTACATGTGCGACCACGTTACCCCTTTATGGGATGGGGCTTTGTTGATTACTCTCGTCGGTGCTAGCAAAGAGCCACATTACTAGTGGTGGGAGTGATGTGTGGTCACTCTCGTGACGGGGTCGTGCCAGGTAGGGCGACTATGCCGTTTTCACGTGTTCCGGGCACACCGTCGGTCCCCGCATGGATGATACTGTCCAGAGTAGGTGCTCGTAAGACATACATCATGTGGGCTGGGTACCAATCGAGTGGACCTCTTTGTCTAGTATCGTCAGGGGAAAGGCATTGATTGGGGACTTACCTCAGGTATGTTATATACTGCGAGTCGTGGATGACATGGAAGTTTCCCGAATCTCGTGGGTACAACATACAACCTCTGCAGAGTGTAAAACTATTTGAATAGCCGTGTCCACGGTCAAGGATAGTTGGGTGGTGCTTCTTAAACTACGTCCAGTCAGTTAGGCATAAACCAAGTGTGAGTGTGTTTGTTCAAATAGATATCTGAGAAAGAGTTGATACGACCAAGTTTGCTGACTTGGCATATCGGGTGAACCCGAAGTGTTCAGCCCTTAACAGACATGTTGATATCTGTAACCTGTTCTTCTAAATGCCATCTAGCTTATGTTGCACATCCATCTATGATCATGTTTATTTCAGTTAAGCTTCTACCCACCAATACTTCATATTACTTGTCACCATACCAACTGCATTATCCATACCATGGGCTGTTTGCGAGTACATTCAAAGTACTGACTCGCTTGCCACTGGTTGTTTTATTGACCATGTATGAGAGAACATGATATGGTGAAGAGTAACTCAGTCACGTTCTTGCGAGCTAGGACGCTTCCTAGTCAGAATGCCTGTAGGTTAAGGCTGATGGCATTAGTTCACGCTTTCAACCAATATTTCCGCTATTGATCAAGTTTGTCGTGTTGTCCCTCAAGGCCCTATATATGTAAGACTTGACCGCAATGGTCATTCATTGTATCAAATGGTATGTATGGACGTAAGACTCTTGTTATTAGCATTGATCTCTAGGATCACTGAGCACGTTCATTCGTTGATCTTGACTCGTAAGTCGGGGTCCCCACAGCTGCATACACCATGTTCACCCTTGCTGACCTTGGTTTAAACTTCACCATTGCATTTCTTGGAGGCTTGACTGGAGGAGGAGGCAGAAGACGTCGCTGGTTTGTGCACTTGTTAGAGTAATGACCGTTCTGCCCACACTTGTGACAAGTCACTTTTGACAGTGGATGGAATTGCACTTGAGGATTCCCTTGCTTCTGCTGCTGATACTTCCGTTGGAAAGCTGGGTTGGGTGGGTGGGAAGGATCACCACCACCAGGCTGATTGAACTGCTGAGGCTGCCGAGGAGGAGAAACCCAGTATTTCTGTTGCTTCAAAACAATCTGAGTTGAGGAAGAGGAACTGGAGTCTCTGAAACGCTTCCTTGAGTTCTCAAATTTGAGAAAGGCCGACTCAGCTGTGAGAGCCAAATTGTAGAACTGGTCGAACTCAGTGGGACCGTGCAAGGCAAGGGCCAGGTTCAAGTCTTCCTTCAGACCACCACGAAACTGATAAATCTTGCTCTTCTGATCTGGAATGTCTTGTTTAGCATAATGAGCCAGCTCCTGGAACTCCACATTGCAGTTGTACACTGAAAAATTCCCTTGCTTCAAGCACCTGAATTTCTCACGCATCTCTTCCACAAAAATTCATGGAATATAGTGAGGCCTGAAATCCCTGCAGAAATCATCCCAGCTGATCACTCTATTGCCTCTGGAATCCCTCCATTGCTGCCACCATTTTGCTGCCTGGCCCTTGAGCTAAAATGTCACAAACTAGACAAAGTCCCGTGGTCGTACATTACTGCACTCGAAGTGCTTGTTCATGTCACGAATCCAGTAATCCGCATCGAATGGCCCGTCACAGGAGTTGAAGGACTTCGGCTGGTTCGCCGGGAATTGATTTAAAGATGCAAACTGCTGACCACCATTGTTGAAATTTCCTTGGTGCCCTTGGTTCATCTCTTGCAACAACTGGAGCAACATCTAGGTTTTCGCATTTGTTGCCTCGATCACAACTTGCCATTCCTCATGAGGAGGAGGCGGTGGCAGAGTGGGGATGGTGGAGGGTTTGACTGATCAGACTCACGACCTAGATTCTACCGAGTTGGTGGAGCCATCCTAGAGACGGTCATCCACATTAGGCTAGAGATGAAAAATTCAAAGATTAAGCTCATTCAATGGGAAGAAATATCTGAACAAGAATTCTTAGCAAATGCACTCGAACTATAATTCGTAGGAATGCTTCTTCAAAATAACTGTCGACAACATCTAATTGAAAAGCCACTTGCAATCGTCAAGAATGAGCTAGAATTTCTCGAAACAAATATATACTCCCAACATACATCTGCTGAAAGAATTCCTAGGTTACTAATGGAATTCCCACCTGAGAACTTCCAAAATTTCTGGTCATGCAATCGGGTCCACGGATACAAGGAGAAATTCATCACTCAACTCCTAGCATCTAACCCGTCGAGTGTATCACATCCGTCAACACATAGCCAGAATCTCGTAACATCATCTTTCTCAGACCCTCGTAATCACAACAATACTGAGTGTGGTGATACATCCGGACCTATCTGCGCCAGTACTGGGGAAGCCCGGCTCCTCTCTCCACTACTAGTATCGAAGCAATTTTAAACATCCTCTGTCCCGAGATACTAAGAAATCTGAACGATAATGATGTGCTCAAGAATCCCCTGGAGCTGAACTCCCCGAAAGAAATCAAGTCAGACAGGAGGCACCAAGACAGAACTCCGTCACATCGGTATCATATAGATTCCAGAATATCCGCGTGATCCTAAAAATATTTGAGCGAGAAGAGGATTAGAATCAAAGTTTCCTAAGCCGTGAACCTCACAAGAGCATAGAAGAGGAGAAAAAAGAAACCTACTCTCCGATATAACTAAGACTCAATATAGTTTTTCACTAGACTCGACCCGGCCAAGTTCAATCAACCAAAGGCTCCTATGGTCGTAAGGCTATGATTACCAACTTCTAACGATTAAGATGCGATACTTTCCTTATTTGGGGGCGAGGCCTCAAAAGGGGAAAGATACGCATCTAAGCGTTTCGCAAGCAGGATAAACATTGCAATACATAGTAGATGGAAGAGTAATAAGATTTGGCTTACACTCGTCACAAGCTGAATTACAGAGTCACAAAGTCATACATTATTCAAATAGAAAGCAGGGTCCGACTACGGAGAAGATAAACGACAAAAGCTAATGATATCCCGCCTTGCTAGGCCCATGATCATGACCAAGTGCCTCTAGTCCTCGGGGTACGTCACGTCGAGCCGACCACAGTCCTCATCAAACTCCCACTTCAGCTGGTATCCTCGGAAGCATCTGTATATGGGGAACCTATACATGTGGGTGGTTGTAGTAATCTGTGAGCCACAGGGACTCAACAATCTCATGACCTTGGTATCAAATCTAACTAAGTCATTGGGTGAGGAAGGGGTATGTGTTAGAGTTTGGAGAAACCTAAGCTTTTGTGGTGGCTAACGTACGTTGAACAGAAATTATGGTGGTTTTCGCATGACGTTCGTTAACTAAGAATAATCACTAAGTGGTCCTGAACACCTACCTACGTAAGTCATAACCCCACCATGTCCTCAATCAGAGAAGGAACTCTGAAGGAGAAAATCACGGTTACGCACACAGTTGGCAGGTTTTAATTAAGTTACTTCAAGTTATGTAGAACCGAATGTTAACAAAATATCCATGTTTGCCACATAACCACATGCATGTATTTCTGAAATATTTAACCCTGTAGGGATGCTCTAACTAATCCATCACAAATAACCACATGCCGCATATAAATCCTTGATCATGATGCTCGCGACCTCGTCGGATTCCTTAGTGGAAAACCTCAACTCTGAGAAGACCCAAAGTCTCACCAGAATCCCAATGCACAAGATATATCGTTAAGGTAAGACAAGTCCAGCAAGACCATCCGACGTGTCGACGAACCCGATAGGAGCCACGTATCTCGTTCTCACGACATGTCGGATAAGCACAACGTACGGTGGCCTGATAGACATCTCCTGGGTTGCCCCGGGTTGGCCTCGCGAAGGACCAACACTTATGAGGAGCACTGGCCCGGGGGGTTGATTAAATTACTAGTGGTAGCTATTTCCTATGCTTTTTATTATTAAGTTGTTAGCAAGTTAGCACCAAAGTTGGGTCTTGCCATACAAGCCTTAACACTAAACGATTTACCAAGGTGGAACCCATAACAACCGCGAACGTGTTAGGGGCGCTCATTTATGGAATAAAACACCGACAACCAAAACTAGGGCGGCAACAACGGAACAAATCACTCGGCAAAAGGCCAGGCCTTCCGCTCTTAACCAAGTATATAGGTGCATTAATTAAATAGCATATAAATGAGATGATATCATTTGCCCATGTTATCACATGGACTAGCTTGCACCTGCAACTAGCAACGCTAATAAAATGGTTCAACAAGCCTAACCTAGCCAAACAATATTTGCTTGGAGGGGAAGTGTAAGAGGTTTCATGGCAATGTTTGGTGGCGTATATATCAGGTGGTAGGCAGCGAAGTACAATGATGGAAACAAATCAACTATGCATAACAAAGCTAGAAACAGTGTCAAGGTCACGATCATCTTGCGTGTGAAATATTCAGAGTGGGACTCCTCCTGATCTTCCTGAATGAACTCCCCGGACTCCTTGAACTCGTTTCCCGCACCGGATGCTACCCAAAGAAATAAAGAGCAAATAAACATCAGCAAATGGTAATGCAACAGACCATATGATGCATGCATGGCACACACTTCAAAGCACACACAGAAATAACCCTACTCAAATGACAAAGTAACACCTCATCATAGAAAGGCACTTTTGCAGAACTGCTCAAAACTGAAATCCACTACCACCATTGGATTACGTGGGTTTTTCTACCCCAAATCCATATATCATACTCCTATACTTGCATGCATAAAAATGCCACAAAACTGCAAGGAAAATCTACCCAGAATGATATTCACTTAGGTCAAAATTAGAGGCTGATTTTGCATATGCAAGATTTGGCATATTCCTCTTCTGGAATAATCAAGATTTGGAAAATACATCACAAACAATAAAAACACATAAATCAATAGGAGGGGTCCCACTGGTCATAGACACTAGGGGTCCCTAGTGCATGAAAGGTGGGCCCTGTGGCCCACTTGTAAGTGGCACAATACATAAATATTAACACAGAAAATTAAAAGGGAGTGGTGGGGGGTTGTGTGTGTATGCTAGTACAGATGCATCAGTCAAGATAAACATCTCACACCAGTAGCATCATAGAAGGAAAAACACAAGATTGAAAAGGATTTAAAAGGGGGGCGCGGGGTATCGAACCCAAGACCTCATGGTCTGAGCACGACGCTTGAACCAGTAGGCTAGGTTGGTGGTTCTGCTCTAACAGGGGAGCTAGCTAGGTATAATCGGGATGGGGGGTGCTTTCCTCTCCTTTGTAGAGAACGCCAGCGACAAGGTGGTGCGGAAGAAGCTCGCCGGAGGTCAAGGAAGAAGCCGACCGTCATGGACGTTGGGGGAAGAACCTCTTGGCGTCCGGTCTTCGTGAAAATGGAACGCCGCCATGCACTGCGTGCTCCTGGTTTAGACGGGGGACGAAGGGGTCGATGCTACCTAAGTCGGCGATGAGCTCGAGCAGGCGGCGATCATGGCGATGGTGGTGGGGCTCGGGGCTTCCCTAACGGCGCGAGGGGAGGAGGAGGAGGAAAATGGGTCCCGGAGGAACGCTAGGGCATAGGTATGGCTAAATAGGCCGAAGGGCGGCTCTGGTGGCCATCTGATGGAGGAGGACATCAATCTGGTGCCTGCGCATGGAGTCGTAAAGAGGTGATGCACGCGAGGTGGAAGAGAGGGACGTCAGCTGGGCTCTAGGTCATAACTAACGCACTTGGGCCACTCTCTCTCTTCGGTTGAAAAGGTTTGTTTTTCCCAAATAAAAAGATCACGATTTTGGTTAAATTCGAGGGGCTAAAATGAATAGAATTTAAACAAAACAAAAATAACTTTGGTCTTCTAAAATGTTGCCACTATTTATAAAAATAAGTAGGGCATTTTAGAAGAACAAAAATAAATTACTTTTAAATGAAATGGGGCTATGTTTTTAATTAAAACCAACAGGAAAATAAATTCAAAGAAAAGAGTGTTGCACCCCACAATTAATAGGAAGAATTTTTGAAGAGGAGGAACATTTTTATTGAGGCAAAATAGAAAATTTTAAATCTGCCTCAATTATCATTGGAAAGGAGGGATTAAAAGGTATGGTGCAACAAGGGGTTTTTCAAGGGACTCTTGTTGCACCCACTCACATGCATATACCCAATCACATCCACACATTGCAGTCACACTCATACCAAGGTTTAACACAAACAACAAAAGACAAGAACAAAAGAAGTGATGATAGGCATGATGCCATGATGCCACATAAAATGAAGACACAAACTTAAACTCTTATTCAAATCCCACAGGCCAATATAGGAAGGTTGCCATACAAGGAAATATATTACAAGAGGGGGAAGGAATGCATTGGGGCTGTTACATAGGGTCTGCTATGAAGTCTACTCAATTGATGGCAATACCAACTCCTTTACACCATATCTTGGTTCTCAAACTGAACCCGGTGTTCGTACCAACATATGACTACCGAGGGGTGTAGGCTTCATACAACTCTGTACTGCAAACTTTTGGGTACCAAAAGAATACGAAGCACCACAATCAAACATAACTGTTGCCGAGGTTGAGTTGACAAGGAATGTACACACTATGACACCGGGTCTTCTTGGGCTTCCTCAACGGTGACGTGATTCACATGACGTTTGCCATTGTTGGGCTGCTTATGAGGAGCTTGGTTCCTTGGCGGTGCTCCACGACCTTGACCCAGGTTTGGCACATTGGGGATGGTGCATCGGGCTTCTTGTTGGGGTACTGCTTCGAGTAGTGCCCTGGATGACCACACCTGAAGCAAGTAACCTGGACAAAGTTGTTGGTCCACCAGTGTTGTTATTGGGGTTGTTGTAATCTCACCTTGTGTTGGCATACTACCGAGGCTGGTAGCTCGGACGAGGTGGAGGAGTCCTGGCTGGAGTTGGCCACCAAGGGGAGGCTTCCGGTTGCTGGTACTACCTTCCTGATCATCTTGGGCTTGCTAGTGTCTTCCACGTCACAACGCTTGTCTTAGAGCATGAGGGCCTTGTTCACCAGGTCGAGGAAAGTCTGGGAGTCTCAGACGACGAGCTGATACTACAGGGCTTGCTGGAGTCCTTCCATGAAGCGTTCTATCATGGCTTCCTCAGTGCTGACATCTTCAGGGGCATACCTCGATAGGAGGTTCTAATTATCCATGTACTCCTTGATGTATGCACTTCCTTGCTTCAGTGATCGGAATTTTTGCTAATTGATAGCCATGATTCTCGAAGGAATGTGGGCTGTACATAATCCTTCCTTGTAATCATCCCAGGTGATGACACGATCGCCTTGCATGACCTTGAATCCATCCCACCAAGCTCTGGCGGTACCTCCGAGGCAGCGAGAGGCATAAAGAACCTTCTCACGATCGTCATTGCAGTTGACCAATGCAAGGAGGTCCTCAATGGTACAGATCGAGTCATCGGCATCCAGAGGTTCAGTAGCCTCGGTAAAGGTTAGGGACGATGTAGGATCAAAAGTATGTCTAGAGGGGGTGATTAGACTACTTGACAAGATTTTTTTGCCTTTTCCCAATTTTACTTGACAGGCAGCTACGACAATTATAACAAGTCAGGTACACCCTACACATGCAGTTCTATTAGTATTGCAGCAGAAAGTAAAACATGCAAGTGTAAAGTAGATGAGTAAGGTAGGGAGATCAAACGCATGAGGTTGACACGACGGTTTTTGGCATGGTTCCGGTAGGTGGCGCTATTGTACGTCCATGTTAGTGGAGACTACAACCCATGGAGGGTAATGCTACTTCTCAAACAACAACGCTAGTAATTGAAACATTGACGGATACTAGGCTTGCGTTGGTTTTTTCCCTTGAAAAGGAAAGGGTGATGCAGCACAGGAGTAGTAAGTATTTCCCACTGTTTGAGAACCAAGGTATCGATCCAGAAGGAGGGCCTCGTCAAGTCCAGAGTACCTGCGCAAACAGAAACAAGCTTGCTCCCAATGCTTCAAAGGGGTTGTCAATCCCTTCAAGATTGTTTGCAAACTGAGATCTGAAGGCGGAAAGTGCAACAAAGTAAAAAGTGTAAGCCTGAAAATATGGTGTGGAGTAGACCCTGGGGGCCATAGTGTTCACTAGAGGCTTCTCCCAAAATAGCAAGTATTATGGTGGGTGAACAAATTACTGTCGAGCAATTGATAGAACTGCGCAAATTCATGACGATATCTAAGGCAATGATCATACATATAGGCATCACGTCCGAGACAAGTAGACCGATACTTTCTGCATCTACTACTATTACTCCACACATCGACCGCTATCCAGCATGCATCTAGTGTATTGAGTTCATGATGAACAGAGTAACGCCTTAAGCAAGATGACATGATGTAGAGGGATAATCTCAAACCAATGATGAAAACCCCATCTTTTTACCCTTGATGGCAACAACAAGATGCGTGCCTCACTACCCCTTCTGTCACTGGTTGAGGTCACCGCACGGTATGAACCCAAAACTGTAGCGACCAGACCTCAATCAGTCAAGTCTCTATGCACCTATGTCATCCCTGGATCGCTATGCAGACACGCACAATACTTCGATGGGTATTATAGCAGAGTAGCAATCACACACATATTACAATGAAATATCTCAAAGAGAACTTATTACAATAATATGGCATAAGGCCATCTAAATATGATAGCAGCAGAAGGCTTGGAAGGTAAAGTAGGTCCATCAACTCCAATGGCATAGCTGAGTTCAAAACAATGACCTATGGGGCTTACTCGATATGTGAAAAGTCTGCAACATGAACATTGTAGCCCGAAACGGGTCAGCACATGGAATATGCTGGCAAGGTAACACATAGCGAGTGAACAAAAATAAAAGCTATATCTACATGCATATTTGGCTGGTGGAAAGCTCTATGGTTAACAGTTTTGCATAAAGCCAAATTTCTTCCTATATTAGTGGAACAAAGTTTATTTAACTACGTTGTTAGTTATTAAACAATGAGAAGGTTCCTCCAACTCAAACACAAAATAATCATCATTAACCCGCAAATTAATTTAGAGTGTTGAGATACACATGAAAATCCAAGAACCAGATACTCAAGATGTCCATAACCGGGGACACGGCTAATCATGATTAGTTTGTACACTCTGCAGAGGTTGTGTACTTTTCCCCCAAGACTCGAAATACATCCATGGTCGGAGAATTTGAGACACAGTCTTTCTGAAGCATTAACTCTCTACTTGTGGGTAGACCGTACCACCTATACCCTCTACATCTGCTAGTCTACCACTTCGAGAGCTTCACACAACTTACTCAACTATGCTAGAGCCCATAATAGCTTGCGGCTGCACACGTAAGTTTCAGGTATGAATAGTCTTATGATCCCTTTGAAGCTGGGTGGCGGACCTTAGGATGATCACACGGTTCCCCCAGGATATCCTGACAGCCACTGGGGATTCCAGGGTGCCTCAAGCAATCCACCCAGATGTGTATTTAAGTAGCCACCTTAAGTTAACCTTTAATTAACAATACTCACATCTGTCATGGAAATCACTCACCCAATAATCGTCTACGAGCAAAGCATAGCAATAATAACTTAACGTAGAGGTAACTCCCAAAAGTTTGATAGTAAACAGGTAATAGGTTCTACCTCTGTATCTACTTCCCAATACCCACATGTTAATTAGATCCTAACCATGCAATGTGTGAGGGTGGATCTAATGCAATAAAACTGGGTAATAAGGGATATGATCAAAGTGTTACTTGCCTTGCTGATGATACGCAAAACCTAGGGACTCGTAGTAGCACGCTTCACAATCCGGGTATTATATCGCAACAAACAATAGCACGCATAAGCAACAATATAGATGCACGGTTAAAATCGAATAAGACCTAACCAGAAAGTTCAAGTAAAGAACTCCGGTTTGCAAAAAGAATCAAATCAAACGGATCAACAAAACTCAAACTGCGAAAGAAACGAGATTCGTTTACTAATCTGGACTAAAGTCAAAATTTTATTTATAAAAATCTTGTGCAAGCGGATTAATCGGAAAGAGATTTTCGTGACGAAAATCTGGGCGTTTGAATAACCTGATTCCGATAAACGAGCGAAACGTTATACTAAGAAGAAAATCGGATCAGGAATCACGATCGAAATTAATCGCGGAAAACTCCCCGAAAATAAATCTGATGAACAGACGGACGAACGAACGTTCGTCATCTGAAATTAATTAACGAACAGTGTTCGTTAAAACGAACGTGCAGACGAACGCCCGTTAATTAAATAAACCAAAAAATAAAATAAAAAAAATTAATCTGAAAAATAATATATATATATATATATATTTCTACCTCGGGCGGCGTGCTCCGGCGACTAGCGGCGGGCGGCGGCTAGGGTTTGTGCGGGGGGGGGCTTATAAAGGCCTGCGCGGTTGGTTCGTTTTTTTTTATCGGATGAGATAGAAAATTAAAAAGGAAGTCCATACAAACTCCGATTTCGATGAAACAAATTTTGCCGGACTCCTAAAAATGATCTCTACAACGTGTACATTTTTGAAAGGCCGAAATAATATTTTGAAAAACGCGTATTTTCGTAAATCCAATAAAATAGGAAATAAAATCCAAAAAAAATTATTATTTGGCTTTAATATTTCCTCTCAAATATTTCTAAAATTTGGGAAAGTAATTTTATCCCCTCTCTCATATTTTTATGTATGAAATATTTGAAGAGAAAAATAATTAAAAACCAATCATCCTCTTTTCATTACTTGAGAAAATCCCAATATGAAAATAAATAAATTCCCAACACTCTCCAAGGGTCCTTCAGTTACTTAGAATTTTTAGGAACGACAATTATGCAAATAAAATATGATATGCAAGATGCTCTAATGCAATAACAATCCGAATTGGAAATTTGGGATGTTACAAAAACGAAGCACTTCTCCCATTACAAGAATCATAGATCTAGTTGGCCAAACAAAACCCACAACTCAAAGAGAATTACAAGGATATGAAATCATGCATAAGAGAGATCAGAAGAATCTCAAATAAGATTCATAGATAATCTGATCATAAATCCACAATTCATCGAATCTCGACAAACACACCGCAAAATAAGATTACATCGGATAGATCACCATGAAGATCATGGAGAACTTTATATGGAAGATCCAAGAGAGAGAAGAAGCCATCTAGTTACTAGCTACAGACCCATAGGTCTATGGTGAACTACTCACACATCATCGGAGAGGTCATGGTGTTGATGAATAAGCCCTCCGTATCCGAATCCCACCTCCGGCAGGGCACCAGAACGTGCCCCAGATGGGATCTTGCGGAGACAGAAGCTTGCGGCGGCGGAAAAGTACTTCCGATGATCTCCTGATTATTTTGGGATTTTTAGGGAATATATAGGCGCAAAACCTAGGACAGAGATGGCCCAAGGAGCCCACAAGCCTGGACGGCGCGACCCCCCCTGTCCGCGCCATGAGGGTTTGTGGGGTCCCTGAGGACCCCCTTCCTTGGTTCTCAAGTCTCCCGATCTTCTTCCGTTCCGGAAAAAATCTTTTCGGAAGTTTTATTCCGTTTGGACTCCGTTCAAAATCCTCCTCCGAAAGGGGTCAAAAACATGGAAAAACAGGAACTGGCTCTTGGCACTGAGTTAATAAGTTAGTCCCAAAAAATATATGAAAGGCATAAAAAACATCCAAAGTTTGACAAGATAATAGCATGAAACCATCAAAAATTATAGATATGTTGGAGACGTATCAGGTAACGACTGCGAGAGTCCATACAGGGCTCCACCCACAAGGGGTCCACAAAGAAGCGGCCTTGTCTATTCCACCACGGCTTTCGTCCACACATGACTAGTCTCACTCATGGTAGATCTTCACGAAGTAGGCGATCTCCTTGCCCTTACGAACATCTTGGTTCAACTCCACAACACGAAGTAGGAGGCTCCCAAGCGACACCTAACCAGTCTAGGAGGCACCTGCCTCCAAAAGGTAATAGATGTGGTAGATCTATGAACTCTTTCCTCTTGTGCTTCTAAAGATAGTCTCCTCAACACAAATCACTCTCTCACAGAATATGCATGGGTTGGAGAGGTTGATTTGGTGGAAAGTAGTCTGGGGAGGCTAGAGATCAAGTTTCAAATGATTGGATTGAACATCTTGGTCTCAACACATGAGTAGGTGGTCCTCTCTCAGAAAATGGATTTGGAAATGAACAGTGTGTTCTGAGTGCTTCTCCCACGAATGAGAGGTGGGTGAAGGGGTATATATAGGCAGCAGCCAAAATCCAACCGTTACACACAAAAGTGCAAACTCGGTGACACCGAAGTGGACAACTCGGCGGTACCGACTAGTACTAAAGGTGTGAACTTTTGAATCTTGGTGAGACAAATATATGAAACTCGGTGGCACCAAAAAGGTGACTAACAGTGAGATGACCAAACATTGTGGCACTGATACTCAAACTAGGAAATTCTGATTTTGTGTATCTTGGCAACAGAATGTTGGTCACACCGAACTCGGTAGCACCGATGCAGTTTTTGGTTGCATCAATTTGGTGGGAATGGCTAGGGTTCTGTGCGAGGTGCATACTCGATGGGTCCGAAGTGGCAATGTTGGTTACACCGAATTTGTGTATGTGGAACTTGACGGAGTGGATATGTGGGAAAAATGACTGAGTGTTTTCGTGGCTAACTTTGAGCATTTGAGCAATCAGTGCATTTTACTACCCCTCACCCTTTTAATAGCGTTGCCTTTCCTATGGACTCAAAAGTGATGTCTCACAAATACAAAATGAAGAGTCTTCTAGCTTCAAGCTTGAGCCAATATTATTCCTTTCTTGTATCCAGGGGTATCTCCACATAAACCTTAAGCCATAACATCTTTTGAACTTTTCGGAGATATACTTGGAAAACACATTAGTCCAATGATGCATATGTTGTGATCAATTATCAAAACCACCTTAGGGAGCAATTGTGCTTTCAATCTCACCCTTTTTGGTAATTGATGACAACATATAGATCAATGCTTCTACTAAAGATATAATCAATGATTAGCATCGACGCTTTCAGAAGTATGTGAAAAGCAAGAGCTCCCCCTAAATTTGTGCATTATTTAAAATTTGCATTTGGATGAAAATGCACAATCGATTAGGATCACATGTTACTCTTCCATGCTACATACATCTTGGTGGTGCATAAAAGTAAAAGTAATGCATGACACAAAAAAGATAAGTTAGTGATCATCACAAGGATAACTAAAAGATGATATAGTAGCATCACACATGATAAAGCGTATGGTCACACAGACATATAGGATAAAGTCATCCAAAACCGAAGTTCTTAAAACCAAACGAGAGCAAATAAAGTCAAAAGCTCTCTCTCACACGAAGTCTACGAACTATGCATTTCTCCCACTTCTGCAACAAGTTACCAAAAAGTTCAAAAGTATAGAACTACTCGTCTCTCTGGGTAGCTATTGATGGAGTCGATAAGATAACGTCGGCGGAGGATTCTGCTGACATCCCTGGAGCTGGATGAGTTGATACTGAAGGAGCTTGAGCTGGAGTTGGTGCTGAAGGTGGTGAAGTTTGTGCTGAAGATGTCTGTCTTGTTTATGGAGCAGGAACAACAACTAACCGAGGCTGGGTGCTGAACATAGTGGTAGTGGGAGGAGGAGACTCATCCTCATCCTCATCATCATCTTCATCTTCATCCTCTAAGCGTGGAATCTCCACAAATTCAACTTCATGTTCAAGTTGTCTAACAATGGTGGTCAACTCAGTTACCTTGATATCCTTGTTGTGGAATTTTGTCTCCACAACTCCCTCAAGGCTCTTCTGATTTAGTATAATCTCCTGAATGTTCTTCTCCATGCCTTGGACAATGCTCACTAGAAATGCCATTTGCTCAGCTTGAGTTTGGAGCTGTGGAACTAGAGGTGGCCTATTTGTAGCAGCTTCAGCCTCTGCCAGCTCTGCTACCATTCTTGCTGCAGCTGAGTTGGGATCTTGTCATCCATCACAACCTCATTGTCTTCAAATTCAGGTTGAAGAGGTAGATGGGGACGATCAAGTTGATAGGCATGCTTGCCTAGCTTGGCATTGATGAGAATTTGAATATAGGGTGCATATCCACATGATCTCTTCTGATCCGCAGCAGTCCTTTGGATAGTCTCAACTATCAAATCCATCCCACGAAATCTGGTATGGGTATCAAGTAGGTGCAACAGGTTGATTGAATATCCTCTGATCATCTTCTCATCTCCCAACTTAGGCAGGAGAGTGTATTGCAGTATAGTGTTTGTTGTGGGAATACCAGCTTGCAGAAAATATACTGAACCAAACTTGTGACTGGCCAAGTATTGATATGGAATGGTCTTGTACATGTTGGCCATTGAGTTGTGATTCTTCTTAGCTTCTGCATACACATCTACATCTGCTTCTTCCTGTTTGGGAACACCAATGATACTAGCCCATTCAGCAATTGTAGCGTCGTACCTATGTCCATCGGCCATCCAGACTAGACAATCATCATAGAAATGAACTGTTGCATAGAATTGCATGATCATCTCGTCATTCCATGGGGTCATCTCCTTCCCAACAAAATCTTCTATGTCAACAAGCCTGAAATTCTCTTGAACATGTGGAAATAAATTTTCACTCTCCTTGATGTATGCACAGTCGACATACCTGATATCACTAACAACACGACTCTTGTCATACAAGAAAGTCTCATAAAATTTTAAAAACTAGAACTACTCGTCTCTCTGTGCAGCTAATGATGGAGTTGATAAGACAGCATCGGCGGAGGCTTCTGCTGACGTCCCTGGAGCTGAAGGAGTTGATCCTAAAGGAGCTTGAGATGGAGTTGGTGCTGAAGGTGTTCAAGCTTGTGCTGAAGATGTCTGTCTTGTCCTCGGAGCAGGAACAACAACTGACCAAGGCTGGGTGCTGAACCTAGTGGTAGTGAGAGGAGGAGACTCATCCTCGTCATCATCATCATCTTCATCCTCTGAGCGTGGAATCTCCATAGAGTTAACTTCATGTTGAAGTTGTCTCACAATAGTGGTCAACTCAGTTACCTTCAAATCCATGTTGTGGAATGTTGTCTCCACAACTCTCTCAAGGCTCTCCTGATTTAGCATAATCTCCTGAATCTTATTCTCCATGACTTGGACAGTGCTCACTAGAAATACCATTTGCTCAGCTTGAGTTCTGAGCTGCGGAACTAGAGGTGGCCTATTTCTAGCAGCTTCAACCTCTGCTTCCATTCTTGCTGCAGCTGAATTGGGATCATTGTCATCCATCACAACCTCATTGTCTTCAAATTCATGGTGAAGAGGTAGATGGAGACGATCAAGTTGATATGCATGCTTTCCTAGCTTGGCATTGACGAGCATCTGAATATAGGATGCATATCCATAGGAAATCTTCTAATCCGCATCAGTCCTTCGGATAGTCTCAACTATCAAGTCCATCATGCACTCGAAATTTGGTATGTGTATCAAGTAGGTGCAGCAGGTTGATTGAATATCGTCTGATCATCTTCTCATCTCCTGACTTAGGCATGAGAGTGTATCGCAGTATAGTGTTAGTTGTGGGAATTCCACCTTGCACAAAATATACTGATCCAAACTTGTGATTGGCAAAGTACTGATGAGGAATGGTCTTGTACATGTTGGCCATGGAGTTGTGATTCTGCTTAGCTTCTGCATAGACAACTCCATCTGCTTCTTCCTGCTTGGGAACACCAATGATAGGAGCCCATTCAACAATTGTAGCATCGTACCCATGTCCATCGGTCATCCAGACTAGAGAATCATCATAGAAATGAACTGTTGCATAGAATTTCATGATCATCTCATCATTCCATGGGGTCATCTCCTTCCCAACAACATCTTCTATGTCAACAAGCCTGAAATTATCTTGGACATGTGGAAAGAAATTTTCATTATCCTTGATGTATGCACAGTCGACATACCTCATATCACTGACAGCAGGACTATTGTCATATAAGATAGTCTCATAAAAATCTTGTTGTTCCTTGGTGTGAAACCTTGGATCAACAACAGTTCGTCTTCTGACAGCATATGGATCAGCAAATCTCCACTTTCTTAATCCGGCATCCTTCCTCTTCTTCATGTCTTGTGCTACAGGATGAGCATCATCGTAGAGCGGCAAGTACGGTCTGAGTTTCCTGAGAACTGGAGCATTCCCATCTTCTTTCTCTTCTGTAGCATGGGCACTAGATGGAGGGCCTTTACTCTTAGCAACTGCAGGTATATCTTTAGTGGTCTTTCTGGAAACTGGAGCCTTCTTTGCCTTAGCAGTAGGCTTTGGAGCAAACTTCATTGCATCACCCATCAGCTTCTTCTTCTTGGGAGGAACTGGGATCTCGTCAGGAGCTTCTTCCTCAGCTTCTTCTATGTCTTCAAATATAGAAGTCTTTCTGCCAACAAGATGGATAGTTCTCTTCCTTGGCCTCTTCACACCAGCCATCTTCGCATGTGCATCCTTGGCAATAGCTTTGCCCTTATTGGCATAAGCGGGTGCTCTTAGATCAGCAGCACTGGTAGATATCTTCTTGACAACTTTCCTTGGAGGAGCCTTAGGAGGGGCTGATGTTTCTTCCGGCAAAAAGTCTGGGTCTTCCTCATTAGAAACTATCTTCCTCCTTTGCCTGATGGATCCCTTGGGAAAGCCATGGGAACAGGGAGAATTAGGGTCTAAAGCAGTCTTCTCTAGACTAGTGCCTGAGTCCATCTCGATAATCTTTTCTCTAAAGTTATTCTGACTGTCATCTGAACCTGACATGCTGACACACACGCTCAGTAGCAAACAACAGAACCTGTGAAGTGGATATAGCAAAGACAGAATGGATGAGCATCACAAAATTTAGATGTTTTTTGAAAATTTGAAGTTTTGAAACTCAGGGTATGATCTTCTACACGATGTAAATTGGTGGCACCGAGTTGGCATTTTTGGAGTCACCGAGAAGGCTTACTCGCTTAAGAGAGATTTGGTAGTCATTTTTGGTGGCACCGAAAAGAGCTGCTCGGTCTGACAGAGTTTCCTCTCAGGAACCCTAAAACAGAAATCGGTGGAACCAATTTTGCAAACTCGGCCTCGCCGAGTTGCATGCGGCGGCAGATCAGATACATAATTTATTATTCTTCTACTCTACGAGATGTGTCTGGTGGAAAGAAGTGTTTGCACATGGTGGCTCGAAGAAAAATATGTCCAAATGCATAAGAAACAGATGGGGAATGCAAGGGAGATCAAACCGTACCCTATCTTGGTGGTGGTTCGACTATGGTGACGACGGTGGGGTAGATTGCGTCGACAGCGGTGAATCCCATAGGCGGCAGTGCTCGGGGAGTCAAGGGCGACGACTTGGGGTCTCGAGGGCAGCGAGTGTTTTGGATAATGAAACATTTTGACGAAGTGATGTCAAAGAGTCGGTCCGCACGTATATATACCCATGCGCTGTCGGTGTCACCGAGATGGCAAAATTAGTGTCACCGAGTTCCTCATCTGTCAGTAGACAAGGAAACTCGGTGTAACCGAATTCCGATTTCTGTGGTTCCGAGATTGAAAACATGATCAACTTTGAAAAAATCGGTGGCACCGAGTTTGAGGAGTTGGTCACACCTAGTTTTTTTAAGGAGGATTTGGAAGGAAACCTTTGACGATACGGAACTCCGAGTGCACCTTCACACATCACACAGAGGGATCGACAAGTGCTTGTTCAAGTTTTTTGATGAAGCATGAATAGAACTTGAGATGAGATAGCATAGATAGCTAGAGAAGGGTCCTAGGCATTCTTGTCCATCCAATTAGCAAAAGATAAATCAAAAGCCAAAGAACAACAATTGGATGTCCTCGAATGATCAAACACATGCAGACCAACATGCTCACACACTAAAAATGATGAATAAAACATGGTGAATATGCACACACATCCTAGTAGCTATCAAGTGCTTGGGCGTTGACAAAGTCATCTATATGTGAGTATATTGACATAGGAGCCAAGTAAGAATACTTGATCATAGGTCATACTCATCATTAAGCACAAGTGGGTTACCACTTTTACATAAGCATTAATGTGTTCATATCCTTAGGAGATGCTTATACTCAAGTCTTAGTGTAAAACTCCCCCTTGATATGATATCCCGACTAAGAGGGATCAACTAACCTTGGGTTTTGTCGTAGAAGACTTCAAGTAGGTGAAGTAGTGGTGGATGCTCAATGTTGATGAAGATCTTCTTGAGTTGGGAGCAATCCTTGTTGTTTTCATGCTCTTCTCACCTAGATGGTGTCCGCGATGCGAGGTCGACACCTATGGGAATCAATGTGAAACCCTTGTGATCATAGAGTGGGGAGAGGTGACGTGAAGAGCAGAGCTAACAATCAGCACCTGACAAGCATTTTTACCCAGGTTCGGGCCACTTACGCGTAAAACCCTACGTCCTGCTTGTCTGGTTGTATTAAGCGTTTTTGTTGTCGATTGTTATAGTGGCCGTTGATGACCGCCTGATGGGTCAATGTCCAAGGAGTCTAACCACCTTCGAAATGAGCTAAGGGCCTCCTTCTCTAGGTAAAGGGGTCGCGCTACAGTGCTCGGTGGTAGGTTCACGAGGAGTTAAAGTGAACCTAGGGAGGTGCTTATCCATCTACCGCTGTCAGGTGCATTTAATGCACGTCTTGTCCTTGTCAGCGATGTGCTGGTGAAGACATGTATCCAGGTGTTTCGACACGTGGACGCTGCACTGGCGCATGCGGAATGTGCTGACACTTGGGGGGCGGTAGCAGTATGGCAAGGGCAGTTGCCCACTAGTGGCCAGGCCCGTTATCCCGGCAAGGAGCTTGGCGGGGCCTTGAGTTTTCGTCCCGGCAAGCTAGTTGTCATCCCGGCAAGGGAGCTTGCTGGGGTCTTGTACTTGGTGAGTTCATCACGCCCACCAAATGGGCGCGGTCTTGGTCATCTTCCCAGCAAGGCGGGCTTGCTGAGGCCTTGATAATCTTGGGGGTTGCATCTTTACTGGGTCCTGCCATGCCCTGCCGGCAGGGGCTCTTCGCGCCCATGCACAAGTCTGGGGCACTAGGGACCCCACTCTTTAGTGCACCAACAAGAGCCCCTGAGCTTGGGCCACACACTCAGCGTTGTTGGGCCACGCCCAAAGAGATGCATGGGATTTTGTGGCTGGATCCGCTGGCAATTGCTTTTCCCCACGTCGCGCATTGAACGCGTGGAGTGGGGAGTCATGCGCGAAGTGGCCTAGGTGGCCTCGAGCGTGGAGAACCGTTGGTTGAGTAGGCAAAGGGTCGGCCCGCGTCTCCATAAGAGGGGGAAACACGAGCCCTCCTAGCCCACTGTTCCCAGTCCTTCTCCGATCTCAAATGCCTCCTTTGTCGCCTCCTTGGCTAGATCTTCCCCGCGCCTCCCTTTCCTCCCTAAGGTTCTGCTTCGGGCGGCAGCGTCCATCTTCCACCGTTGCTATGCCACCGAAGGCCTCTAGAGGAGAGAAAGGAAAAGTCGCTGCCATGGAAAAGGAGTTGGCGAGGCTGCGGAAGAAGCACGCCTACTTCCCCAAGGATCTAGATATGGCCACTCTGAAGAGCCGATACCAGATCATGTGGGCTGTCGAGACGAAGGCGCATCCGGCCACCCATTTACTCCCCGGGACGGGAAGTGGGGGGCTGGACTAGTTCCCCTTCTTTGTCGACTACTTCTTTTGCGGGCTTTGCCCGCCATTCTCCGAGTTCTTCGTTGACCTCAAGCACACCTACGGCTTCCGCCTCCTCGACTTCACGTGGAACGCGGTGATGTGCAAATCCATCTCGGTGCACCTCTACGAGAACTTCATCTGGATCACTCCCAACACAGCTGTCTTCCGCCACTACTTCACTCCTCACATCTAGGGTGGGGAGGTCCTTTCGGGCTCCATTGCCTGGGTCCCAAGGCGTGGGTGCAAGGAGGTGTACCCGGGTGGTACCCTCTGCAAGAAGTGGGACGAGTGGCGGGAGAAATGGTGTTGGATTCGTCAGGAGGGGTACTTGCCCTGCTGTGAGCCCAGGACCTCCAAGATTGGGTCCCGGGGGGAGGACTGGAGCGATCTGTCCCCTAGCGATGATAAGCCGACCATCGCCACCACCAGGATCCTGCGTCTGAGGGGCGCGGGGTTGAAGATGGACATGGTGGCCGCCGATTTCATCCGCATGCCCATCGCTCCCTCCAATACAGGGGAGGGAGGCCGGCTTCGGCCTTTGTGAACGCAGCGGATGTCATGCGGCTATGACCGGGGGTGGACAACAATCTGACGGCCATGGAACATGGGTACTTCTATCAGAAATTGTTCAGTTCTGAGTTGAGGACGCGGCTGCCGCGGGGGGGGGGGTCTTTCCATTGTGCAACAGCTCGGCCCTGAGCAGTCTCACGGCGATGATGCCGGATTGTGATGCTGATGGCGTGGTTGCGACCTGGCTAGAGCCCGCGGTGGAGGTAATCTCGTCTTTCTTCGACGGATTGTCGAAGGTCTCCATTCTAGAGGAAACCGGCCTCATCCGCGAGACCACCGCCAAGGAAGAAGCGTACATCGCCAACCGGGTGAAGGTGCATACGCTCGCCCTCGAGGCTGGGGATGCAGGCTTCCACGGCGGGGAAACGACTAGTGAAGATATGTCGCCGCAAGCGGAGTTTGCCAAGGGAGTTGGCAGCTTGGACGTTGGTGGATTAGGCGATCCCCAGCGGCTCGGCTGTTGAGGGTCGCCTAGAGGAACGAGCGCCTCTCGCCGGGGCGCAGGAGGAGGAGGAGGAGATGGAGGAGCACTTGCTTTGCCGGAAACCCAAGCGAGTGCTCCGCCGCGTTGGCTCCAACATCTCGGTCCGCCAAGACCCGCCTACCGTAGCCGCCAAACGTTCGAGGGCAGCGGCCCCCTCGATGAGAGCCGAGGCGAAGGTGGATTATGATATCTCAACTCTGAGTTCGGAGGAGGAGGAGGAAGTCGAGTAAGAGTTCGATCTCCTATCTCCCCCCATCCTTACTTGCTTGGTGCTTTTACTGATTTGATGTTGTTGTCCACCTGCAGGGACACCCAGACGCTGGCTCAAAGGTTGGCGAAGAGTGCCATGGTGTCAGCCACCGGCGGGCCTCAGCGAGAGCGGACTCATCGGCTGGTGGGATGCCCCCGGCAATCCCCAGGAGGCCAGCCAATGGCGATCCCTTGGTGGATACTGATGGGTTGGCCGGTGATGGCCCCCCGGCACGCGCCATGGAGCCAACCAGCGGCAACCCCTTGGCGGACGTTCTGGAGGCTTCGCCGGTGCCTCCGACCACTCCCAAGGCCAGCCCCCGACATAGCCCCCTGCAGAGTTCGAGGACAAGACCCCGACAACGTGACAACTACCATCCATCAGCAGGAGGAAGGTGAGCGTGTGTCCGCGAGCATCCACAAGTTGGGCCTTGATTTCTCTTCTTGATTAATTCGTTTGATCTTGATCATTCCTCTTCTCTTCCTATCCCACACATCCTTCTCCCGGATGGACGTTGATGCCATGGTTACGGAGACTGCCCATGAAGTGGTAGCTGAAGCCTCTGATGCCATAGCGTGCGAGGCCGCCTTTGAGGAGCGGGAGCAGGAGCATGATATCCAGGAACCTATAGAGGGGTCCGTCGAGGGCCCGGAGGCGCGTCCTGACGACTCTTCGCTTGCCGGGGGCGAGGAGACTACCAGGGGCAAGGAATCCTACCCTATCGGAGGAGAGCTAGGCAACTGTCAGCCTCCCAAGCCCGAGGATATCCTGGGTAGCGCGTACCTCCGCGTCGGCGAGGAGACGTTCGTCGTCCCGCCAGGGGCGGAGCGTTAGAGGATCTTCGTGGAGGGGGAGAGCGTTGATGTGGAGGTTCCCGCCGGCGTTGGTCCTGACGTCTCGGTGGGGTTGGAAGCCAGCGGTGGAAAGCTCAGTGAGGAGCAGCTCTTCCAGTCCATGAGGGACCACGTCGGCCAGCTCCAAGCCTTGTATCGCACCAGGAGGGAGAAATGGGACTCCCAGGAGGCGGTCATCAAGGCGGCGGAGGAGGCTTTTGAGAAGCATTTCATGGAAACACGGACTCACTTTGACGAGGCCTACAAGGCACTTCAGAACAAGCGCGAGAAGCTGAAGGCCGAGGACCAAGTGCTCAAATTTCGGTCGGATGATGTCTAGAAGGAGGAGGAAGAGTCTTGGCGTCGAATCTCAGCCAAGGAAGCCCGCCTCACCACCATCCGGATTGGCCTAGAAGGCCATGAGGAGGAGCTTGCCGCTCGCGAGCGTGCGCTCAGCGAGTGGCTCCATGCCAAGGACGAGGAGGTCAAGAAACTGGTGGCGCAGCGTACTCAGGAGTTGGCAGACCGGTTCAAGAGCGACCTTGATGCTCACGTTTCGGAACATGCCGGCAAGCTCGAGGAGGTCACCGACCGAGCGTCTGCCTTTGAAGTCGCCAAGGATAGGCTCACCGGGATGGTGAAAGATCTCGAGGGAGAGGTCGATGGCCTCCGTGACGAGGTACCGGCGCTCTCTTCTGCAAGGGACAAGGCCCTTGCTAGCTTGAGGGATGCCGAGGCTGCTGCGGCTGACAAGGACGCCCAACTTTGCAACGCCAACGCCTCCGTGGTCGCCCTGCAAAACAAATTGGCTCCTATGGAGGAGGCACTCAAGGAGGGCGCGGCCCGGGAGGATGATTTGACTCGGAGGCTCCTGTTTGCGGTGGAACAACTCAATGCCGCCTCTGCCGACCACAACGGGTATGTGGATACCGTCAAGTTGTGGACGGAGCGCCTTGTTAACGCTGCGTCCAATATTGCCGGTCAACTGGCCACCATGGATCTCCAAGGCCCTGGCTATTCTCCTTCTCCATCGGTTCCTGTGAGTGTCAATTTGTATTTGTTCTTAGAGAGTCTGAGCGACGCCCTGAAGCGTCTCTAGACCGGCGAGGCGATGCGGCTGACGAGCGAGGCCTGACGGATGTGCCGGAACGTCCTCCTCAAGGTGCTCACCAAGCTTGTGTACAGGAACCCCGATCTCAACCTCTCCATGGTACTCCTGCCGAAGGACATGGACCCCAAGCCTTTTGAGGAGAAGGTCATGTCTATCATCGATAGGGTAGACCAAGTTAAGAGAGTGCAAGGTTGACGTCGGGACTAGCCCCCGTGCCCCTTGTTACTTCAATCTGTGCTTTAAACATAATTATTATTATTTGTAGTATACTCAGTGCTTCGCTTGAGAGAGCAATGCTTCTCTTCCTCGACAACCCCTTTTTCTCTCCCTTTTTTTATATCGTGGTCCGCCTTTGTGTGTTTGCCGGTGAATCGTTGGAGCGGTCGGCCTTGTCGCGAGCACCTTGGGGTGTGATACCTTTCCGGAGTCGTCACTACCGACAGGGTGTTTAGATCCCTTCCGGGCTTTGCCATGGGTCATCGAGCGTGCTTTTTATAAAAGAGGTGCGCCGGACAAGCCACCTTGGTTGTTGAGCGCGCTTGGAGACGACGTCTGGAAGGCTTATGACAGTGATCCCCAACACACAGGTTTTTCCACGTGAGAGAATCGAGGATGCTTAGAGAGGAGAGGGATGTACTTACCCAACGACTTACTCAAAGTGTTTGCAACTTATCTGCCGGCTGCGTTTACTTCTTTTCTTCTCGAGTCGAGTATCTTGGCTTTTGCTACTGCCTTGGGCGTCCCCACTATCTCCCCCCGGCAAACTTGTGCGCGGGGTTGTACCTGTCTTTCAAGAGAAAGAAGAAAGGGAAAATATCTGTCAGGGCTATGGTCCCCTTGTTAGTTTATGCGTTTTACAAAATCATAGATGCATGCATGTTTTCTATCATGAGAATCTATATGATGATGCGGAACACTATGCTTTATTGGACTGCGCTCAGGGTCTTTGCCTGGCTTTGTACAAAGGATTACATGCAACTTTGGCAAGAGTTGTACAAAAGGTGGTCGCCCGGCAACCTCTCCCTACGGGTAGAACTTTCGAAGATGCTCAATGTTCCAGGAGTTGCGCACCGGTAAGCCATCTTCGGTCTCCAAGCGGATAGCGCCGGGCCTGGTGACTCGCACTACCCGATATGGGCCTTCCCACTTCGGTGTCAACTTGTTTGTATTCTTGGTCGACTGAACGTGCCAAAGAACAAGGTTGCCAACCTGAAGACTTCTAGCTCGTACCTTGCGGCTATGATAGCACCGCAAAGCTTGCTGATAGCGAGAGGCTCGCACAGCCGCCTGAATCTGTCTCTCCTCGAGGACCACTGCGTCATCTGGACGCAATTGCTCTTGCTTAAGCTCATCATAAGAGAGCACCCGAGGTGACCCATAAATGAGTTCCGTGGGAAGAACTGCTTCTGCCCCGTAGACTAGGGAGAAGGGTGTCTGGCGGTGGCTCGATTTGGCGTCGTTCTGATTGACCAAAGAACCGTCAGCAGTTCGTCAATTCAGTGCTTTCAATGCTTGCGCAGCTTGTCAAAAGTCCTGGTCTTGAGCCCGCGTAGTACCTCGACATTTTCTCTATCGGCTTGACCGTTGCTCCTTGGGTGAGCGGCGGAAGCAAAGCATATTTTGCTGCCGAGGTCCTGGTCGTATTGCATGAAGATACGGCTCGTGAACTGGGTGCCATTGTCGGTGATGACCCTGTTCGGGACGCCAAAGGGACAAACTATCCCCTTGAAGAACTTGACGGTTGATTGCGCTGTCACTTTTCTCACTAGATCTACTTCTGGCCACTTTGTGAACTTGTCGATTGCGACGTACAAGTACTCAAAGCCTCATGCGGCACGGGGGAAGGGCCCAAGAATATCGAGCCCCTAGACCGAGAATGGCCATGAGAGAGGGATTGTTTGGAGAGCTTGTGTTGGTTGATGTAGCTTTCTTGAATGGAACTGGCACGCTTCACACTTTGTTACTGGTGAAGTTGCATCCTGGAGGGCCGTGGGCCAGAAGAATCCTTGCCGGAACGCCTTCCCGGCAAGGGCCCTTGACCCTATGTGGGATCCACATATTCCTCCATGCATTTTGGCAACAGCTCAAGTCCTTCCTCGTGGGCAATGCACTTCAGCTTCACGCCGTTCAATCGTCGTCTGTAGAGGGCATCATCTATGAATTGATACATGCTTGACTGGCGGGTTACTTTTTCTGCTACTTTGGGTTCTTTGGGCAATTCCACAGTCTGGAGGTATCGGACTATGTGCTACGCCCTTGCCAGAGCGTGGGGCTCTACGGCAAGGACTAATGGCATGTCTTCTGTCGGGGTGGGATCCCCTCGGCAGGCTTTGCTTCAGGTCCAGCAACTTCTTTCGCGGCGAGGTTCTTGCCGGAGCTCCTTGGCATGTCTGCCGAGAAGTACTTACCGGCGTTAAGCTTCTTCCTTTTGTCTGGCTTGGTTGATGGTGCCACAGAGGGTTGAGTCAGTCGTAGCACGAAAGTCCCTGGTTCCACATGAAGTTTAAGTGATGCACGCTTTGACAGGTCATCTGCGATGGTGTTTTGGGCACGGGGTACGTGCTCCATCTGTAGACAGTCAAAGCATTCCTCCAACTTTCTCACCTCCTCCACGTAGGCTTCCATCAACAGGCTCTGATAGTCTGTTGACTTGCCGGATGACGAGCTGGGAGTCACCTCTGATGATGAGCTTCCGAATTCCAAGATCTGTCGCGATCATGAGTTCGGCAAGCAGCCCTTCATACTCTGCGGTGTTGTTGGTTGACTTATCCCCAGGGAAATACATCTAGATCACATACTTGACATGCTCTCCGGTAGGCGCGACTAGCAGCACGCCAGCCCCGGCTCCCTAGAGGGAGAACGTTCCATCGAAGTACATGACCCATTCCTGAACTGATTCCTTGCCCGGCGGGGTTGATTCTGGTATTTCTTCGTCTGGCGTCGGGGTCTATTCTGCAATGAACTCCGCCAAGTTCCTGCTCTTTATGGTCAAGGTGCTCTCGAACTTGGAGTCGAAGGTGGACAACTCCAACGCCCACTCCACTATCTTGGCAGTTGAATCGGGGTTTCGCAGAACCCTTTGCAGCGGGAAGCGAGTGACGACGGTAATATCATGTGCTTGGAAGTAGTGGCGCAAATTTCTTGAGGCCATGAGGAGGCCAAAAAGAAACTTCTGCACTCCGAAATATCTCATTCTGGCCCCTTGTAGGAGGGAGCTGACGAAATAGACTGGGTGTTGCACCAACTTCTTCTTTTGCACAAGCCTGCCGGTTGGAGAGGATTTCTCTTGGTCGCCCCCGATTCCGTAGGGGCCCCTTGTTCGCCGTCGTGTGCGTCCTCATTGAGCAGCGTCACCTTTGCCGTGGCTCCATCGTCCTCCTCCCACTGCGCCACCAAGACAACACTGACTACCTGGTTGGTCGTTGCTAGATACAAGAGCAGTGGCTCTTGGGGTCTAGGGGCCACCAACACGGGTGCGGAGGAGAGGTACTTCTTCAAATCTTGTAGTGCCACTTCTGCCTCAGGAGTCCACTTCATCGGCCCCGCTTTCTTCAGGATTTTGAACAAGGGCACAACGCGCTCAGTAGACTTGGAGATGAACCGACTAATGGCAGCTACGCAGTCGGCTAGGTGTCGCACATCCTTGACGCGCTTCGGTGTCTCAATCTGTTCGATGGCCTTGATCTTGTTGGGATTGGCTTCGGTCCCATGATGGGATACGAAGAACCCGAGAAGCTTGCTGGACGGGACACCGAAGACACATTTCTAAGGGTTGAGCTTGAGGTTGATTTTGCGCAGGTTGGCAAACGTTTCTTCGACGTCTTGCACAAGGGTCGACCTGTCCTTGGTTTTGACCACTGTGTCATCCATATAGGCTTCCAGATTTCTATGGAGTTGGGGTTCAAAACCAATTTGGATCAACATGCGAAAGTTGAACCAGCGTTCTTTAACCCGAAAGGCATCCGCAGAAAGCAGTACGTGCAACATGGGGTGATGAACGCGGTCTTTTCTTCATCTTCCTCGACCATGTAGATCTGGTGATAACCGGAGTAGGCATCGAGGAAGGACATCAGGTCAAAGCCGACAGTGGAGTCAACAATCTGGTCGATGCACGGAAGGGGGAAGGGATCCTTGAGACTGGGCTTATTGACGTCGGTGAAGTTAATACAAAGCTGCCATGTCCCGTTCGCCTTGCGCACAACGACTAGATTGGCAAACCACGTGGGATGGATGACCCCTCTGACTAGGCCTGCTGCTTATAGCTTCTTGATCTCCTCAGCAATAAACTTTGTTTTCTCACCTTCTGCTTAACTGGCCGCGCGTGTGGACAAACGACAAGGTGGTGCTCAATCACCTTCCTAGGAACGCCGATGATATGTGACAGTTGCCAAGCAACCACATCAAGATTCCTATTTGTTGTCGAGGGTGGAACTGATGGTGAAAGTTTCACCTGAGCCGTCTTCCTTGGCTGGCACCTTCTTGGTCTCAGGTGGACCGGCCGTGGACTTTTTGCTCTGCATGGTGGAGCTTTCAGGCACGCCCTTGCCGACAGCACATCATTCTGACGAGGCGTGCTTGGTGGGGTCGACGCGGGAGGTCCTCTTGCCGGCCTTCTTCTCTCCCGGGATCTTTGTAGTGGCGGAAGGGGCCTTGGCAGCGGGCGCTGCCACGGCCTCCCGGTAGAGGCGGTCAATGCACACGAGTGCGTCTTTCTTGTCGGCGCGGATGACGATGACACCGACCGGGCCAGGCATCTTCAAGGTACCGTAGGCGTAGTGCGATGCCACCATGAATTTGGCCAACGCAGGGCGCCCCAGGATTCCATTGTACGTGAACGGTTTGTCGGCGACGTCGAAGACGACCTTTTCTGTTTGATAGTTCTGATCGCTGTCGAAACTTACCGGCAACGTGATCTTCCCCTTAGGCTGGATCTTCCCGGGTTGATCCCTTCGAACGCGCCTGTGTCTTCAAGGTCTTCCTCGGGGATCTGCAGCCTTCGGATCACATCAGGGGAGATGAGATTCAGGCCAGCCCCTCCGTCTACCAACATTTTCATCACCGTGAGGTTGCGGATCGTTGGTGATACCAACAATGGCAAGCACCCGACCACAGTGACACGGTCTGGGTGATCCTCAGAGTCGAAAATGATCGGTGCGTGCGACCATTTCAGGGGCTCGTGCACGCCGATGGAGGGCTCCCCTGCAATCACTTCACGTGCCCACTTCTTGAGCTAGCGGTGGGAAGAATGCAGCGAGGCGCCTCCTTCAAGGCACATCATGTCCGTTTCCTTATGGAATTCATGGTCGCTGGAGTCGTCGTCGGGGCAATCGTCATCCTCCTCCTTCATCTTCTCCCGCGGTTGTGCGGGCCTTGCTTTCTTTCCTTTGAACTTACCGGGGCGGCCCCCTTGGGCGTCCTTTTTCCCACCTGACCCTTTGCCACCTTGCCGGGCCTTCTCCTTGTCGCGTCTTTGGTACTTAGATCTCTGCTTCTCGGCAAGCTGTTCAACTTGCCGACAGTGCTGGAGGTGGTGGCCCTTGGTGCGGTCGATCTTGCAGTACTAGGCGTCGGAGCAATCCGGTTTGTCGGTGGTCGCCAAGGCCGGGCAGGAGCCACACCTGGCAACGTCCTTGCCGGATGTCTCGGCTTCGCCTTCTTGGTGGAGTCGGCATCGCCTGTAGCCTCGACGGCAAACATGATTTGCTGTTTTGCTTCTTGTTATGCTGCCTTCCCCTCTTGGTGGGGATGTCGGCGTCTTTGTCTTCGGAGTCGGCTTCAACACCGGCGTTCTCGCCAGGAAGCCTCCTCCCTTCTTCTACATGCACGAATCTGTCTGCCAGAGCGTAAAGCTCGGCGACATCGCATACTTTGTTCATCGCCAGCTCTTCGCGCATCTTTCGATTGCGCACGTTCTGGTGGAACGCGCTCATGACAACAGCTGGGTGAACGTCCTTGATGTTGTGTTGGATGTGGCTAAACCTATGGATTTACTTGCGCAGGGATTCACCCTCCTTTTGGGGGATGATGTGCAAGTCGCTTTCCTGACCAGGAACTCGGTGGCCGCCAGTGAAGGCGCCAACAAAGTCCTGGCATAATTCTTTCTAGGAGGAAATGGAGTTCTTGGGGAGGTGCATCAACCACGACCTGACGTTGGGCTTAAGTACCAACGGGAAGTAGTTGGTTAATATCTTCTCGTCTTGTCCCCCGGCAGCCTGCACCGCGATGGTGTAGATGCTGAGGAACTCCGACGGGTGGGTCTTGCCATCGTACTTTTCTGGAATCTTCTTCTTGAAAGGACGGGAGCTGGGCCACTGGACTCGCCGTAACTCACGAGTAAACGCTGGACATGCCACCTCGTAGGGTAGGTTGCCAGGGTACCCTAAAGATGGCGCACCAGCAACACGCATACCCGATTGACGGTGCATCTCGCATCGTCGTTCGATGAGGGTGCGAGCGTCCTTTCCGCGTTGTTCGCGGAGAATGTCTCACTGGTCACGGCGGTGGCAGGGGTCAAAAGAACCGGTCGAGTCATCAGAGACGATGAACTGTTGCCATCGCCGTGGAGGAGAGTGCACTGTGGCCGTGGGAGCCCTAGTCTTCTCAGTATGGTCTTGAGCGCGCTTGCTGGGGGGTCGTTTTTACGTCCCCGCCTGCTGCGGCTGGTCTCCATTAGCGACTACGAGGAGGCTTTGGATTGTGGCTCTCCACTCCTCTCGCTTGTCCGCCGTTGGAGGGAAATCTAGGAGCAGTTGGGCTTGCTTCAGGGCTTCCGCCCGCGCGGGTGGTAGCGATTTGTGCGAGGACCTCGAGGGGCTCTTACGCCTAACTGTGTTAGAAGGAGCACCCTGTTGGTCACACAAGGCACACCAGCCCACGTCGTACCAGAGCGAGTACGCCTGCTCGGCGTGCCCCGAGAATGGGGTCCAGGTGTCCCCTTAGGTGGGGGCGGATCGCCGCCCTCCTGGGGCGATCCGTCCTCTGTGGCCTGAGAGGGATGTGACGCGCGTGTTTGCGTGGGTGCCTTGAAAGGCACTAGCGCATCCTTGGGGTGGTCGCGCCATCGGTTGGTCGCACGACTATGTCCTTCGATGCACCAGGGTGAGGATGATCGCCGTGGCTGTGGGCGACTCCACTCACTCGGGTTTTGTTCTCCACAATGTTGCGGAAGCTCGGGGCCTCCGTCTCCTTGTCCTGCGCCCATACCTCCTCCTGCCCCCGTCGGGGGCGGAGGGCTGGGCGCAGGAGTGTTGGTCGCCGGAGCGCCCCTTTTCTTGGGGGCCATGGCGATGAAGAAGAGGTGGTGCGTTGATGGCTAGGTCAGGTTAATGCAACCTTCCCCCCTAGCTAGCGCGCCAAAGATGTCGGCGATGCGAGGTCGACACCTATGGGAATCAACAGGAAACCCTTGTGATCGTAGAGTGGGGAGAGGTGACGTGAAGAGCAGAGCTAACAATCAGAACCCGACAAGCCTTTTTACCCAGGTTTGGGCCGCTTACGCGTAAAACCCTACGTCCTGCTTGTCTGGTTGTATTAAGAGTTTTTGTTGTCGATTGTTACAGTGACTATTGATGACCGTCTTATGGGTAAATGTGCAAGGATTCTAACCCCCTTCGAAATGAGCTAAGGGCCTCCTTTTATAGGTAAAGGGGTCGCCTACAGTGCTTGGTGGTAGGTTCACGAGGAGTTACAGTGAACCTAGGGCGGTGCTTATCCATCTACCGTTGTTAGTTGCATTTAATGCACATGTTATCCTTGTCAGCAATGTGCTGGTGAACACACATATCCAGGTGTTTCAACACCTGGATGCTGCGCTGGTGCATGTGGAATGTGCTGGCACTTGGCGGGCGGTGGCACTGTGGCAAGGGCGGTTGCCCACGAGTGGCCAGGCCCATCATCCTGGCAAGGAGATTGCCGGGGCCTTGAGTCTTTGTCCCGGCAAGGGAGCTTGCCGGGGGCTTCAGTCGTCATCCCGGAAAGGGAGCTTGCCGGGGTCTTGTACTTGGTGAGTTCATCACGCCCACCAAATGGGCACGGCCTTGGTCATCTTCCCGGCAAGGCTTGCCGAGGCCTTGATAATCTTGGGGGTTGCATCTTGATTCGGTCCTGCCATGCCCTACCAGCAGGGGCTCTTCGCACCCGTGCAGAAGTATGGGGCACTAGGGACCCCAGTCTTTAGTGCACCGACACATGGGTTAGTTCCAAAGCCAAAGGAACATATGCAAGGATATCTATGGACATGGAGTGAAGCACACATGGGATAAAGTCCAGAGATGCATTAATTACCTTCTTCCTTGCTTACTTTTGAGGGAATGTGTGACTCATCGAACTAATGTATATGGTTGAGGTTGATTGCATATAGTTCTTGCCAACATGAATAAGAGTGAATTTCATTGGTAGGGTCACCCCTCAAGAACTTCTAGTTCTTCCTCTTGGGGATCCACACCAAATTGATGGGAAGCCTAGGAGTTCTGGTAGCACTTGCTAAGGTAGAGCTAGTAGTGTCCTTGGGAATCCACTTGACCTTAGCTTGGGGTTCTTCTTCAAATACGTCCATGTCATCTTGAAGCTTTCCCTTGCCTTTGTGGTCTTGTGGTAGAAGTCCATCTTGTGAGCTTGTTCCTTCGGAAGGACTTGACTTCTCCTCTTGGGGAAAAAACTTGGGAGTGGGATATGGACCTTCTTCCCAAACATCTCCCTTGATGTTTAAGTAGTCAACACCTTATTTCTTCGGATGTCCTCCTTGCTTGCGCACAATTTCCTCAAATTGCTTACTTCCAGCAAGACTCTTGAAGACACCTGTCTCTATAATCCCTTTCAATAGATCATTTTCAAGTGTAACTTGGCTAGGAGAATTGTTAGTGGAATCAATAGAGGTACTAGCAACAACATTATTGGATTTAGCTTTAGCATTGTTGTTACTAGATAAAGAAACCTTCTTGCCTTTGTTACTAGTGTTCCTAGGTTTAACTTGTGGAACAAATTTAGACAAGAGTAATCATTTGGCTAGATAAGAACAACTCTTCTTTCAAAGATCATCATTGATTGCTTTTAAGAACTCATGCTCTTTCTCCAAGTTGAGCTTCTTGAAGAGTAGCTTCTCATGGGTTCTTGCAAGCTCCCTATGATCTGTAGAGTAGTCTCATGAGCTAACTTAAGAGTTTTTAATTCTTGAGTTAGTCGTTCAATTTCTTTCTAATCATCATTATTTGATTTCTCTTAACTAGCATGATAAATATCAAGTTCATTTTCAGTGCATTCACTAGCTTGATCTAGAAGCAAGTTATCTTCTCCTAACAAGTCATGCTCATCACTACTCAAATCAAGATACTCAGGATGTGATACCTTGGGGCCTTTAGCCATGAAGCAGTTTTCGACTCCCTCATTTGGTGAACCAAATAAGTCGTAGGAGTTGGTGGAAACAAGCGCAATCCTGGCTACACCTTCATCTCGACTATAGTCGGAGTTAGAGTGATAGCTTCTCTAGGAGTGGTGATCAAAATCAGAGCCAGAGACCCAATCACCAACATGAGCTTGATGTCTTCTTCTTGAACTGGTCTTGGTGCATTTGTCCTTCTTCTCCGATTCCTTGCCTCTCCGTGAGTGTCTTTGTTCATAGTGATCTTCTCTACTCCTTCTCTCTCTACGAGGTGACTCATCTCTTGGGCTTCGTCTTGGTAGTGACTCTTCTCTTCTTTTCTAGGGAGCAGAGAACTCATTTGAGTAGTGTCTTCCGCGCTTGTAGCAGTTTCGATCACGACTAGACGAACGCTTCTCATCATGTCTTGAATTGAGCTTCTATCTTTTCCTCTGCTCTTGTAGAACTTGTTGAATTTCTGACATTAGGCTTATCTCTTCATCAGTGACTAGATTGTCTTTTGAAGTAGCGAGACCATCACATGAAGCATTATAAGCACCGCTTGACTTGTTGTGCACCGCTTGACATCTCATGAGCAACAATCGTACCAATTACTTCAGTTGGCTTGAGATCCTTGTAATTTTGCATCATTTGGATCAATGTGCACTGTGTCATACTTGCCATCAAGAGCTCTAAGTATCTTCTTGATGATGAATTTGTCGGTCATCTCTTCGCTTCCTAAGCTGGCAATCTCATTGGTGATGAGAGCTAGCTTAGAGTATATTTCAGCGACTCCTTCAGCATCCTTCATCTTGAACTTGTCAAGCTGACTTTCAAGGACATCCAACTTAGATTCTCTAACAGAATCAGTACCTTCGTGCATATCAACCAAAGTATCCCAAATTTCTTTTGCATTCTCAAGACGACTGATTTTGTTGAATTCTTCGGGGCAAAGGTAGTTGAAGATGATATCACACGCTTGAGAATTAAGTTGCAACATCTTCAGTTCATCAGCTGTCGCATCACTATCTGGTTCATGTGCTTCTACAAAGAAGTTACCTTGCACACCAACACGAATAACAACCGAAACACGAGGATTAAAGCGAAGTATGTGCATTTTCATTTTATGCTTCCAACTAGCAAAATTAGTGCCATCGAAGTAAAGACCTCTATAATGATAATTTCCCTCACTAGATGCCATACTCTCCTAGGTTGCTAAACCAATAAAATGGAGACTAATGCTCTCATACCACTTGTAGGATCGAAAGTATGTCTAGAGGGGGTGATTAGACTACTTGACAAGATAATTTTTTTGCCTTTTCCCAATTTCACTTGAGAGGCAGCTACGACAGTTATAACAGGTCAAATACAACCTACACATGCAGTTCTAATAGTATTGTAGCGGAAAGTAATACATGCAAGTGTAAAGTAGAGGAGTAAGGTAGGGAGATCAAATGCACGAGGTTGACATGATGATTTTTGGCATGGTTTCGATAGGTGGCGCTATCGTATGTCCATGTTACTAGAGACTTCAACCACCAAAAGGGGTCCACAAAGAAGCGGCCTTGTCTATTCCACCATGGCTTTCGTCCACACTGGACTAGCCTAACTCATGGTAGATCTTCACGAAGTAGGCGATCTCCTTGCCCTTACAAACATCTTGGTTCAACTCCACAACATGAAGTAGGAGGCTCCCAAGCGACACCTAACCAATCTAGGAGGCACCTCCCTCCAAAAGGTAATAGATGTGGTAGATCAATGCACTCCTTGCTCTTGTGCTTCTAAATATAGTCTCCTCAACACAAATCACTCTCTTAGAGAATATGTATGGGTAGGAGAGGTTGATTTGGTGGAAAGCAGTTTGGGGAGGCTAGAGATCAAGTTTCAAATGATTGAATTCGAATATCTTGGTCTCAACACATGAGTAGGTGATTCTCTCTCAGAAAATGGATCTGGAAATGAAGTGTGTGTTCTGAGTGCTTCTCGCACGAATGAGAGGTGGGTGAAGGGGTATATATAGGCAGTAGCCAAAATCCAACCGTTACACACAAAAGTGCAAACCTGGTGACACTAAAGTGGACGACTCGGTGGTACCGACTAGTACTAAAGGTCTGAAGTTTTGAATCTTGGTGAGACCGATATATGAAACTCGGTGTCACCAACAAGTAGAATAATGGTTAGATGAACAAACTCGGTGGCATCGATACTCAAACTCGAAAATGCTGATTTTGTGTATCTTGGCAACAGAATGCTGATCACACTAAACTCGGTAGCACCGATGCAGTTTTGGTTGCACCGATTTGGTGGGAATGGCTAGTGTTCTATTTGAGGTTCAAACTCGGTGGGTCCGAAGTGGCAATGTTGGTTACAAACTTGACAGAGCGGATATGTGGGAAAAATGACTGAGTGTTTTGGTGGATAACTTTGAGCATTTGAGCAATCAGTTCATTTTACTACCTCACCCCCTTTTAATAGTATTGGCTTTCCTATGGACTCAAAAGTGATTTCTCACAAATACAAAATAAAGTGTATTCTAGCTTGAAGCTTGAGCCAATATTATTCCTTTCTTGTATCTAGGGGTATCTCCACATAAACCTTAAGCTATAACATCTTTTGAACTTTTCTGAAATATACTTGGAAAACACATTAGTCCAATGATGCATATGTTGTGATCAATTATCAAAACCACCCTAGGGAGGAATTGTGCTTTCATGTGAATTCCTCATGAACCCCGACACAGTGGATCTACAATTGTTGTTCCTTCCTTGCTACTAGCTATTCACAAGGACTTGAGCCATCTAAGTAGAGTTGGCTTGATGTTCCTCGCGGAGAACTTGGAGAAACTGAGCTATGGTCATGTTCTCCAGTGGAGGTGGTGGCGCGGAATGTCTCCTTGTGGCTTCTCCTCGTGATCTCCAGCCTGAGCAGACCCACCATCTCCCTGTTGCCGGTTAGGGTTGTCGGCGCCAGGATTGGTGAAGGCCCTCGTGTGGGTTCCAGTCACCATCCTATTTGAAGAAGCGAGAGTCAAATGACTAAGGTAGGCAAGAGGTAAAAGCAAAAATGAGGAAGCGCGCCTAAGGGGCCCCATGCAGTACAAGTGTGACCAAACAGAGGCCGAGAGACCAAACACATTCATTTAAAGTAAGATATGTGAAGCAGTCGCTCACATGTTGTCTAAGGCAAAAGCACGACTTGCATCAAGACACAAACTACAAAAGAAAACAACAAGCACACATGGTTTCATATGAACCATTACAAGGACTCGACTTTGCATGGGAGATACACGACTCATCCTACCCGAGGGGGTTCTCGGACTGAGTGTCGTTCTTTGCATGGTAATTTGGAGGGAGGAATGCTCGGTCTTTATCTCCTAGGTCCTTCTGTTGGTACCAGTGTGTCGAGCCTTTGGGACTAGGGGTACCCAGGCACATGTGCCCGCGGCCCAAGACGCGATGCATGGCGCGGGCTTTGGATGGGCCACCATCAAACTTCCCGGGCGGGGCCCTCGCGAGAATGCCCTCTATAGGATCCGAATTATGTCTAGAGGGGGGGGGGGTGATTAGACTACTTGACCAAATAAAAACTTAGCCGTTTCCCAATTTTAGTTGTGTGCAAGTTTTAGCATTTTTTGTAAGTCAAGAACACCCAACACATGCAAGTCTAAGAGTATAGTAGCGGAAAGTAATGTCATGCACATGTAAATAGAGGGTAGGGATAGGAAGATCAAACGCAAAGATAGACACAACGATTTTTGGCGTGGTTCTGATAGGTGTTACTATCGTACGTCCATGTTGATGGAGACTTCAACCCACGGAGGGTAACGACCATGCGAGTCCACGAAGAACTCAACCCACGAAGGGTCCATGGAGAAGCAACATTGTCTATTCCATAATGGCTTACGTCCAAGAAGGACTAGCCTCACTCGGGGTAGATCTTCACGAAGTAGGCGATCTCCTTGACCTTACCAATTTCTTGGTTCAACTCCACAACACGAATTAGGAGGCTCGCAAGCGACACCTAACCACGCTAGGAGGCACCACTCTCCAAAAGGTAATATATGCGGTAGTAAGAGGAACTCCTTTCTACCGTGCTTCAAAAGATAGTCTCCTCAACATTCAATCACTCTCTCACGGATTTGGCATGGGTATAAGAGATTGATTGGGTGGAAAGCAACTTGGGGAGGCTGGAGATCAAGTTTCAAATGGATGGATTGGTATATCTTGATCTCAACACATGAGTAGGTGGCCCTCTCTCAGAAAAATGGATGTGGCAAGTGTATGTGTGTTCTGAGTGCTTCCTCTGTGAATGAGAGGTTGTGGATGGGTATATATATGCATCTCTAAAAATCCGACCGTTACAACATTATTGCCCAACTCGTAGATACCGACGTGAATCTCAATGTTATGACTTGTAAAAAATGTGTAAACTTTTGTATTTTCGATGAGACCGATATAGGAATCCCGGTGGTACCGATATAGGTGACTTAGGGAAGTTTCCAAATCTCGGTGAGACCGATTCCAAAACTCGGAATTTCTTATTATTGAAAAACGACATACCAGAAACTTGGTCACTGATTTAAGTGGCACCGAAAGGT